>NW_010973092.1:10453421-10454594 GCF_000737465.1 Haliaeetus leucocephalus
CTGGATGAGGTGTGTGTTGGGGGGGGGGGTGTCTGTCCCCACTGACTGTTGTCCCCTCCCTTGCAGACTCCCCCAGCCCCAGCACCCAGGAGGCCGGGCCAGTCATCCCTGAGCAGCACTGGCCCTTCCCAGGGCCCGAGGACAAGGCCACCGAGCCCCCCGGGGACGAGCCCAGCCCCAGGCCGGTGTGGACAGCAGGGGGTGACTCCCTGGGGGACCTGATGACCCTGGAGCCTGCCGAACCCTCCCCGTTACCTGTGGCTGCCGAGCCCCAGCCGGGGGAGACCCCCAACCCCGAGAGCCTCATCGACCTGTGGCAGAGCGATGGGGTGACCCCCCCCGCTGCCTGGCCCCTGCCTGCTGCCCCTGTCCCCGAGGGCCCCCCGGCCACGCTGCCCGATGAGGGGACCCTGCTGAGCCTGGACGAGCTGCCCGAGCCCCCTGCCACCTTCTGCGACGCGGAGCAGGAGGAGGAGGCAGCCGGTGGGGGTGAGACCCAGCCCCGGGGGCTTGGCTGCCAGCGTGCCCCCCAGGAGGATGCCCAGGGCCGAGAGACCCCCCCCATCACCAATGGGGAGATGGCCCCCAAGGATGGGACGCCGGGTCGTGGGGAGCAGGTGAGCGTTGCTGGGGGAGGGGGGTCAGGGGTATGACTGGGGGGGGGCCGGCCCCCCGGCGCCCCCCCCCCCGCTCCAGGCCAGCGAGGGCTATTTCAGCCAGTCCCAGGAGGAGGAGGTACCCCCCCCCGAGGAGCCATCGGCCAAAGCCCCCCAGCCCGTCTTCTACAACAAGCCCCCAGGTGAGTGGGAACGGTGAGGGGGGGGTGTCTGTCCCTCCGTGGGCTACCCCACACTGCCCTGACCACCCCCCCCGCTCCCTGTCCCCCCAGAGATTGACATCACATGCTGGGATGCGGACCCCCTGCCTGAGGAGGAGGAGAGCTTCGGGGGGGGCCTGTAAGCCCGGGCCCTGCTGCCGGCGCAGGCAGACCGCCCCGGCCAGTGTGGGGTATGAGGGGGCCACAGCCAGGGGCCGGGCCCCCCCCTCGCCCCATTGGGGCCCCGCAGGATGAGGCCTCCGGGTGGGAGCTGCCCCGCTGCGCCCCCACCCAGGGGCACCTTTTACAGCCCCCACTCGTTCTCCTCTCTTTTTTTAAGTTGTCGGTAGGAGCCG
>NW_010973092.1:10454938-10456510 GCF_000737465.1 Haliaeetus leucocephalus
CTTCCTCGCCGGGAGCCCCCCACCCTGCCCCGCTTGGCCCCCGCTTGGCCCCTCTCCCCCCCCCATGGTAACTGTTTTTGGAAAGCACAAGTTCTGTACCGGCGGTGTGCTCATGTCTGTTAATAAATAAAGCGACTCCCACGGGGGCTGCAGCCTGCTGGGGGGGGCAGGGAGGGCAGGGGAGTGGGGGGCTGCCGCCACCCCGTGGGGGTGTCCCATGACGCCAGCCCGCCGGGAGGCGAACCCGAGCCACAAACTTTTATTCTCAAACTGTAACAAACAAAAAATTTAAGAAACAGAGCAGAGTCCGGGTCCCCAGCGCCCCCGGCCATGGGGGGGCCGGCGGGGGCCAGACGGGGAACCAGCCCCTTCCGCGCCGGCGGCAATGGCCCGCACCGGAGCGGGCGTCCCCAGGGTGACGCGGGCAACCGAAACCACCTCCCCCGGTGCCGGAGGGGCACCCGCGGCGAGGTCCCGGGGACCCCCGGGGCCGCCGTTAGACAGCGGTAGTCCTGCCGAAGAGGGGCATGGAGACCGGGAGGTGCCAGGGTCCCGGCTCGTAGGTGTCCCTGCTGCTGAGCTCCGAGTCCGTCCAGCTGGGAAACATGCGGGGGGAACATTCTGCCTGCAGGTAGAGGTCCGGGCAGGCAGGACCGGGGCTGGCCGAGCGGGGCAGGTGCAGTGCCGAACCGTAGCCGGCGTCCAGGAAAAGGGGTTTGTAGCTGGGGGGCTGCTCCTGCTTCTCCAGCCGCTCGTGGCTCAGGAAGGGGGCGTTGATTTTGCGGTAGAGCCCCCGCGTGTCCATCAGCACCTCGCTGTACGGCGGGGGGGGCTCCGCCATCAGCAGCGCCTCCTCGTAGCACGGCGGCTTCGACAGGTCTGACTCTGCAAGGCAAAGCCCCCCCCCGGACCCCCGCTGCCGTCAGTGCTGTGCCCCGGCTCTCCTGCCGTATCACACCCCCCCCTCAAAAAAAAGGGGGGGGAGGCGCACGCACCGGTGATGCCAAGAGCCCCTCCCTGCTCCTTACCGTGCCGGCAGCTCCAGGGCCGGGGGGGTGGGATGTGGTGGGGGTGATGATGGTGGGGCTCGAGGCGGAGGCGGTGGGGAATGGCGATGCCGGGGGGGCTGCCCCCGTAACCCTCGTAGTGCAGCGGCTCCAGCTCCAACGCGCGCAGGCTCTGCTCCCGCAGCCGCTCCTCCTGCTGCCGCTTCACCCGCCGCCGCAGGTAGCTGCAGAAGCAGCACAGCAGCACGATGAGCCCCCAGATGAGCCAGAAGCCCGCGAAGCAGGTGAGGAAGGTGTAGGTGCCCTGGGACATCACCATCTTGGCTGCCGGCCCCGGGGGGAGGCCCCCGCCTCTCCCTGCCCTCGGGGTGGGGGACGGGATGCTCAGGGCGGCGGCAGGGCCAGGGCAGGACCCGATGCTGTCAGGGCCGCCGAGGGCATCTCCCCGGGCCGTGCCCGGCGGCGTCTCCTCCGGCCCGCGGGTGCCCGCCGTCAGGGGTCCGTCCTCGCCATGGAGCCGGGGGGGGCTGGAGCGGGTGGGTCAGGCCTGGGTGCGCTGGGCGGG
>NW_010973092.1:10457028-10475860 GCF_000737465.1 Haliaeetus leucocephalus
CTCGGCTCGGGGAGGGACCCGGGAGCCGGCGGGCCCCCCGCGCCCCCGCCCCGGGACCCTTCGCCGAGCAGGGGCTACCGGCGCGGAGCGGGGGGGAACGGGCACTGCTACGGGAATCCCCCCCCCACCTCCCCTGGAACGGCCGCGGGATGGCGGTGGCGTGAGGGCCGTGGCATCCCCGGGGGTGGCCGCGGGAGCCCCACGGGGTGGGGGCCGGGGATCCCCGGGTGACGGCCCCACGGTGCGGGTGGGGTGATGGCCCTGCGAGGCCCCGCGGGGCGATGCCACGGGCTCCCCCATCCGGTGGCCGTGCACTCGCCCTGGGGGTGGCTGTGGCGTGCCAGGGTTTGCCGGCCACCCACTCCCCTGGTGCCAGCCACAGCCTCCTCAGGGGGTGACGGCCATGTGCTCCCCCGGGGTGAGAGCCAGCACAGTACAGGGACAGTGGCAGGGAGGGCAGCTCAGCCGCTGACGAGTCCTTAACGGCCCCCGCCGCCGCAGCCCGCCGGGGTGCTGCAGTGGGACGGGTGGCTGTGCGGGGTGGGGATGCCAGCCTGGCCCCGAGGACAGCGAGGGACAGAGGTGGCACTGGGTGACGCAGCAGGCTGTCCTGGGGGCACCCCGCTCACTTGAGGCTGCCCTTGCCCCGGAGCAGACCCCTTGGCCGGCCTGCCCCGAGGACTCAGACCCCTGCACTAGGGCTCCCCCAGCCATTTGCTGTCTGGGGGCCGTCACCAGCTCTTCTCTGCTGCGCCCAAGGCCGGTGGTCACGGCTCCCATGGGAGATTCCCCCCCCCCATGCGCTCAGCTTGGGGGCGAGAACACCCGCTCTCCCTTCCCTGCACCCTGGGGCTGTGCCAGATGCTGGGAGCGTGGTTACAGGGCAGAGTCGTGCCCGCTCTGTGCCCGGGCCAGAGGCCGGGTGGATGACCGGGTGTGGGTGCCCGGCAGGGGTGCCCCACGCGGGCCGTGACCCTGCTGCCACTTCCTCCCCGTGGGCAGGGTGGCAGGCGCCTGCTGCAGCCGCACACACGGCGCATTGTTCTGCCGGGGCCCGGCCGGAAGGACTTCCTCCATCCCGGCCAGGGGATGACCCGGGGAAGCCGGGAGCTGGCAGCCCGCTCCCACCACGGCCGGGCAGAGCGGCTCCGGCAGACGGCCAAGCCCCGCCACCTCGCTCGGAGCAGGGCTGTGTTGGCCGTGTCTTCCCTGGCCCCCTTGGCTCCGGCCCCGACTCACCTTGCTGGAACTTGTCTCCCGCGATCGGACCTCACAGCGCAGCCGTGGCAGCCCGGCAGTGCCGGCTCGACGGGTGTGGGGGTGCCCGAGCAGCACCCACGGCGGGCAGGAGGCTGCGGCCATGCAGGGGGGCTTGGGTGCTCCCTCGGGGCATGGGGAACGCAGAGGCGGGGGGCACGCTGGGGCCCACGGGCATCGTCAGGCCAGGGTGAGGGCGATCGGGGGGAGCTAGGCCTCCGGCCCCGCCAGCGCCGGGGGCCGGGAGCTGCCTTCCCCTTCCCCACGGCGGCGGGGGGAGGCAGGCGGGGGAGCGCTCCCCGAGCCACATGGTGGGCTGGAGGAGGAGCCGTTGCCCAGGCAACAGCTGAGAGCATCCTTCACCCCTGAAAATCGTGTGCCGGCACTGCCGCCACAGCCCCACGGCTCGGGGCACGACCCAGGACCCCCAGCACCCCAGGGCCCACCCGGAGCTCACCCAGGGCCTGCCGCGTCCGTGGGGCCCAGACCCACCCATTCCAGCTCTGGCTGTATATACTAGCGCCCACTCACCTGCACGCTGCTCCCCCCCCCAGCAAGGAGAGGGATGGGGATGAGGCCTCCCCTAAACACCCAGGACTGGGACACTGCTGGGCAGGGGGGAGCTGGGGACAGGCAGAGCCCCTTCCATGCCCTGCTCACGGCTCAGGGCAGGCTGCCCACACCCCGGTCCTGCCCGCAGAGCCACGCTGACCATCTGACGGACACCGCTAACACGCTGCTGACCCCAGGACCTCGGTGCCAGGGTGCCACAGCCCAGGCAGTGCCAGCAGGGCAGCACAAGCATCCCTGGCCAGTGCGGTGGGAGCAGCAATCCCCAGGCAGTCCCCATCCCCCCGCCCTGCCTGCCTGCCTTCCTTCTACGGCTGCAGAAAATTCCTGGATTTTACCCCAAGATGCCCCCTCCGAGTGTGAGAACTCCTCCTCGGCCCGCTCCCATAGCAACTGTTCCCTAGCTACCCAGCCGCACTTGCTATTCTCATCCCTGTGCAGCTGTGTGCGGCCCCCCCCGCGCTGCGCACGAGGCTGCCGCTGCTGCCACCGGCCCTGCCGCCAACCCCGGACCCCAAACCCACCCTGCATCCACCCTGAACCTGGCTGTCCCCTTTGCACACTCCCCCATGGCGACTGTCGTGACCCTAACCCTGCTCACGCCGTGTCCCCGCTTTCAGGGGCTGTCCCTTGGGCTAAGGAGGCAATGTTCTGTGCTTCCACAAGGTCCCCCTCTGCACGGTCCACCCCCCCCAACCCCGAAGGAGCAATGCACAGCACCCGGAGGGGAGCAGGACTCTGACCCCAGCCCCACAGCACACCCGTGACATCCCAGGAGGGGCTGTGCTGAAGGCAAAGGGGAGCGGGGTGACATGCCCCAAAGGGAACCACAGCAGACAAGAGCACTCCAACGGCACAAGGCCTTGTACCTGTCATGGCCCTGAACCGACCAAAACCACCCAGCAGAAGCCACTGAGGGCGACCTGCGGTCCCCGGGGCTCAGCATCAGCCCTTGTCCTGGTGGGCAGCCCCAGCCCTTCCCTGCAGGACTGGAGCACCAGCCCAGGAACAGGGGTCCCTGCTCCTCTCCTCCTTACAGCCACCAGCCCTGTATGGCCTGGAGCTGTGCTGGCACAAGGTCCCCCTCTGCACGGTTCACCCCCCTTGACACGACAATAGAAGGCACGGCAAATCTTATGCTTAACAAAAGGTTAAAAATTTAAATACTCTCCAACTTTAGTGCAAGGCAAGCAAATGATACCACAGGTCCAAGTAGGTGCTCAGCCCCCCCGGGGGGGCCTGGCTCAGAACGAGCACGAGGCGGCAGCATGCACACACGCACGCACGCGTGTGCATACACACACAGAAGAGACGAGTTACTGCTCAGGACACAGCTGGGATGAGTGTGCACAAGAGGAGAACAGGACAAGCAGTATGGAGAGGCGGGCTGAGCCCCACACTGCTCCCCAGGGACACGCAGGGCTCCAGCCCCTCCACTCCTGCCCTGCCCTTAGGGACAAGAGCTGTGCTGGCTCCCCAGGACCCCTGAGGATGCACACGAAGCTGGTACAGCAGGCAGGCTGGTCCCGGCCCCATTCACTCTTGGGCCGCAGCTCACAGCATGAGACCAGTAAGGGACGTTCTCTTTACCATGGCTTTGCTCCCTGAGAGCAGGGTCCCTTATGTGTCTGTTCCTCCGACACCGAGCTGGGCCTGGAAATGGCGGCACCCCCAGCACACACAGATGGCTGGTCCGGAGCTGGTGGAACTGCGTTGGGGCCATCCTGCACCATGCCAGGGATCAGACCGACCCTTTGGACCCAGCAGCAGCTACCTTCTGAGCATGTGGCGTGGGAGCAGCTGTGTCCTGCTGTGCCACAGGCAGCCTGCCAGCGGTCTGGAGAGGGGACCAGGATCAGCTCCCCAGAGCTGGCAGCATGTGCAAGACGAGGCAGGAGGAAGCAGGCTCCGGCAGACAGGGAAGCGAGGATGAGGCAGTGACGCTCTGCTGCCAGGATGCAATGGTAGACGCTTTGGCACAGCCGTTTCCTGTGCCTCGGGGCTGAGCAATGGACTCCGCTGGAGCCAGGGACGCCTCAGCATGGCCAGAAAGGTCCAGGAAAGATGCTTTAGGCACCTCAAGGCATAGAAGGCCTCTGCCCAGGACTCCCTGGTACAAAGCTGGGACCGTCGCTCCCCCCATAGGAGGACATTTGTGCCTGTGACAGGGTGGGGGCACTGCAGGCCCCCACCTATAGATTAAAAACTGACATGTGATATGTACAGACCGACATATATAAATATACACCAAACCTGCAGTGCTACTTTGGCACCATGGAATGTGTCAGCAGAGCTGCTCCAGCCTGGCCTTGGCCCACGCTGGTGCAATCCCTCCCTCCCACCCTGGGCCCAGGAGGGGAGCAGCAGCCAGTGGGCAGCAGCAGCAAAATCCCAAGTGGCAGATTCAGAAGTGTCCAGGTCTGTCTTGGGGACAAGGGCTTGCCCATGGTCAGATGGGCCTCAGCCTGAGCTGCGTGCTGCCGCCAGCCCTGGAGCCATCCTCAGAGTCTTCAAATACAGACGTGTAAAGCTGTAAACAAATCCACTTTGTGGGACCGCTGCTACCTTGTCCTTCAGGCTGGGCTGCTGTTCTGCTGGGCACCCGGAGAGGCCAGGGGGTCCCAGGGGCTGGAGAAGAAGCTGTGCTCTACAGCCGGGTGGGCTCTTCCTCACTGTCGCTGCAGTTTCCACAACAGTCCTGAAGTCAGAAGGGCAAGGAGAGGGAGGAGGGAGAGAGAGGAGCACAGCAAGCAGAGGGTGAGCAAGGTCACACAACCCAGCCTATAGCTGCCCTCAGGCAGGGAAGGGCCAGGCCCCCCCCTGGCCTGCACATGGAAGAGGTAGATGGAGGCAAGGGGCTGGAGGGGATCCCTCGTCTGCAGAGAAACAGTCAAGCTGCATCTGGGGGTTCAGCTCCTGGCAGACAGACTGGTGAGCACGCAGCTGACTAGCTCATAAGCTGGAAGGAAGATGGGCTCCATGGTCTACAGCCACCCAGGGAGACAGCTCAGTGCTGGCACAGACGATCTGCCCCATTCAGGGCTCGGCCAGCCACAGAAGCAGCCCAAGCCCTTTTTGCTGGAAAGGGAGTCTGAGCACGGGGCAATGCCAAACCCTTCACGGTTTCTCAACCCTTCTGTGTGTCCCAGACACCCGAAGAGAGGAGTGAAGGAAACTTCCCACAGCCCCCTGGGAGCAGAGCTCCCAGCAGTGGCAGTGCAGGGGCAGCTTTGGCTCAAGCTGAGGGCAAGGCCTCCCCCACAAAGGCAGCAAGAGCAGGGAAGCGGGATTAGTGGCTCGGGGCAGTTAGAACAACAAGCAGCTTGTGCTCTGCTGGGGTCAAGGGGATAGGCACTGAAGGACAACACTCCTCTTTCCCAGATCTTGCCATGTCCGCGGGCCACCGGGTATTTCCCTGAGCAGAGCAGCCAGGAGAGACTGCTCACCTCTGGAAAGAGAAAACACGTGGCAAATCACAGCTCAACCCCTGCTACAGGCAGCTGCCCATCCTCCAGCAGGTCCTGCCTGCCTCAGGAAGGGCTGGCTATCCCAGCCCAGAGCTGGCTCTGGCTAGGGCAGCCCACTGAACAGAGAAGCACAACTGGGAGCTCATCGGGGAAGCAGGAGTCAGCACCGGGTGGCTGAGAGTGGGTCCAGAGCCAACCACGCTTGAGTCCCACAGCTGCAAGCAGCTGTTGAGAGGCAGCAGCCCAGACTTTGCCAGTCCTGGAAAGAAGGCAAAGACTGTTCTGGGCAGAGGAGACAGGCAGGCAAGCAAGCCCACAGCAGCTGCAAGACATTTCCGTTCTCCTTGTCCCTCGAAAGAACTGTTCTCTGCCTGCCTCAAGGTCTGGCAGAAATGCTCTGGGGAGCCCAGGCAGCCCATTCCAAGAGCAAGGTCTTCTTCAGGCTTGGTATTATTCATGTAGGAAGGGAGGATTGCTGTTTTAGTGCCTTCAACATCCCCCCGCCTGTGTGACTCCAGCACATTTAGCCAGGACACTCCATCCCAGCCCCCTCGAGTCCCCCAGCACAGGGAGTGCCAGCCAGGTGAGGGCTGGCTCCCTGCACCCTTGCATGGGTCCCCCTGAGAGCCCTGGGGTCCAGCCACCCAACACTAGGGGAGACTCTGCCTGCTGCCCTCTTGTGCCCACCTCCTTGCCAGATCTGCCTGGCACAGGCAGGAGCAGGCTCATTGCTGCTAGAGGACTTGCTGGGGAGGAAACGCTGGGCAAACACTCTTACCTGTCTGCTGAATAAGCGCTGGAGTAACCCTTTTTTGGGCTGCGGAGAAGGCTGCCCTTTCCAATCCAGGTCTGGGGGCACCATGCCGTCTGTGCTAAAGACATTCAGCTCCTTAAAACACTCCGTCTCGATCATCTGGAAGAGGGCAAAGATGGCTGCAGTAACTGTCACAAGAAGCCCACCACTGAGGGCCCAGCAGAGCACAAGAGCAGCAGGGACAGCATGAGCCCTGCGGGACACTGCACTTGGCCATGGCAGACACAAGCAGGAGCAAAGACCTGTCCTGCAAACCTACCTCATTCTGCCAAGGAATGGGCACACTTCCCGTGGCAAACTTCTGGTAGAAGTCGTTGTCTGTGGGCTCCAGCTCCACCCCTTTCACCGTGGAGAACTGCTCGATGTCTAGAACATCCTTGCAGTAGATGGCCTGGGGCTAAAGAGCACAAAGATTGCTCTAATGCCAGGCTCCATGATGATGCCACCACCTCAAACAGCCGTGGCTCATGGCCAAGCCCAGACCCCCTCTCCCTGCAGCCCAGAGCTTGCTTGACCCTTGTTCTGCCAGGCTCCAGAAACAAGAGGGAAGCGGATGGGCCCCATCTCCTCAGGTGAGCCACTCCAGGGCTCTCGCTTCCTTTGACAGCACCAGTGTCTGAAGAGGTCAGGATACAGACAGGCACTTACATCTGGCTTGAAGGGGGGGTCCAGCATGCCTGCTTCCAGCCTCCTGAAGTTGAGGTGCTTGAAGAGAGGGTGCTCCTTCACTTCCTTGGCCCCAGCTCCTCGGCACCCCAGGCGCTCCAGAGGGTCTTTGCACAGGAGCTGCAACACAAAGGAAATCAGTGTCCTGGGTGGAGGGTGCTTCAGGCAGGAGCAGCCCTGAGGTCAGCTGGGCTCCTGCAATATATCTCTAGGGATGGCACAGGCCCGCTAAGCGGCTGAGGGGGCAAGAAATTAAGGCACTCTGGATCCTCCTGCACTGCCTTATCAGAGACAAGGGAACCTGGCTGCCACCAGCACCTCTATGGGGAGCAGCCTCCACATTCTCCTGCTGCGTGCAAAGAGGTGGTGGGAGCAAAGGGACAGGGATGCACACTCATACCATGGTGCAGAGGGAGCGGGCACAGGGCGAGAACTTCTCTGAGTACTCCTCCTGTACTTCCTTCACCAACCGCTCCACCTCCTCCCGCTTGATCTTCTTCTTGCGCTGCTGGAAGGGGGACTGTCCCTCGATCATCTCGTACACCAGGCAGCCTAGAGCCCACCAGTCTGGGCTGAACGTGTAGCGCTCGTTCTTCACCACCTCCGGAGCTACATAGCAGCGGGGGTGAGGGACATGTGAGGGCAGGGAGAGCACATGTGCAGTCAGAGACCACTTTTTGATTAAAGCAGGGCCACTTACCCATGTAGCCAACTGTCCCCACCCGGCCCTTGATTGTTTGGCCCTCAGGCACGTGCACAGCTAGCCCCAGGTCTGAGATACGGATGTGACCTGCACAGAGGAAGGGGCAAGTTAACAGGACAAGGTCAAGGGACAATATTTGAAGCTGCCAAGAACACAGAGCAATACCCTGGTTCAAGGAGAGGAAGAGAGAAGGACTCAGACCCAGGGCTCCTCTTGACCCTGCACTCACCATGGTCATCCAGCAATATGTTCTCTGGCTTCAGGTCCCTAGGAAGGAAGGGACTTGATTAGCAAGAAGCCTGTTGTCAAAGCAAAGGACACAAGCAACAGCAACATCTCAAGAATTCACAGATAAGAGCAGAGGGATGCAATGCCCCTGCCTCGGGCACACAGATAACCTTCCCCTCCTGGGCAGAGAGGCAGGACATGACAACCTTCAACCCTCCACAAGGAAGCAGTGAGCCTGTGGCTGATTCCCTCTTTGCAGGTGCAGACCTCGCTATAGTGCCGTGCAAGAGAGAAGGAGCAGAGGCTTCTTCTGCTTACCCTGCCCCAGGGCAAGTCACAGGGTAGGACCAGAAGGGACTTTCTGTCCCTGTGTTTAGCTATGCTTTCCCTAACGCTGCATCACACAACCCAGTGAGTACAGTCATACATCAGCGTGTTCTCCCTCCTGCCCAGCTCTCAGTCTTGAGCACATAGGGGCAGCCTACCCTCCTTTGTTCTAGTGTCAATGCTGCCCAGGGAGTTAAGCACCCCAGTGCCTGCCCTGAGGCATTCACAGCATGATCACATCTTGTTCTTGGTGATCATTTACCAGCATGAGGAAGCCAAGCTAAGCTCTGACGTCTCTCCCATGAGATCAGCTTTCTGTTCCTGATCCCCTCTCACTCAGCCCTGTGCTGCTTTCAAGCCTGAGCTTATTTTCTTGAGCAGACAGACCCAGCTGGGCTAGTAAGAGCAGCAGGAACCCTCTTCCTTCTGCAGCCCGTACAAGGTCTCCCAGCAGGGACCAGGCAGCGCGCACCTGTACACTATCCTCTCCTGGTGCAAGTCCTCGAGGCCACAGCAGATCTCGGCAGCATAGAAAGCTGCCCGGGGCTCCTCGAAGCCAGCCTCTCCCATGTGGTAGATATGGAACTTGAGGTCCCCTCCATTCATGAGGGTCAGCACTAGGCAGAGAGCATCTTTAGTTTCATATGCATAGGCTAAGCTCACCTGCAATTCAGGGCAGAAAGGCCGTTAGAAGACACAGCTGGAAGAGGGAAGCGCCCACACTCTGATGGGCACTTTGTCACCCAAGCAGCCACTCATGGGCAGCAGGACTGGGCCTTTGCCAGCAGAGGAGGCAGAGGGGGAACTGTGCAAACCCAAGGAGGATGTGGAAGTGCCCAGCAGTCCCAGCACACCCCATTTTCCTCAGACAGGGAGGACACTATTTAGCTGAGCCAGAACTGCTCTCCTCTGGGGCAAGCAGCAAACAACAGCAACCCTGGGGCAGCATCTGATGAATCCTCCATAAAGGGAGGTTTCAGGCTGTTCACAACTCACTGCAACCAGGGAGAGAGCTCCCCACCACACAGCTCAGGGTTAGGCTTCTGCCCACTTGGCTGTCTGGAGACAGTTCTCGCTGCTTTCTTGTGCCCCAGAGGTTAAGAAGGTGCCTGTGAGACCAGATGGGTGTTTGGACCTGAGTTTGGGGGCATTTACAGCATCTTGTGGAGGCAGTAGGATGTCCTGCCAGACCTCAGCCTTGTGAGACATCTGCAGCCACCAGGACTCTACCCCCCGCCATGTGCAGGGTCTGCTCTTGCCTCTCCACACGGGGTGAGGAGCACAGAAGTGCCAGGCTGGCTGGTTGGAAGAAGAAATCAACCACCGCAGCAAAGTGAGAGCAATTCCTATGTACTTACTACAAACCTACTGTTCACTTTTTCCAGGATCTGTTTCTCATTCAGGGCCATGGCCTCTCCCTTCCGCTTTTTGATCCGTTTCTTTTCCAGCTTCTTGCAGGCATACATCTTTCCCGTGGCACGCACTTGGCAGGCACAAACCTGGATGAGGGACAAGGCTCAGCACCCTCCCACTGCTGTTTTCAGGGTGGGGGTCTAGGTTCTGCTCTCAGGAAGAAGTACGGGAAGGCAAAGATGTCTCTGTCCCCGCTTCACTCTGAGGTTAGTGAGAAGCCTGTTGTCAAAGCAAGGACACAGGGAGCAGTGACATCTCCAAGCACTGACATCTCCAGATGTCACAGATAAGCAGTAGAGGGCTGCAATGCCCCTGCCACCTGTAGCAGCACCATGGCTGGTGCTTGGGAAGACAGAAGGCCACTCCAGAAACAGAAGGAAGCCTGACAGTGACAGTTTTCAGGAGTGCAGTTTCCTCTGCCAAGACACTGGGAACAGACCTGACTCTCTGCCCGGGTGGCAGTACGCACCACAGGGCACATGCTACCTACCCTACACAACACCTCCCACACCTCCAGTGCCTGGCGAGAGGGAGCTCCTGACCCTCAGAGGGGAACTGACGGATCCTGCAATGCCCACAGCACAGCAGTGCCCAGCGCAGAGCCCCCACAGTCCACCCAGCCAGCAACACCTGTCTCCAGGTGCTGGAGCAGCTTGTGGCACCCTGATGGCCAACCCAGGTCTGCATCTGGCAGCAGGCAATGGTGGCTGCCTGGTACACTGAATGCAGAGGAAATAGTGGTCACTTACCTCCCCAAAACCGCCCTTGCCCAGTACACGGTACTGGCGGAAAGTGTTTTTGGTCACTGGCTGCCTGTGAGGGAAAGGAAACTGGAGTGGGATGGGAGCAGGGAGAGAGCAGGGGCTGAAGCCCAAACCACCCCCATGTGCTGGCCTGAGAGACTGGCTCACCCCAAAACCCCTGCTCCAACAGACCTTGCTTCCCTGTGAGGCAAGCAAGACTGAGGCAGCCAGTAGAGGCTGATGGTGCTAATAAATGGCCCTGAAGGGGAGCAAGAGCAGATAAAGGCCAGGCCCTTGGCTCCTGCCAGGGCCCAGCACAGGAAGGAGCCCAAGGGGGGACTCAGGCAGCCTGTGCAAGGAGGGTGCAGGTCTCCCAGTGATGCCAGGGAGTGTTACCGTTCCAGCCATTTCCACTGCAGGAAGCGGTTGAAGTACAAGCTGTCGAGGTAGTCGGCAAAGGGAGCCACACTCAGGTAGTCATGGATAAGCCTAGGACAGAGCAGAGCCAGCAAGGTTCCTGAGAGGTGATCACACCCATGGAAAAAGCCAGCAGTCCAAGGAAAGAGGAGGTGAGCAGCCCCGAGAGCCCGTTTACTTTGCCATCCCCTCACCCAGCCCGGTGCTGAATCACCCACATAGCCCTGGCCCAGAAAGTCCCCCTCCACGCTAAGCCTGATGCAAAAGGAAGGCACATTGGAGGTACCGCTGGGACAAACACAGCACCCTGGGACCAGGCTGGCACCGCTAATTGTGGCCTCTCAGCATCAGTCAGGGCTGTGGGACAAAGGGGGACGATGAGACTCTTTGCAGTTGCCCCTCTGCTCACAGGGCAAATGTGGACACAAGGCTGTAATCAGCTGCCGAAAGCTGCTAGCAATGTTCAGCACTGGGCGCTGAGTTGTTCACTTTCAGATGAATATCCAGCACAAAAGGCCACAGGGGATCCTGCTCGAGAGAGCTAACTGCCTCAGAGACCGGTGCCAGGGCTGCCCAGCGGAGTAAAGAGCCTTAGACATAGTGTCTAGACTAGAGACATGCATCAAGAAGAAGTGGACGGGCTCTTCCCCTTTCAGAGCTTGCCAAGAGCAGGCAGGGCCCAGCCCGGAGGCTCTGCATTCAGACAGTGACACTAGTTACCACACACAGAGCTAACGCTCCCCAGAAGACTGCAGCAAACCCATTGCCACAGCCCTGCACTCGATTAGGCAATGTGCTCCAGCTACTGTTCAGGGAGGGGTGGAAGCTATAAGCCCAGCTTCTGCTTTGCACCCGGAGCCAGGACCTCAGCCACTGCTTCTGCGATGGGAACAGAATTGACCTTAGATCGCTAAAGCAACAGCCAGTGTAATCTAACCACAACAGCCACATCTGCAGCCAGCGGGAGAGGACAGCTGGCACTGGGACTGCAGCTGTCAGCTCTGCTCTACGGGTGCCTACGAGATCCTGGCACAAGACTAGGAACAGCACGGCCAGATGCTGAGGATCGCTGAAACGGGGTCTTCCCAAATGGCAACTCAGATCCACAGCAGACTGAGAGGAATGACAGAGGTTTCTGCAGCAGCTTATGGCTCCCAGAGTCCATGGGAGCTTCTTGCCTTTGCTTTCCTGTAGCTGTGCTGCAAACCACTAGCTCAAAACTCCACAGGCCTTAGCACCAGCCCTTACTCTCCTGGAGGAAGGGACCACGAGGGACAAGGCAAGTTAGCTGCAGCATCTACCCTGTGCTGTGACCTGAAGGCAGGCCCCAGCCCTCTGACTTACTTAGTGGATTCCTTGAAGAGCTCCTTGGAAGGTTCCTGCTCCAGCCTCTCACAACATGCATCCACCAGCTGCGAGGGGACTTCAGGCACATGGTCCTCACTCTGGAGACAAAGGGATGGAGTCAGACATAGGGAGCAGAGCACAAGGAACCTCCCAGGAAGAAGCCCACAGGAACAGCACACAGGTGCCCATCTGCTTTCGGGCCAGTGGGAAAAGCAGTAATGGTCACTTGTGAGGTGGTGGGGTGGCTCTGTACTCTGCTCTCACCATCCTGCCCAGCACGTTCACTGTGGCAGGATAAGGGCAATGACAGTTGTCAGCTTTACAACTGCTCTACTGTTGCAGGCAGCAAACACAACCCTCTTACTCACGTTTGGCTTCAAGTACTTTTCAATCAGGTGCTGCCCGCATTCCTTCCGCTTCTCATCTGGAGCCACTTCATAACCTGCCTGCATAGAGCGAACAGCATGAGGAGCAGGTCCAGCCAGGAACCAAGCTTTGCTACTGAGCAACAGCTGCAGAGCAGCAACACCCTCTGCCCAAGGTTTCCCATGCTTTCCTGGAAAACCAGATCTCCAGTAAACAGCTCCCTAAGCAAAGGCCCAGCCCCATCTTGGAGAAAACTGCAACTCACAGGTTTTTCCTTCAGGAAAACCCTACATGCCCAGAAGTACCTGGCAACTGCTGAGGCACCCAGGGCCAACCGGTCTGTGCCCAGGGCGCCAAGAACATACTTTCCTCCCCCAACGAAGCCTGACGGGCTTTGCTCTTACCACGGCATCCAGGAACTTGACACAGCGTGACAGCTCAGGTCGTGTCTCGCAGAACTGCCGAAAGAGCATGTGCCCGATGGGCTGCTTCTCACACAGGCTGTGGTAGTCCCGCTCTGCAAATGTGGAGAAGATCACTCACTGCCAACCCCCAAAGGAGCAGCCACTGCCCTGGCCATAGGCAGTGGTGAAGGGGCTGGCGACTTGTCAGCTGGCTACTCACAGGTCCCACCAGCCTGAGACTCTCAGGAAAGTGAAATGCATCCAATGGGGACAAGAGGCATGACCGAGCTTTTACGTTCCCCTATGGAAGATCTTTTTCCCTGAAAGAGGTTTGACCTGCTGTTCTGTACAGACTGCCCCTCTTCTTTCTAGCAAGGGAACTTTGTGTCTCCTGCTTGCCTGGAGGCTCTCTTCTCAATCATCTCCCCACGGAGATCGACTGACTACTCCAGATACACAACTTTCCTTGGAACATGAGGAACACACTGAGCTTATTTCAAGGCAGATCTTCCAGGCCAAGAGTTGCTCTGATGACTCTTACAAACCACTCTTATTCCCAAAGGCCCTGCTGGAAGCAGCAGCATCATAATGGGAGGCACCATTTCCACAGATGTCCTGTTAAAGCTGCACACAGCAATTAGACCCCCCCACTCCATGGGACAGCCACTCGCTTGTATATCAATTCCTACTGCCCTCTGGAGCTCGGCTTCCCTGCTGATTCCTCCTACCCCTCTCTGAAGTCTGGCAGCCCAGGCGCCAACCCTTTTGACTACCCAGAGTACTTCCAGTTCTCCGTTTTTTTTCCTCCCCTTCCACTCATAAGATGTTGTCTGATCGCAGGCCAGAACAGATTTCTGTTAGAGCCATTGCCACTGAGGGCTGCAGGCTGCCTGGGGTGCAGATGTACAGCCATCCACTGGCTCGCAGGGGACCTTCCAGCACTCCCCGGGGCTGAGTACTGCCGGCTTTCCCCTCCCCGTGCAGCAGTTTCTCCCGAGGAAGCTGCGGCTTCCTGAGGGTGCACGAGAGCGCGGAGACGGCTGGGCTGCGGTGGGGGAGGAGGCCACCTCACCAGCTCCACTGCACCGGCCGGTTTCCTTGTGTCTGCAGGGGAAGGAGTTCCCTTCAGCTCGGGAGGACAAGAGTTTGCTGCTGGTGAGATCAGAAGCTTTTGGCTGCCCTTGCCGCTGCCCAGGCTCACAGAGGGTTGCTCTCTGTGGTCAGGGCACACAAAGCTTAATTCTGCAGTGGGCAACCAGCCCACCATGCCCGTGGTCCTGCCAAGCCTCTGGAATAGGAAAGAAATGCCGTTCTAGCAGGCTGTGAGGGGAAAACAAAACCACTCCAACCAAAGAGTAAGGCAAGCACAAGGAACAGGGTCATCTCTCCCATGGGGAAAGCAAGCGAGGCAGCCACCACCTGGGCCAGAAGCACTTCTTGCATGCCTCCCCAAGGGGAAGTGGGGACATGGGTGGTGACAGCCAGCCGCTGGGGAAGGACTTGCCTCCCAAAGCTGCACAAAGTCACTGTCCTGAACAGTGCGACAGCAGAGACAGACAGACCACCAGCACTCACCACTGGCAAACGGGCAGCACAACAAAGGTGAAGTTGAGTGCTGGAAAACATGTCATGACACCCACAGGAAGGGTGGCTGCAAGCAGAGGACAGCCATCAGCTGACGGAAAGCTCTGCTGAGGGCACACAAATCAGAAGCAGATAGGGGGTGGAACGGCCAAGATGGGAGCTGCAGGGAGAGCCCAGGCCATTGCTGTGTTCAGTGCTCAGAACTCACTCCAGAGAGGCAGTCTGCAGCAAAACCAAGGCGAGAGTCTCCATGTGACTACACTCGGCTGCGAAGCCAGCCCCAAGAGGTGGTGCATGGCAGCAGGGAGGTGAGGCATGGCATGCACGGTGTGCACTGGGCTATTGTGAGCTTGGAGGTTACAGTGTGGATGACAGAGGCTGAGTTATTCCAAGTGCTACAGTTCCACGTGCCCTCAAAGGGGGCATCCCTTCTCCTTGGGGCTGCTGGGACCTGGAAAACCTGGGCAGGGCAGAATTGGGGACCGGAGCTGCAGAAACCTCCAAAAGCCACTCAGCCCAGTGACACCTGCTCTGAAACAAGGCCAGCACTGTGCCACTCTCCAGCTGGCAGCTGAATCCAGAGTGACAACTTAAACAACCTCTCCCCTTCCCAGGAAGCAGAGCATTCCCACCCTCTGTGCCCCAAAACAATTTCACATGATCTCAGGACCAAGCCTGCTGCACAAACAACATTAAAACCATGAAGAGTACAAAGTGCAGTATTAGAATGACAGGCCAAGCCCTGCCCAGCTCTACAATTCTCATCCATATCACACAGCAAGAACCCAGTTTTGCCCAAGAAAAGCTGCTGCACTAGTGTTAGAAGCCGAGGTCTGCAGAGCAGGACTGAATCCCAGCCAAGGAGTCCAGAGGACATTAGCAGGGCCTTTGTTATTTATGCAAAGGCAGCCCAGAGTGATGCTCCAAAACTGCAACACTGAGCAGGTCTGTTTGCAGAGAAGGTGGTGTATCTCTAGTGAAGCTCGTCACAGTCTAGAAGGTGTGTGGGTACATCAACAGGCACTATCCAGTGAGCGCCCAGCAGCTGTGACTTACCTACCCTTCGTTTGTTCCCTACACCCCAAGCTCTGAGTGATCCTGGCTGGGATTTGGCTGACATGTGCCCTGTTATATGTCCCTGACCCTCATGAGACTCAGCTTTGGGTGCACAACACTCATACGTGCTCACCCACCGGCCCTGCTCCAGAATGGAGCCTGAGTGCTGCTCAGCTGCTGCCAGCCCCCACATCTTACCAAGGGTTTGTCGAAGATCCTCGCAGAGGCTGATGTGGGGGAACTGCAGCATCTGGCGCCATTTCTTACTTTTGCCTTTCCGGTTTCCGCCACCACCTGCAGGGCACACAAAATTGGCACCGTGAGTTACGAAGCAAGGATGTCCAACTGCAGCCTAGCCTTGCCAGGAGCCAAGAGAGGAGACACCCTCTGTCCGTTTACACGAGCAAGCCCAGGCAAGGAAAACAAGACCGAAGCCGTACTGCCGTCTCCTGGCTGGTGGAACAAAAGTGTTAGAGCCTCTGACTGCCAAAGGAAGTGGACAGACCAATCACTCCGGCTGCTGAACAAAGTCCCAACCAAGAACATGAAGACCTTTCACCTGGACATCTCAGTTTAGTTGTATTTAAGATGGGAGAATCAGGGCACAGGCAGGAGTGCCTAAAGCCACAGGTTGCTCTATGCCTGGACAAGAGTTCTTGGCTCCCAGGCCTGTCCTCAGGACCTCTGCATAACTAATCACCTCTCAAGGCCAAGCCTTGCTCAGTGTGAAGATCTTCCTGCTGTAGTAACGATGTTCATGCTACCTACTCATTCCAAGACTGATTGCTTACTCCAGGGAGGGGCTCTCAGAGGGAGGACATGAAGCTGGGAGACAGGAATTCCTGCTCTAATCCGGGCTCCACAGACAACTCACTGCATTGCCCGGGGCTCATCACTTCAGTTTCCCACCTGTGAAGTGGGGACACTCCCACCTTTCTCCAGAGATAAGCCAGCCTCAGAAAAGCAAGATCCAAGAACCAGATATTATTCCAACTTCAGCTGCTGGAGTAAATGCCCAGTGCTGTAGGACAGGGTGGGAAAGCTTCTAGATAGACCAAAAAATTTACATCATAGCAAGCACTAAGTACTGAAATACTGATTGCTGGGCTCAGCCAACCTCCAGGGATTGCCTTCTCTCTGCCCCGGTGCCAACACACACATGATCTCCCACCTCCCTTTGGAAATACATTAAACCACCCTGCCAAGTTGGGCCAAAGGCACGGCTTTCTGAAATCAGGGGGGGTTGAACATCATTTATCAGCTCTTGAGAAACACTTTCATAACACTTTCCTCCACTGTGGATGCAATTCAGACCCAAATCCTGAATGCAGTCCCTGGGCATCCAGCTCCCTGCACTGCAGGAGGCCTTGGTTGGACAGGCAGGTGGGACAGGGCCATCACAGACGGCCTTCTGCAGGGCCAGCCCCAGGTCTGAGCCCCTGGCACACTGTGGGTCGCTGTGCTACATCTGCCCTGCACCAGCAGCTGTGCTGCATGATTGTACAAACTCAGGAAGGAAGTGACTCAAGGGTAAGCAGGGGTGGAAGAAACCAGCAGCACAGACACCTTCTTGTCAGCCACAGCTTGTGGCAATGAAACGGACAGGGACAACTAAGCGAGGGCACAGCAGGACAAGCCATCCTCACCCCAAGAGCGCTCAAGGAAAGGCAGAGCAATGCTCCACAGCACCCAGAGGACGAGGACCGTCAGCTTGCATTTCCTCGAGTTGTTTGCTTTGAAAGGAGGCTCCAGCGCCTTTCATGCACGGTTCTCCCCCACCCTCCTGGTGCTGCAGCAAACAGCCCAGCAGGGAACTCGTCTCCTGCACACCAATCTCCCAGCACCACCATTTTGGGGATGGGGCAAGGGGTGGGCCACCTCCACCCAGAACTCACCACAAGGGAGCTTTAGGGCTTGGTGATAGCTCAAAACTCTTCTGTTGTCTCTCTGCCAGAGGCCGGCAGGCAAGGGGGACAACAGGGGAAGGATCCTTCACCTTCCCTGGGCCAAACCCTCCTAGAAGAGTTTGAAGGAAACAGAAAGCATGGTCATCCTATGGCAGCAGCTGTCAGCAGCCCCCTGCAGCATGCCCAGGGTGATCTCAGCCCTGCACTGCCACATTAGACTACGAGGTTCCCAAAAAGGCTGGGCTGGAGCAAAGCACCTGGTGCTGCTGGACCCGGCCAGCAAAGCGGCTCTGTCCTGTCACACAGGCTGCCAAAGCTTGCCCCAGTGGCTACCACGGCCACTCAGCCATGGGTGGGAGAGCCGTGGACAGGCAGCACAGCCACCTGCAGCTCTCACAGGCCAGGAACCCTCCGGCACGAGCGTGTCAGTGGATCGTATCTGCCTGCAGCCCAACTGCCCACCACCTGCCAAGGCTGAGGCACTGGAGGAGCGCTGGGAAGCACTGCAGCAGCCGTCCGACGCCTCGCTCTGCATCACAACCAAACTCCATTCTGCTGAAGGCACAACAGGAGACAGTCTCCTGGTCACTCACTCCATGCGAAGCAGGGTCTCATGTCTAGAGGTCACAAAGGTCTGGTTTGGTGTTGTCCAAACTTGGTTTTGAACCAAACCTTGCTATTAGGAACCATAATGTCATGGTCCACCACAGTCACCGTGCCTGAAGTACCTACACGAAGCCTGATTTTCAAGCAGCTCAAAATTGTTTCTGCCAGTGTAAATTTAATTTTGTTGCTCTTTGCTCCCACAAATCTAATCTCTAAAGCCCTCAAACTGGATTTCAGTGGGGCCCTCAGGCTCTAGAATGACTTGGTCTGGCCAGCTGCACACCATGGGCCAGGAGGGACTATATTTCCCCGCCACTTTATGTGATCTAATGAACTCCCCGACTCCTGACTGAATCAGATCTTCTCTGCAAAGGACCAGGCTCCTCTGTGACAGACTTCCCAGCTCTCTCCTTAAGCCATCCCGAGGCTTCTCTGCACAGCTCCCCTGTACCTGCCGGACAGCCCCGCTGCTGGCAGGCTGCATCCCACGCCGAGGCCCTGGCATTCAGCCGTGACCCCTGAAGCAGCAGGAGGTTTGTGGGCCCGCAGCAAAGCTCCTGGCGCTGAGCGGACCAGGGGCCAGGGCTGGTGTGAAGGTGGCAGAGGGGTGGGGCTCACCGCCGCAGTTTCGGGATCGGCCCTTGTGTGGGAAGCAGCAGTTTACCTGCCCGAAATCAACTTTTTCTCCTAAAGCTGCTTTTCCCCTCTGCCAGAGGAGCCAGAGAAGCCTCTGGAAGGGGTAAGGCTGGAGGCCACCAGCACCGGCGGGAGGCAGACGGGGGCTGCAGGGCACTTTCCACACGGAGAGGCAGCAAGGCCACCCTTGGAGGGCTCAACACCCCCCGGAGGCACCACAAGCCCGGGGCGCGGAGCAGCCCCCGCCTGCCCGGAGCAGCACCCCGTGCCGGGGCTTCGTTTAGAGCCGCCTGCCTTGAGGCGGCCTGGGCCCAACCTGCA
>NW_010973092.1:10476033-10496486 GCF_000737465.1 Haliaeetus leucocephalus
GGCGGGGCGGGGAGAGAGAAGCGCGCGTCAGTCGGCGGCCATTGGCGAAGCCCTGCCGGGAAGAGGGGGCGGGTGCTGACTGGAGGGCGAGGTGTCACTCAGGGAGCGCAGCCGCCGCTCCGGGAACGGATTGGGCGAGGGTCAACGGGCGCCCACCACATGAAGAGGCCTGCCTTCTGCAGCATCTGATTGGGTGGAGAGCTGCCACTCCGCTCCAGCTTGCGTCGTGATAGGGGCGTTGGGGGGGTGGGGCCGAGCGGCTGCTTAATAAGGCGGGGCTTGCGGCGGGTCTCCAGAGAGAGCGTGGGTGGTTGGTGGCGGTGGCTGGCGGGGGGCTCGGCCGCTGGTGCACCCAGGGCCCTCTCTGAGGTGTCCTGAGCTCCTGTTAAAAGCAGTTACGTGTTTAGGGGAGCCTTCCCCCTCTTTGTAGCCTGGCCTTGCGTTTGCGATGGCCTCAGTAAAATTTTCCAAGCGCCTGCGTGTCCGGTGTTGGTCAATCCCTGCGGGGCGGGTGACGCAAGCTCTGGTGCGGGGCCCGGTCTCCCCAGTCGCTCCTGCCGTGGAGGTTTGGGGTTTCCTCATCCCCCGGTGCCCTCGGCGGTGGGGGGATGCGGTGCTGCCAGCCTCGTCCTGCTGGGGCTGATGTCGGTGGCTGGTCGTGTGCCATTCCGATGTTTGAGCTCTTCTTGGGCTCTTCAGTAAGTGCTGCTGCTCCTGCAGGCTTCTTCCCTCTGATGATTTGCTCTAAAAGCATTTTTTTTTTTTTTTTTTTTACTGGTACTTCAGTTAGCAGCCTTACCCTGTATGAAGATAAGCTGTGGTGTCTCCCCCCGCCTGCTCCCCGGCAAATAAGTCATTGATTTCTCTGCAGAGAAATCTTACTCAAGCACCCCTTGGTGGTCCATCAGCCCTGCAGATGACCTGCCCAGCTCCCTGCTTCTCCTAGGTGTAAAACCGCTCATGAACCCTCTTACCCGTTAGCAAGTTGTGCCTGCCCTGCTTTCTGCTCCTGGCTTTCGTGTGCAGATGTCACCTCTGCCGTCTCTTGCTCCAGCTCACAGGTGATGCCTCCTTCCTGCCTTGCGTGGGGCTGCCCCAGGTACAAGGTTGGTGGTGGCCAGGACATGGAGGAGCATGGGGTGACGGGCAGGTCCCTCCACCGGCTTCTGTCAATGGCAACCTGCTGGTGGGGACCAGCCTGGGCTCCTGAGCGCTGCTTGGCCAGGCCGTGCTAGCAAGCAGGAGGGAAGGGGTTCATGTCCTCAGGCTGTAGCGAGGCTGACGATAACAACACAAATTATTGCAAGCACTCGTGGCCTGTGCAGTCAGTACTGACTGTAGTCCACCGTGCCCTTCAGCATCCGCTGGAGATCAGATGTCGCATCTTCTGGTTACGAACCCACAGTGATAACGAGGAGGAGGAGGATGCTTTGCCCTGCCATACCTCGGAGGTGATCTCCCATGTCACTCTGCCATGAGGGATGAGCTCACGCTGTGAGCTTTTTTCTTTTAGAGCTGCTTTCCTTTTAAAGGTGGCACATACTTATTTTGAGCCTCAAATGTGATGACTTTGTTTCCTTGCATTTGCATATTTAACTCTTAGGTTGCTACTTTCTGTTTCCTCCCAGCTGGTGTTTTGCAGCACTGTTCCCACCGCTGGCAAGAGTTATCAGCCACAGGGTGCTGCCGGGGCAGCACGAGGGTCCAGAGGGGTCTTGGTGTCCCCAACACAGCTGGAGGCAGCCCAGGTGGTGGAACCAGGACTCTGCTTTTTAGCTCTGTGGAGGAGGTGAGGCTGGAGACGGCTCCAAACCCAAGCCTATCAGGGGAGTAATTCAAAATAATCTTGAGAAATTGGAGAAACAGCCTGAAAATGCAGGATGCAATTCCAGGTGGACAAGCGCAGGTGCTGCAGTTGGGCAGGAGTAATCAGCACTTTGAAGGGAGCTGCTTTCCCGGCAGTACTGGGGTCACGGCGGCTCGTGAGCAGGGCAGGAATAAGGGTCATGCTGTAGCAGGTGAAAGAGACTTTGTACAAACTTGGAATGGAAATGGCTGCTGTGGAGATTCAGAGCAACCTGCCTGACCCGTCTGCTGTGGACAGGGTGGTGTGCTGGATGGCAATGCAGTGGGAGATGCTCAATGGGGGAACTCTGCCCATAGCGCCCCAGCACCCCAGTAGTGCCTGGGGCAAAGGTGGGGACCAGGTGCTCCCAGACCCCATCCAGCCCTTGAGATTTGATGTTTCGGACATCAGCCTGAAGCTCCCTTCGGTGGCTCGGATGTTGTTCTGATGCCAGCACAGGCTGGCTGTGCTGGCATCTCCTTGCCCAAGCCAGGGCAGGGGGTCCCTGCATGCCCCCACTCCGGCTGGTCCCCAACTTATCCTGCCCTGCAGCATCCTGGATCCGCACACTCATGCCCAGGAGGAGGGACGGTGCCTGGTCCCCCGGTCAGCCCCTGCAGTGCTGGGTGAGGGTGAGAGAAGGGCCAGGCAAGGGTGAGGGCAGAGCACACAAGCCAGGGCAGCGTGGTGGGGCCCCGGCATGCTGCCCATGGGGCTGGTGCCCCTGGGGGAGAGCTCCTCTCCCTCAGCCGAGCTGGCCTGGCTGAGTCCCCGTCAGGCACCCTCATCTCCCCGGGTATTTTTAGAAGCAAAGTGCTGTATAATTGTGAAAAGGCTAAAGGCAGCCTTGGGAGGGGAAGCCAGGCGGCAGCGATAGGGCAGCTTCTTCCGCAGATGGTGCCAGCATGGCTGCAACTGCCGGGGCCGACTGCCTCCAGGGGGTCAGCGCTGGGTCCCCATCTTGGCACGATCCCTGCTGGGAGCCTCTGCTGGTCCCAGAACTCATGCCACGACCCTCTGCGCACAGGGCCAGTGGGTGCAGGGGATGACCCAGGGGTCCTCACCGCTGCGAGTACCCCCGTCCCTTTGAGCCCCCCGGGCCCCACGGCTGAGCTGTGCCCACCCCGGCAGGGGCTGGTGGGGGCCAGCGTTCCTTGGGTTCCAGCTCCCAGGCGCCGGCGGCTGTTTTTAGCCGAGTGAAAGTCCAATGTTTTGAGATTTTCTATTTTGAGCGGCAAAGCTGGAGAAGTGGAGCGGCCCCTGACCCCCGGGTGTCTGTGCGGAGTGGGGCAGGGAACCAGGCAGGGCGGGTGCAGGGTGGCTGCTGCCCCTGGGAGGATGTGGTTGCCCCCGGGTCTTCGCCCCACGGTTGCCCGCGTGGCCCCTCGCACCTCAGGCTGTACCAGAGCCTGTTCCCATGTGGTCCCATCTCCCACACTCTCCCAAGGGAGGACGGCCTTTCCAGCACTGGGATGTCATTCCTCCTTTCCTTCCTGCAGCAAGATCCCGATGAAGCCGCTGAGCAGGATGTGGGGTGTCGCACCCCAGCCCTGCACCCCTCGTATCCCACTGTGGGGTGTGTATGTGGTTCCATGGGGCCCCCATGGCATGATGGCACAGCTACGTGCTGATGGGCAGCCAGAGGGGACAGCCCCGGCAGAGGCACAGGGCTTGAACTGGGCTGCTGCAGTGGCATGGCCAGCTCAGCCCGGTGCAAGTGATGCTGCCATGTGGGGAGTTTCATCCCCCACAGCAGCTGTGGGGTCCATCCCCTGCGCAAGAGGATGCTGGCAGTCACAGGCATGCAGAGGAGCTGGGGTTCGCCTGGCAGCGGGGAGGACTGGCGCTCGCCAGAGCTGCCATGGCGACTTGTCACCACCAGCGGGTCACCCATGCTGCAAAGAGGACAGGTGGGATGACAACGGGTGCTGGCGATGGATGCTGCTTGATGGGCTCCCAGAAGGCAGACGCCAGCCCCGGGCACAGGTTTTGGCCTCATTTTATTAAACCCCACGTTTCCAAAAGTACCTCAAGATGCACACTGGCACTGCAGTCCAGGGTCCACGGTGGGGCCGGGTGCTGCCAGTGGCGAGCGGGGCTGGGGGCTGCGTCCTTGGTGTCCCGGTGAGGTCCTAGGTGCCGTGACGGTGGGGGACGGCGAGGAGCCGGCGGAAGGCGGCACGGAAGTCCCGGTTGAAGAGGGTGTAGATGAGGGGGTTGAGGCTGCTGTTGCAGTAGCCGATCCAGAAGAAGAAGCTGAAGAGAGGCTTGGAGACGCGGCAGCCCTCCCCACAGACAGCCCCCAGGCTGTAGGTGAAGAAGAAGGGGAACCAGCACAGCACGAAGGCCCCCATCACCACGGCCAGCACGACGGTGAAGCGCCGCTCCTGTGCCCGCACCAGCCGCTGCCGGCACAACGACACGCTCTGGTGCTGGCTCCGGTGCCGCCAGCCTGGCATCCTGACCCCCGGCCCCTTCTTGCAGGTGCCGGCGGGGCACGGGGAGCGAGCGGCGAGGAGGGCCGCCGTCCGCCGGGCAGTCAGGTGGTAGATGCGGCAGTAGACGGCAACCATGACGAGGCAGGGGGCGAAGAAGGAGGCGGCGCAGGAGGCCAGGACGTACCAGGTCTCCTGGCTCAGCTGGCACTCTCGGCCCCCAGGCCGGGCCCGCAGGAGCGGTGGCAGTGCCACCAGGGCCGCCGCCGCCCAAACCGCCCCGATCATCCCCTTCACCCGCCCGGGGCTGCGGCGCAGGTTGAGCCGGGCTGCCCGGGTGACGGCCCAGTAGCGGTCGAGGCTGATGGCACAGAGGTGCCCGATGGAGGCGGTGCAGAGCAGCACGTCCAGCGCCAGGTACAGGCTGCACCACACGCCCCCAAAATACCAGTAGCCCATCACCTCGTTGGCCAGCGAGAAGGGCAGGACGAGGACGGCCACCAGGATGTCCGCCGAGGCCAGGGACACCAGGAAGAGGTTCTGCGGGGCCCGCAGGGCTCGGCTGGTGGAGATGGCCACCACCACCAGCGCGTTGCCCACCAGCGTGGCCAGCAGGACAGCCAGGGCGGCCAGCAGGATGAGTCCTGTGGCTGCAGGCGAGTGTGGGGCGCTGCCAGCCTCGCTGCCGTTACCGGAGGCATTGAGGAGGGTGCCGGCTGGCTCCATGCTGGCCCAGCCCTTCAGGCTGACGAAGCCCCATGGGGCTGCCCCCCGCCACGCACGCCCTGCTCACCGGCCCCGCCGCATCTGGTGGCGCAGCCCTGGCATCGCTGAGTCCCTGGGGGGGCGTCCTGGCCACCACTGCTCCCGTACTGACCCGGTCTGGCAGCAAGGCAGAGGTCGTCCCGGCCCGGTGGCCGCCTGGCCAGGCACGCGGGGCGGCGGCAGTGCCGGGAGCCCCGGAGCGGCTCCCACGGCAGCCCCGCTGACTCCGCTGGTCCCAGCCCGGAGGAGGGCGGGAGGGAAGGAGGGAGGGAGGGACGGGCCGATATCGCTGGCAGGAGCCCAAGCATCTGTGGGCAGTGGGAGAAGCAGTTATTGCCAACACTTAAAGGGCTCCTGCCATGGGCGTTGGGGTACCCAGCAGGCTGGGGACACTGCCTGACCACGCCGAGTTGACATCCCGCTGAACCCCAGCCTGGCAGCACCACAGCACATCGCCAGCTGCCCTGTGCTGTGCCCGGATCACCGACACACTGCCGTGGCACATAGCGGTGCAGCATGGACCCTGCGGGCTCAGCCCTCTGGGGATGAAGCGGGTGGAAGAAGATGCTGCCTGTGGCACATCAGGCTGGCTGCAAACCGCAGGGTTTAGTTGCGGCATCGTCAGCATGTGCCCCCATGGCACCAGCAGCGCGTTTGGTGCATCCCCAGCATCGGGCACCCATACTGGACCAGTCTGTGCAGTGGTGGTGTATGGCCACAGGGGCGGATGGTGGGCATCTGGCACCTGCGGCTGTGGCTGCAGCAGGGTTTGCAGAGGCAAGAGCCTCTGTGAAGAGACACACACCTGGGGCGCGGGCGCTCGGCATTTATTAGACACCAGCTGAGCGGGGATGGCGGAAACTGGGTGGCCATGGGAGCGGTGGCCCGGGCATCCGGTGCCAGCTAGAGCCGGGTGGCACTGTGCAGGGGCGGGCAAGGGGAGCCCACCCGGACAGCGGGGCTGGGTACCTCCTCAGGGTAGGAGAGCGCGGGGTTGTCCAGCCCCAGCCTGGCCTTGTCAGGACGAGGACCCTCGCGCTCCTCCCAGCCCTCAGGGCTGTGGCAGCGGTCAGTGCAGCAGAGGGTGGCCCGAGTGATAAGCCGGTCTAGGGGCTGCAGCGAGTGCATCCAGGCGGGGAGGAAGTCCCAGGTCTGCAGCCATTTGGGCAGGCGGCCAGGGCTGCGTACCTGCAGCGCGTTCACCAGCCCCACGAAGAAAAGGAGGCCGAGGAAGGGTGCGCCCACCCCCACCAGCGCCCGCCAGCCCGCCATGGAGATGCCGAAGATGAGGGAGGGCAGCAGGAGGAAGCAGACAATGAGGTACAGCACGGCAAACCAGCGGTACTTGGCCGTGCGCTCGCCCAGTGCCTTGGCCATGCGGATGGGCAGGCGGGTGAAAGGCAGCGGGTACCACAGCAGGATGCCAGAGATATTGAAGAAGAAGTGGCAGAGGGCGATCTGCAGGGACAGTATCCGCGTTGGGCCGGGCACGTGGGCTTCCTCCGGCCCTTGCCTTGCCTGGTGCCCCCCTCCAGCCCGGCCATGGCCCCAGGCTGCCCATACCTGGAAGGAGCTGGCCAGCTTGTCCCCTGGGCTGGCCAGGGCAGCCAGGATAGCGGTGGTGGTAGTGCCGATGTTGGAGCCCAGGGTCAGTGGGTAGGCACGCTCGATGCTGATCACCCCCAGGCCTGCAGGGGAGGCACCTCATCCTGTCTCATTGCTCCTTGCCAGCACTGTCCCCACACTGTCCCAAGGAGGCACGGATCCTCCCACCCCTCTGGGTGCCCTAGCACCCACAGGCCATCGTGGGGGGGACCAGCACATGGCAGGGGACCAGGCATAGCCAGGACTCACCGATCAGGGGTGTGATGGCTGAGGTGAAGACAGAGCTGCTCTGCACCACGAAGGTCATCCCAGCACCCACCACCATGGCGAAGTACCCAGTGAGCCAGCTGAGCGGGTGCGGGAGGTCTGCCACGGCATGGCCATGGGCACAAGCATGGACACAAGCATGGATGTGGGCACGGACACATCAACTGGGAGCAGCCCGGAGCTCCTACATGGTGCTGGGGAGGGGGCTGTGGGGCCAGGCTGTGGGTTTGGGGCCAGGCTTCGGGTATGGGGTTAGGCTGTGGGTATGGGGCCAGCCTGGTGGCTGGGATGGCTGGGGAAAGAGGATGTGGACACCAGGAGGCCATGACAGCCGTAAGCAGAGTGCGGATCAGGGGCAGGCAGGGGGCTTGGGGGTCAGGCAGGGATGGGGGTTAGGGGCAGCCAGGGATGGGTCTGAGGAAGGCAGGTGGGGATAGCAATGGGGCTGGGTGGCCATGGGGCAGGCAAGGTCCCATCCCGCTCACCCCACAGTGGTCCCTGTCCCACTCACCAGTGTTGATGACCTTCTGGATGGCTTTGGCCACCTGCCCCTTGAGCAGGGAGTTGAGAAGTTTGACCAGGAGGATGAGGCAGGTGCAGAGCACGATGAGGGACCCAGCCAGCAGCACCAGCCCCACAGCCAGGTCAGGCAGCGGTGTGTCAGTGAAGAGGTGCTCGCCTGTCCCACAGCATGGCTGGGCAAGGGGCTGGGGCCAGCCCGGCCCCACTCACAAACCTGCCCCCTCCAAGACACCCCCCCACCTGGACCCCAGCCCCAACATCTCCCAGCCCTGCCCCACATCATGAGTCCAGCCCCATGCCCAGCACATCTCCATCCCACCTACAGCCCCTTAGCCCCGCCTGCACCTCCCCAGCCCCGTACCCCCCCAGCCCTGCCCAAGCCCCCTGCACCCACTCACACTTCTGCCTGGTAATGTTGTGGAGGCTCTCTATGGCCTTAGTGCTGCAGTGGCCGGGGGACGTGCAGTTCGGGGGGGGCCCAATCTCCACAGCAGCTGTCTGCAGGGAGAGGGTGGGCAGCAGCCAGCTCCACAGCCTCCTCGGCCAGCCCCTGCCCACCACCCACCCTCCGTGCGATCATTTGGTAGACCCAGCAGGGCCACGGGCCCCTCACCTGTGGGGGTGTGAGGCCACACCAGACGCGGATGAGGCTCCGATTGCGCAGGCTCTCATCCCCCATTGCAATGCCCGTGATCACCGACTTGTCCAGCTGCAACAACACACGTGTTGGAGAGAGCCCTTGGGGGCTGACAGCACCCACAGCTCAGGGACATCTTCACTGGGATGGGGACACCACTGCCAGCCTGGGGACACTTGGATACAACCACCATCAAAGGGACACCAGTGCTGGGGATATTACCACCAGCACTTGGACAGCAATGCTGGGGGACTACCACCAGCCTGGGGACACCACCCTGGGGGACACCGCAGCTGAGAAGACCTGGATGATAAGCTTGGTGAAGGGCTCTGTGATGATCTTCAGCAGGTCGGGGGCATCCTTCCCACTGCGGATGTTGAAGGTGGCTACGACCAGGCGGGTGACGTGGTGCAGGTACCCGCTCACCACCTCCAGCGGCAGCAGGACCAGCACTGACAGCCAGTTGAAGCAGTCATGCACTGTGGCGCCGGCAAAGGCCCTGTGCAGAGGAGCCTGTTGGCATGGGGTGGTCCCTGGGGAGCAGCCCCCAGCCCCCCGAGTCCCCTCTGCCCCTTCCAGCTCTCACCGTTTGAACTCACTGCGGTCACCAGCCTGCATGAGGGCCACAATGGTGTTGGTGACGGAGGTGCCGATGTTGGAGCCCATGATGATGGGGATGGCAGAACGCACCTCCAGCACTGGGGACAGAGACACCCGCTAGCCCCGCATGGCTGGGCGCAGGGTGACCCCATCCAGCCACCCTGTCCCCCAGCCTCAGGTCCCCGAGACCCCCATGGGCGCACTCACGCCCCGAGGAGACCATGCTGACGATGATGGATGTGGAGGTGGAGGAGCTCTGCACCAGCACGGTCACCAGGATCCCCACCACCAGCCCAGCCACTGGGTTAGAGAGGATGGCGTTGTCCTTGAAGATGTCCCCAGCCACCTTGCCTGCAAGAGAGCATGAGCGGCAGGGTGCCAGCACGGTGGGTGCCACCAGCTGCCCAGGCACCCCCACCAACCTACCTCCGGCCAGCTGGAAGGCAGAGCTGAGCACGTCCAGGGAGCACACGAAGAGGTACAGGAACCCGAACATCAGGGGCACCTTGAGAAGGGAGACACAGATGGACTGGACTCTGGCCCAGCACCCCAGCTCTGCGCAAGACAAGAAAGAGTGTTAAACACCGGCCGCAGCATGGCCCCAGCTCCCGGGGCTCCAGCAGCCCTATGCCATCCTCCTGTGCCCCTGGTGGGACATGTCCCCAGCCGTGCCACCACTCCCCGGGTCCCCTCCATCTCCTCCCACCCTGGAGCACCCTGTGCTGACTGCCCCCGTTGCCCCTCGCCTCTGCCCGTGGAACCCCAGGGAGCTGAGGGTCTGTCCTGCCGGCAGGCAGCCCACTGTGCTGGGGGTCCAGCTGGGGTGCCAGCACGAGGACTGGCACCACGGGACAGCGGGGAGGAATTGCTGCCAGTCCCAGGGACAAAGCTGGGGCTCTCCTGGTACGCCCCAGTCCTGGCACCCCGAGGCCCCTCTGGGTGCCTCTGGCAGGTCTCTGGGGTGCTCCCCAACCTGTGTGCCCACCACCCGGGGGTCTCACCTGGCTTCTGCAGCTCATCCAAGCCCAGCCGGGGCCCCTGCCAGGGCAGCGTATCCAGCTCGTACCGCTCCCTGCCCTCGCCCAGGCGCCCGGGGGAGCCGGGGCAGGGGAAGCCATGGTCAGGGCAAGGCACCGCACCGACGGTGAAGGGGCAGGTGTGGGCACCCGGCAGCCGGTGCAGAGCTGGGGAGAGGGGGCACCTGCGTTATGGCCCCATCTTTGCAGGGGCCCCCCTGCGCAGGAGAGCCGGGCACCGCCTGAGCCACGGTCTGGCCAGAAGCAGAGCTGAACCCAGCAGGGCGAGGGAGAGGAGGAGGAGGAGGAGGGCTGGGGCCACCTACCTTGGGGGCTAGGACAGTAGGCGAACTGGGGCCCGTGCACCACCCTTCCTCCCCGCACCGGGCAGCGGGGCAGGGCTGGGCTCTCCCTCCGGTAGGGCAGCATCGCTCCTGCTGAGACTGAGCAGAGGCGGCCGCGCGTCACCACAGCAGAGCCATGGCTGCGCCGCGCTGACCGCCAGTGGCTCCCCAAATCCCTGTGGTGCTGGCACCACCGAGGAGCACCATCCCATCCCCAATGGTCCCCTGGGTCACTGGCCGCCACAGTGCCACCCCAGAAAGCTCACAAGGGCAGGCAGGGGACACGGGGAGGGGACCCCTCCTGCCCAGGGCCTTGCTCACCTGGGACTGACCGGGCTCTCAAGGCAGCACCATGTCCCCATGCCACATCCACGCGTCCCTCCAGCGAAGTAGCCCACGGGGGACTGCGGCCCTTTATATGCACGCCAAGAGCAAAGTCTAAGGAGTCCCGTGTTGCCCCTCGCCTCCGCTTGCTGCTCACCTCCTCCCCAGAAATTCCTGCAGTTAATGGGTAACCCCACGGCATCCCGCGTCAGCTGCAGCTCTGGGGCGGGATGGGGCGCACGCCCCCGGGGTGCCGTGCCGCTGGCACACACCACCTCGCCTGCCCGAGGCTTGGCATTGCCCCTGGGTGAGCGGCACCTGGTGCAGTGGGGAGCAAAGCCGAGGCAGTGCTGGAGCCCCATGCCCAAGGGGTGATGCCGGAGTAGCCTCAGCTCTCCATCACTTGGTGCCAGCTGCTTCATCCCCAGCACAAGAGGAGGAGGAGGAGGAGGAGGAGGAGGGCTCAGTGCTGGTGCTGCCAGGGTGTCCCAAACCAGAGGTGAGGCTGCACTCACATCCACCATCGTTGGAGCCATCCAAGCATCAGCCATGAGGGACCCAGCTCTGCCCAGAGCACGTGCCATCCTTGCTGCCAGGGCATTGGTGGTGGGTTACATCAGCACCAGTGCGGTCCCTGTGTCTTGTTGCTGGTGGTGATGGTGGCACACAGCCTAGCTCTGCCCGTGCCAGCAGCTCAGCACAGAGCAGCCGGCAGCACTGCGAGGGCTGCGTGGGGCAGAGCCCGCATCTTCCCAGCATGCGCGATGCTGGGGTGGGCAGGAGCGGAGCGATGCCAACATTGCCGTCACCACCTCCATAATGCCATTTATCATTACCCGCTGTTTACGCACCTCCAGCCAAGTTTCCATCCACCCACAAGGCGCCCGGCCAGCTCATATCCACGTCTGCCTGGGGGAGAGCCAGGGGCCAAAGGCCCCTCCAGCCCCGGTGCCCGTGGGGAGTGGGCATGGAGGGGCAACACAGCTGCCACATCTCCGTTCCTCCAGGGTCAGGCACTCCCAGGACCCGTCACCATAGACAAGCCAGCTGTTACTGTATGGGAGGAGCAAGGGGAGATCCCTCGGGTACTCCAGGGTGCTCAAGGACAGCCTGGGGACATCCCTGCCACTGCTGGAGCATCACGGAGCCTCTGCCGAATCACAAACTGATGGAGGTGAATGCCTGGGAGGTGCCACAGCTGGGGACATGTCCTGCCCCTGCAGGGCCTGGGGACCCTTTTCGCTGGGGCTGCAGCCAGTGGCACCCACAGAGCCCTGTGCCAGGCTGTGGTGGGCAGGAGGTGTCCATGCTTGCCCCATGCCTGGGGGCTCTTGGCCAGCTGCCCCCACAATCATTAACCCAGTGAGGCCCTGGCAGCTCTGGCTGTCACTTATTGACAGGGTTGGGGCTGAAGTCCTTGGCCGTGCCGGCCCTGCAGCTTTCCCTACACCATCACCGGTGCCGGGAAAACAAGCTCCTGGCACTGCCCCTTGCTGCCGGGCAGGGTGGCACTGGAGCTGAGGGCTGACTCCAGCCCTGCCCTGGCCCCGAGGGGGCTCCATGGGATATGGAGGGGGCTCCATGGGGTATGGAGGGGGAGACATCACTGCTGGGAAAATCACTGTCCAGCCTCAGCAGCGGAGGAAGGAGAGGGACACGCATCCAGGCAATGCTCTTTATTTCCCCCGGTTTCACACCACAGACGGGACTGAGCAGCACCACGGAGACACAGGGGGGCTCTGACCGGGGCTGCAGGGCCGCAGCTGGCCGCGGCAGCATGGGGCTGGGTGGTCATGCCCCCTGTCCCTGGGCAAGCCCTGGGGCTGCCCTGGGTCACCCCTCTGCCTCTGGCTGGGCAGTGGTGACAGAGCAGTGACCCAGGGCACAGCCACGAAGGGCCCCAGCACACGCAGATGATGGAGGGATCTCCTGGCTGTTGTCAAGGGGCTGCCTCCATCGCAGACTGGGTCTGGGACCTCTGGGGACATGGGGCTGCTGGGGATGAGGACCCACAAAGCACAGCCAGGTCCAGCAGAGCCAGGCTCAAAGTTATAGCCCAGCACAGCTGCCAGCAGGGATGCCAGGCTGGGCACCTGCTGGGTACCCACACACCAGGCTCAGATGCTCAGCACCCAGGGGTGCTGCATTCCTCTGGCATCAGCAGGCCTGTCCCCAAGGGCCAAGCACCCGCAGCCCCAGCCAGGCCGGGGCAGGGGACCTATGGGCAACTCGACCTGCAGGTTGCTTCAGCAGCCGCCTACGCAGGGTCTCCCTGCAGGGAGGAGGAAGGCTTCTTTGGCATGACCTGCGGGCTCTGCCTCTATCTGCTTGGGGCAGGAACCAGGTGCCCTGCTCCACAATGGCAGTGCTGTCGTGGCAGGATCAGGCCCGGCCACACTCACGCAATGCAGACGGTAACAACCTGCCCAGAGCACAGGCTGGCAGGGCCATGCTCACCCTCCCCAGGAAGGGTAGACCCACACATCAACAATGGGGGAAGCCCTGTTCCTGCGGGGTCAGGGACCGGATCCAGCCCTCAGCTCCAGACACTCATTCTCCTGACCCTGTCTGCCAACAGCACCGGGGTTTGGGGCTGGAGCCTGCCTTGCCACCCCACCCATCCTCTCTACCCTGCACACCCTTCATTTGGAAGGGTGCTTTCCCCATCTGAACAGTCAGTGGGGCTGTGCCAGCCCGGCACAGGCAGGATTTGCTGGGTGGGCAGCTCTGCCGCAGGCAGAGCAGGCAGAGGCACTGGGCAGGACAGTGCCAGGCATGCGTGGGACGTTGCAAAGTGCTTTGCAACAGGGATTCAAACTATGTACAGGACTCCCTTGACGTGCACCAGGATGCAACCCCACTGAGGGGCATGGCAGCTGCTCAACCACTCACAGTGACACGACACAACAGTTTGGGACAGGACGTGGACGAATCTGCGGTCCAGGCAGTGTCGGCGGTGCAGGGCAGAGGCTGGATGGGCCCCGTGTTGAACCCCGGCATGGCCCGGGGGTACCACGCGCCGGGTGCAGACGTGCAGCAGGACTCATCGGAGCTCATGGTCGACCGGAGGCTGAGCTGGTGTGGGCTCTGTGGGCTGAGGATGGCCGTTTCCCTCGGAGCCTGGGTGAAGGGCGCAGGGCTGATCTGAGCCCTTGCAAGTGCTGTCATCCTGTCCAGGGAGCTGGAGGAAGTCAGGCAGGACCAGGTCCTCCTTGGAGAGCAGCCCACGCTGGTCGTTGGCCCGGCAGCTCTGGGCACGGTTCAGCAGCTCCACCAGCCCTGGGGAAAATGCAGGTCATGCACCTGAGCCTGGCACTTGGTCTCCTGTCCTAACACCTCAGCTGCCCTCTCCACCTGATGTGACCCTGAACATGTCACAGGCACAGCACCTGCACCTTCTCCCTGCTCCATGCCAGCATCCATGGGATCCTGTGCCCATCCCCAGCACACCAGGGGACCCCAAGTCCCCCATAGCCCATCCCCAGCTTCACAGGACCCTGCACCCATACCAGCAGACCAGGAGTCCTGCGTCCCTCATGCCCTCACCCTATGTTTTGCCCCAGCCCCTCAGCTTTCAGACATGCGAGGTCTCACCTTCCAGGTCGTACGTGCGGCGGTTCAGGTTCGTGGCAGCTGAAGACCGGGGCCGGGAGAAGGAGGAAGGCATCTCCCACAGTGTGTTGGGCTCTGCTCCTGTTGGGCTTCCCTCCTGCAATGAGTAGCCCAGGCCTCAGTGATGGGGCAAGGAGGCAGCTCTCCACCAGCCCACATCCTCATTGCCCTCCTACAGCCTGGCTCCTGCCTCAGCACCCGCTGCCCAGCCCCGCAGCATGTGCTGGGGTCGCAGCAGGGCACACCTTCCCCACAGACCATGGCAGCAGCCATGGGGGCATCTCTGACCAGGGTGGTGGGATCTTGAGCTCACCTCACTCCGGAGTGGGGAGGGGGCGGCCGCAGCCTCGGCACTCTCCGTCACTCGTACGTCTGCAAGGTAAGTGATGCTCAGCACCCTGTGCCAGCACCTTGGTCCTGGCCTGGCTGGTGACAGGATGGAGCCCATCCCAGGAAGCAGGAGCCATGGCCAGCAGAAAGCAGTCTAGCCCTGTGATCGCTCTGTGAGGGATGTGGCTTGTGGGGGAGGACACTTTACCTGCCAGTGTTTCCAGGACAAGTTTCTGAGCAGCCACTGTGCTGACCAGCTTCTCCAGGTCCACAGGGGCTGGCTCGCCTTGCTGCAATGGGAAGAGCCAGCCGGTGTCACGCTTGCTGCAGCATGGCAAAGGCAGCCAGGCTGAGGACCCGTGAGCTCCCTGGGCAGACCCTGCCAGGTCACGGGCTGCACAGCGCAGAGCACACCCACGGTAGGGTGCCACAGCCCATCTCAAACACTGGTGACTCTCCACAAGCCTGCAGGCTGCCCCTGGCACAGAGCGCTGCTCCTCACTACCAGCTCACTACCAGCAGCCCCTGGCCCAAGCCCCAAACTAGGAGTCCCCCCACCACAGCATCCTGTCCACAGGAGGCTGGGGTTGTGCCCACCAAGGCGCGAGCCCTCACCCGCCGCAGCAGCACCAGCTCCATGCTCACGCCGTACTTCCCCAGCACAGGTTGCAGTGCTTCCCGGATGCGCTTGGTTGACTTTGCCGTGATGCGGATGGTCTTACTGAGGGAGGAGATTTCTAGGCTGCAGAGGGGGAGAAGAGGTTGTCTGCAGGCAAGCATGGACAGGCAGGGGCAGAGCCAGGGTGTTCAGGACTGCCTGGGGGGTTAGGTGTGGGGCACCGTGGGTGGCCACATGTGATAGGGACCGGACACGTGGGCAACAGCATCAGCCCCGAAGCTCCCACTCACTCAAAGCTTATCCTGTTCTCCAGCTTCACCTCCTGGTCTGCCAAGACGGAGCACTCCTGGTCCAGCACCAGTGCTTTCTGCAAGAGCCAAACCATCAGGAAAGGGCAAGCAGAGCAGCACGTGGTCCCAGCCCAGGGACTGCCTGGCTGGCAGGAGCTCCCTCTCACCCCTGCCTGCCCTACCTGCTCGTTCCCCACCAGGTAGACCTTGATGTCGGGGAGGCTGAAGCCACGTTTCTCGCATATCCCTGCCAGCATGTCACGGATGGAGTGGCCAGGCCGGACGGAGGCTAGCGAGGCTGTGCCGTCGGGCAGGTACACGCAGCAGTACTTCATGGGCTTGGCTGGCAGCTCTGCCTCACTGCCCCCCAGGCTCTTCCGATGGCCCTGCAAGAGGGATGCCATGGGATGAGCCCAGCTGGTGGCAGCGTGACGCCGTAGGGCCAGCACAGCGATGACTCACCTCAGTCCAGGGGCTGGCGGCTGTACTGGCAGAGGACAGGAAGCCCAGGTCCAGGCTGGCTGAGGAGTTGAGTGAGCCCTGAGACTCCCGCCACAGCATGGCGCTCCCACTGCCTTCTCCCCCCTCTAGGAAAGACAGAGGGACAGTGGTGGGGACTGCGGGCAACCTTCAGGGGCGGCACGGCCCCTCTGCCCAACTTGGCACAGCACCTACCTGCCCAGGAGGGTTCCCGCCGCTCTCCCTTCCTGAAGGACCGTCGAGGGCTGCGGTTGGCACTGCTGCCTGCTGTCTCCACACCCAGTGGCAGGGACTTGCCCAGCTTCAGCTTCGACTTCTGGGGCAAATGGAGAATCTCAGCACGGGGACATCTGAGGCTGCCCCTTCTCTTTCCCTGGTCCCCTGACCCCTTGTCTGTCCTCAGCCTGGGGCTGGGTTTGCTCTGAGCGGCAGGGAAGGGACCCAGCACCATTTTTTCAGGCAAAGGGACAGATCCCCGTCCCCCAGCTTCCCACCCCGCTCACCTTGCTGAGGTCAGGCGGGGGGCTGCTGCTGCGGGAGTGGGGCCGCAGGTCGGGCAGGGGCTGCCCCTGGCTCTCTGCCCGCAGGCAAGCCTGGTAGAGCGGGGATTTCACAAAGCGTGTGTAGCTGTCAAACTTCATCAGGTTAAAGATCTGCAAAGGGAGGATGCATGTGCTTAAGACCCCTGCCCACCTACAGCTCACTCCAGCCACTGCCCTGTGGCGCAGGCCCACAGTGACAGCCATGATGCTGGGCGATGCACGAGGTGGTCCTGCAAGCCCCCATCCTGTGGGTGGGGTGGAGCATGGGTGCTGCTCATACCTGGAGCTGCTGGATGCGAAACATGTCTGGGGAGGGGGTGGCCAACATGTCCTCTCCAATCCAGGCCTGCTTGTCGATGTTCACGGGACTGACTGAGTGGCTGGAGAGGAACTCATCGTAGATCCGCCGTGCCTCCTGGGCCAGCTGGGGGAGCAGGGGTGTCAGGCCAAGACCAGGAGCCCCCTCCTCACCGCTACCCTCTGGGAGCCCCTGGCTCACCCCATAGAGCCACCTGAGCCCTGAGGGGCCAAGTCCCGCCCCGGGACCAGCTTGGTACCTGGGCTTCAGGATTAACACTGGAGCCAGCCACCCCCACCCAGCACCAAGCTCTGGGCACAACTGGCCGGTCTCTCCATGGAGGTACAGCCTGAGGTAGAAACCATCCCCCCTAGCCATGTGGCTCTGTCCCCACGAGCCCCCGTGTAGATTTCTGCCCTTGCTCTCTTGATGTCCCAGCAGCACTCTCCACCCTCTGGCTGCCCCGGGCTGGAAAAGCACACCCTTCTCCATGGGGCAGGCAGTCAAGGCTGTGTCTTTTCAGATGCACATCACATCCATCTCCTTATTCCTCCCGCAAGAACTCCCAGCCTGCTCAGTCTCCCAGAACAGGGGTCTTCTGGGATCCTGGGACACGCAGGCATGACAGACCTCCATCTCTGCCCATGTCCCTCCCAACAGCTGTGTGACCCAGGCTCAGCCGCACTGTGGCTGTGCAGAGGCCGGTACCTGCTGCGTGTCGCTGGCCGGGATCTGCTGGAAGCGCTCGCATGCCTGCCAGAAATAGACGTTTTCGGCGCTGAACTCCTTCTTGAGGAACTCCTGTGGGGCAGAGAGATCTGCTGGCCTGGCTGGCACTGTGGCCGTGGAACAGCCAGTTGCCAATGACGGACAGGAGTGGGGACAGAGGTCTGGGCTGCGGCACTCACAGTGAAGTACGTAACAGCCACGCGGTCCTGCAGCAGCGTCTCAAAAGATTGGGCCCAGCTGACCACAGACCCCTGTGTAGAGCCACAGGTGGCTGGCGGTCCTGGTAGGCTGTTCACACTGTGGTTGCTGCCACGGGCCCTGGAGGCGTTTAACTCTGAGAGAGAAAAAGAGTCAGTTCTAGCTGCCTGGGTGTCCCCCAGTGTCACTCCCCTTTGCCAGCAGCCCTCCATATCTGCAGCGAGTTCATCTACCTGATACTGATTGGAGCCCGTGAGCCCTCAGGTAGGGAATGGGAGGAGCATCACAGTGGCATCTTTGGCAGATTGAATGCCGTGATGCTGCAGCTGGCACTTTGCAGTGTGACAGCCCCACTTGCCAGTGCTGGCCATCCTCCCCTCCCCGGGTGTCACCGTGACTCCACCTGTGACTCATCTCCCAGGGGAACAAAGCCGATGCGTGGGGAAGGCATCCAGCCAGGGAGGGAAAGCAGGGTGGAAGGGGACACTGTGGGGCACACAGCGTGGAGGGAAGCTCAGAGGGTGGGTAGAGGTGCCTGAAGTTACACTCTCCATTCCTGCGGCCACGACAAGGAACAAACCCAGTGAAAGGAGGACACAGAAAGTGTCACCTCCAGCTCCCAACCCTGAGGAAACCCTCCCTTGGGGAAACACAAGGTGACAATGCATTCAAATGGAGTCCCTCTGTCAAAAAGATGGAAGTTCCCAGGGGCAACCCCAGCTTTTGAACTGGTTTAGCTAGTGACCAACTGAGAGCAGAGGGTCATTTGCAAGAGAAGGTAAGGGTATGGAAGCAGGGCTCTCCTGGCAAAAGCCGGTGGAAGCAGAGGCGGCGGCAGGCTGCTGCTTTGCTGGGCTCCCCACCCTTCTCCTCCTGTCCAAAACACACCATAACTGCACACACCCTGCGCAAGGAACATCAGCCACTGGCACCCTGCGCTGGAAGGATCCTGTAGTAGGGCCGAGACAGGTGAATGGGCTGTCTGACATATCCAATGCACAGTGAGACAGACAAACAGACAGACTCCCTCAGGGAACCTGGGGCTGGCTGGTACCCAGGTTCTGCTTGCCCCAGGAAGCCCCTCAGCCCCCAACACCCAAGGGTGCCAGCTGAGCAGCCAGAAGGGAGGGACGGGCACAAGTGGGCTGTGTGGGAGGGATGGAGGGGTATGGTGAGTTCCTGGCAGAGGGCTCAGCCCAGCACTGTGGGGGTCCAGCCATGCACCCGCCCACGGCACAGCCTGTGCTGACACAGGACCTGACTCTCTGGTGGCTCCTTGCCCTTGGCACCAGGCTAGCTGTGGGCTTCCCCCTCCCCTGAAGACGATGCTGGCCTCCCGTCCCAGAGCAAAGAGCAGCCTTACCTCCATCTGACACAGCCGGGCCCTGCGGGGGTGGAGAGAAGAGAGGTCAGAGGGGTCACAACGGCGTCTGCCAGCCCGATGGAGCAGTATCAGGGCAGGCAGCAGCGTCAGGGCAAGGCCAGCCTGAACCCAGGAGCAAGGGACACGGGCTGCTGGCAGACACTGCTCTGGTGTTAGCTGCAACTGGGACGGCTGCCCCATGGCAGAGGCAGGACATGGGGCTCCCAACCCAGGGGCAGTGAGTAGAGGTGGGAAGTTACAAGGGGTGTGCACCTCTTCTCCCACCTCCTATGCATCTACTGCCCTGGGGCCAGGCCATCACTTGGGAAAGGGTAGATGCTATCCGATATAACCCTGCCAACACTGCCCTGGGAGGAGAGAAGCAGCCTCCCCGGCACAGGAAGGGGAGGGGAGGAGGGGAGGGAAGGAACTACAACCACAGCCCTAGACAGGCAAACTGCCTGCTCCCTCCTTCCTTGGGGCCTGGGGCTACTGCAGGGCAGATGCCCCAAAACGGGGACTGTGTGCTGCCAGCCCAGGACACAGCAGGACCCTGTGGCATCGCCTGGGCCACCCCAGATACCATCTGCGGGGGTGTGGTATCCCAGGACCCACAGCAAGCAGGGAGATGGGGAGAGCCTCTGCAGTCAAAGCCCAGTCAAGCACACCCTGCACGGTGCTGCCTCTCATCGCTCAACTGGGGCCACACTGAACTGGTGCCCTTGACCTGGCTGTCCTGTGCCCCCCACCCTGCCAGCCCCACACACCCCAGCCTGCCCTGCACACCCCCTGCCTGTCCCCATCCCAGCCCAATTATCCCACCCCTACCTGTCCCTGCTACTCCACCTCACACGCCGCTGCCATGCCCCTTACCCCAGCACCACACATCCCAGCCCCGCCTGCCCATTACCTCAGCCCCATATACCCCTATCTTGCCAGGTCCTTGCTCTTTCCCATCCATACCCACATAGCTCTACCCTGCCTGTGCCACCCAGCCCCACACACACCAGCGCTGCTGACTCCAGTCACCCCATCCCCATATGTCACTGCTCGCCCATTACCCCAGTGCCATACATCCCCACTCACATCGCTGTCTCAGCCTCCTAAACCCCTGCCTGCTCGTTACCGCAGCCCCCTATATCCCCGCCTGCCTCCTACCCAGCCCCATATACTGCTGCCTGCCCTAATACCCCTCCACATCCCTGCCTGCTTTGGATACCCAAGCCCCATACCGCCCTGCCTGCCCAGTACCCAGCCCCGCAGCCCCCGCCCGCCTGTTATCCACCCCACACCCCTCTGCCCGCCTGCTGCCCGGCCCCGTACATCCCTCCGCCTGCACGGTACGCAGCCCCACACCCCTCGCCTGCCCGTTATCTGCCCCACGCCCTCCCGCTTGCCCACTACCCGGCCCCATACATCCCTCTGCCCGCCCGTTATCCACTCCGCACCGCCCTGCCCGCCCGGTACCCAAGCCCCACGCCGCTCCGCCGGGCGGGGCAGCCCCGGGGGATGGAGGAGACCGGCGCCCCGGGCCGGGCCGGGCCGGGACTCACCATGCGGCCGTTGTGGACCAGCAGCAGCTTGGCCTTGCCCTGCATGCCTGGCACCGCCCGGCCGAGCGCGCTACCGGC
>NW_010973092.1:10496496-10505806 GCF_000737465.1 Haliaeetus leucocephalus
CCATCCGCATCCACCTCCCCATCCCCTTCCCAATCCCCATCCCAATCCCCAGTCCCGTCCCCGTCCCCGTCCGTCTCCGTCTGCACCCCCATCCGTCACCTCATCCCCATCTGCACTCCAGTTCCCATCCGCATCCACCTCCCCATCCCCATCCCAGTCCCCATCCCAATCCCCATCCCCATCCCCATCTGCACCCACATCTGTCACCCCATCTCCATCTGCACCCCTGTTCCCATCCGCATCCACCCCCCCATCCCAATCTCCATCCCCATCCCAATCCCCATCCCAATCCTCATCCCCATCCCCATCGCCGTCCCTGTCCCACTCAGTCCCTGTCACCAGCACAACCTGTGCTGCCTCGGGGTCACCACACCATCGCCACCACTCCCAGCAGCCTGGGTAGCCTAAGGGGGCTCTTCCTGGGCATCACATCACCCCAGGGAAGGGGGTACAGGGGCAGGGCATTATCAGCAAGCCCAATGCACCCTGCCACCAGCCTGGTACCACTTGTCCCGGTCGCACCCGGGCAGGCACGCAGCTGCCTCCCAGATCCATGCCAAGCAGTGGGTCTGGGGGTGGCCCCCAGGGCCATGCTGGTGCTGCTGCTGTTGGTGGCCGACATTTGGGGAGAGCTGCCTGCGCTGCAGATGCCGGCAGAGCCTGGCAGAGATGAGGGGTGGACGTGCAGCTTGGAGTCACCAAACTGATGCCTAAGCACTTTTGCCCATCTCCTAAGGTCGGGGTTCCATGTTGATCAGCAACCACAAACCAGTTGAGGATATTTTAGGGTATTTGTTAGGAAATATAAGTAACTAACAGTTAGAGGATAAACCGCAGAGCACCATGGCAACCCACTCATGGAAATGCTAATAACTGGGACATAAGGTGGGTGATTAACCTATCAAAAGCAGAACCCTAACATTAAGTTGGGTGCAGATCTATGCAGAGAAAAATGAAGCGTTCCCACCGTGAACATGCACAAAAGCAGTGCGGCATTAACAGCTGCAGCCCTGGCAGGGTCTCCAGGCAGAGGTGAGCAGAGGGTGGCCCCTGCTGCTGCCCCTCTGCCCCCTGCTGCAGCACGGAGCAGCAGTGGGGTGGGGGGTGATTGTGCTTCTCCCCTTCCCTTTGTTGGAGCGTAGCTGTATTGTTTGGCTTGGCTTTGCAACAGGAGTTATAAATAAAAATGTCTCACCAAGAGTGCGTGACTCACGGTCCTCACCACAAGGATAACCTCTCTGCTAGGAAACCTGATCCGAGGACCAAACTGCGGCATGCAAGAATCAAAGACATTGCTTAATGAATATATTTAATCCAAATGGCGAATGGACAAGCCCCTCACCCCACCTGGGCTGGGGTGGGCTGCTGGGGAAGGTGCCTGTGCCCCTCCAGACCCCTGTCCTGTGCCATCCCCGACCTCTGGCTGCTGACAGCCCAGCCCTCAAGTTGCTCCAGGGCCCAGTGGTTTCCCTCGATGGCAGCGGGGAGCTGACGTGGCCTTGACCAGCTGCAGCTGGGTGTGCCTCAGCATTAGCTCCTGCCATGCCCCAAGGGGGCAGCTGGTGGGTGCTGGTGTCACCTCGCCCTGCTTGGGATGTGGGGACCGGGGATGTGCTGAGGCATCACCCCTCGCACGGGAAGCCGTGCCAGCCCTGCACACCAGGACACAACCGTGCCTGTGGCCTGCCTCCACACAGCATCCCCCTTCAGAGGCTGGGGCTGCAGTGCCTCTCCCGGCATCAGACACCGGCTGCACGGTTCCATCCCACCACCATGCTCTGCCTGCGGTGATGCCTGTGGTGCCTGGGTTCCGCATCCTCCTTCTGTGCTGCCACCCCTGAGCCAGAGCCTGGCCCTGTGGGGAGAGGGGACACCCTGTGCCTCAGAGCCCCAGCCCGGCGGGACCTGGCTTATCCCTGGGGGTGGGCAACGGCGGGGTGACAGCTGGCTGGGGGATTTGCTGAGGGCATTATTTAATGCTGTGGGTAAATGGAGAAACAGCAGCTAATTCTGGAGCCCGTAATCCTCTTCCTCTCCCAGGGATGGGGTGCCTGCCAGACACGCAGCTGCTGGCGGGACCCCGGGACAAGCCCCGGGCAGCTCCCCAGGTGTGCTGCAGGGCAGAGCGACTCCCAGACCATGGGTGATGTGCAGAAGGTAAGTGGGATCCAGTGACATCCTGCCTGCACCAGGGTGGGTGTGCCGGCACCAGCTCCTGGCTGCGGTGTCAAGCAGCCTGGCAGAGCAGGACCAGGGCTATACCCTGGGCTTGTCCCCCCCAGCACACCCAGGAGCTGGTAGGGCTCCCAGGGCAGGGACAGCACACCTTGGGGGGGGATTGGGGCTGGGCAGATCTGCTGCGGGACCACCCTGAGCCTGGACACCTTGGGAGCCAAGCCCTGGCGCTAGCTCAGCCCATAGACACAGGGTACCCATGGCCAACAGCGCGCCCAGCTCCCCTCTCCGAAATGACGGTGCTCTGCAGTGACCCGGCACCCTGCAGGGCTCCCCCAGCACCCTGTGCCCCCAGGGGCTGCTCTCCGTCATCCAGAGGCTGAAGGGTTCCCCGGAGCAGGAGCTCCGCATTGTCCTGCTGGGGCTGGACAACGCGGGGAAGACCACGCTGCTGAAACGCCTGGCATCCGAGGAGGTCAGCACCATCACCCCCACCCAGGTAGGTGCTGCTGGGGGTCAGGGCAGCGGGAGGGCGGCAGGTCCTACCCTTCCCTTGGGTGATGCTGGGGTTTGTGCCCCCGTGCAGGGCTTCAACATAAAGAGCGTCCACTCGCACGGCTTCAAGCTAAACGTCTGGGATATCGGGGGGCAGCGCTCCATCCGCCCGTACTGGAAGAAGTATCTGGGCAGCACAGACCTGCTGGTGAGTGGGGCAGCCACCTGCAGCCCCCCACAGCTCCATGCATGGAGACCCGTGCCCTCTGCGTGGGGCTCTGTACCTCGTACCCCAGCAGAGGCATGTGGCCCCTGCAAAAGGCAGTGGGCCGTGCAGCTGGGCAAGGAGGAGCTGCTGACTGTCCGTTTTGTCCCCATGGCAGATTTATGTTATTGACAGCGCAGACCAGAAGCGTTTTGAGGAGACAGGGCAGGTATGAGGGGTCCAGTGGGGGGTGGGTGTGGGGTCCTGGGGCTCAGATCCATCTGGCACGAGCTCTTTGAAGACTGGAGCAGGGAGCGAGGCTGCTCTTTATCAAGGGGCAGTGCTGCTGTGGGGGCCAAGCTGTCCCCAGAGCTATGTGGGAAGGGCTCCTGATCAGAGTCTCAGCACACAGAGCCACCCCACTCTATGGCAGATCTGTGCCCAGCAGCTCCCCCCAAGCCAGGTGCAATGCCCCAGGGGTACCCGGCACAGGGGTAACTCTGCCCCTGGTGAAAGCGACCTCTTGGTCACCAGCACTCCTGCCACCTCCCCAGTGCCAGGTTAGCGATATGACCAAGCAAAGGTTTACGAGTAGCGAATTCAGAGTTACAAACCCTGAGAATGAAGCCGGAGAGGGGAAGGTGAGACTCCGAGTGCCAGTCTCGGCTGTACTGGCACCAGACGGCAGCGTGGGTGTGCCAGACAGCACAGGGCTGACAGCAGCCTCCTGTAGCTGCCCTTTGTCCCAGGCTCTCGGTGCCTGGAGTGCTTCAGCCCTCAGGTAGTACTGTGCGAGTCCCACGTTCTCTTCAGGGCAGATGGAGCTTCAGGGGCGCATGTTTCTCCTTTGGGATGTCAACACCTCACAACTTCTTTGGTTGCAATAAGAGCACCAGAGAGAGGGGAGTGAGGCACTTCGGGGGACCGAGGTGCCCCAGCCCGCCCTGGGCAGCTCAGGCAAGCAGTCCAGCAGCTCCATGGAGGAGGGCAGCAGCCGGCAGCAGCCCTGGGAGACGGTTCTCTCTTGGCAGGAGCTGGCAGACCTCACTGAGGACGAGTCCCTCATGGGGGTCCCACTGCTGGTGTTTGCCAACAAGCAGGACCTAGTGACTGCAGCACCTGCAGCTGAAATTGCAGAAGGGCTGAGCCTCCACACCTACCGGGACCGGGAATGGCAGATCCAGGCCTGCTCAGCCTTGTCTGGGGAAGGAGTGCAGGTAGAGATGAGGGTCTGCAGGCTCTGCAGAGGTGGGAGAGGACCCAAGAACCTGCCATGCTCTTGGGGCTGTGCTCACATATCTCTCTTCCCTCCAGGATGGGATGAACTGGATTTCCAGCCAGATCATGAACAGGAAGAAGTGAGAATTGCAAAGTACCAGACAAGACTGAGCTGCAGGTCCCTAAGCCATGGCAAACCCCCCTGGTCCCTAGACTGCCCCCAAAGGCTCAGCTGAGCCCTGAGCCTCAGGCTGCCATGCTCAGATGGGCTTCCCACCCAGTCTTTCACTATCAGTTGGCTTCCCTTCTCCGGGCCTCCTGGGCTTCCACGGGCTCCTCATACCCTCCAACCCTCCTGCAGCCCCCGTGCTGTTGGAGGGAAGCACATGTCCCACTGTGTCAAGGGCTTGCACGCCTCCAGAATGAGAACCTGCTCAGGACTTGTCCATCTGCACTGCTGGCACACCCCGCAGAGGCTGCTGCAACGCACACACTGCCCAGTGCACACTGGGCACCCCACGGCACCACTGGCTACACCCTCAGACATGGCACGTACAGCCAACCAAATGGCGTGTATTCCTCTCCGCTCCCGTAGGATGTGACTGGTGCTGCCACAGCAGCTGGCTTCGGAAAGCCTCAGTTCAGTATCTTTCGCTGGCCAGAGGAGCTCCCACGTGTGCACGGGACCTGGAACAAGCACAAAGACACAGAGAGGACCTGGCTGGGCAGTCACCAATGGAGGTGTTTCATTGCCTGCTGACAGCCATGGTTGCAGCCACGCTGCGCGTGCCACCAAGGGGGCTACTCTGCAAGAGCCCCTGGGAAGCACATCGTCCTAAATGCACCCGAGCTGGGGCTTCTGTCACCCTGCCGAAGATGCCCATCCCGAGGACTGGAAGATGCAGCTCCGTGGCTGAGCGCCTGCGCCTCTGGGGACGGGTGGGAGACAAGCCACAGCGGGGCTGGGAGCCTTGCACTGTGCCAGGCCCTGGGCTGCAGCCCTGCCTGCCCGCAGGCGGCCCTCAATAAAGCTGCCTGTGACCTCTGCGCTGCCTCGGCCAGTCCTTCCCGCGGTGCTGGGACAGCGCTGCTCCCCCCCCCGCCGCTCTGCGGCCCGGCGAGGCCTGCGGGGCCCCCGGCCGGGGCCGCTCCCGGGGCCGGGACGCCCGGGCGGGCCGAGCCCCGTCCCTAACGCCTGGCGCCATCTTGTGTAGCGTTGCCATGGCGACAGGCTGCCGGGGACCGCCGCGTCAGTCAGCGCCGCCGGAGCGGGTCACGTGTCCCGCGGGCGGCACGAGCCGCGCACGTTCCCGCGCGCACGTGACTGGCACGAGGAGGGAGCGCGGACTACAGCTCCCGGCATGCTGCGCGCCGCCGCCGCGCAGTGCACGCGGGGAGGCGCTCTGCCGCTCCTCCCCTCCCTCCCAACCGCCCCGCCCAAAGCACGGCGGGAGCTGCGTGCCTCTCTGGCTCCGCCCCTTCTCTGCCATAGGCGGGCAGGAGTGACGTTTACCCGCGGAGGTGTGTACGCGGTGGTGTGGGGGCTTCTGATTGGCGGCGCGGGCTGCCGTTCCCGGGCGGGGCTGAGGGCGGGAGCGGCGCGCCGGAAGGCGGAAGCGGAGGATGGCGGCGGGTGCGGGCGGGCTGCTGGCGGCGGCGGCGCTGCTGTTGGCGGTGGCCGGGCCGCGCCCGGCACCCGCCGAGCTCACGGATGGCAACAGCGAGCACCTGAAGCGGGAGCACTCGCTGATGAAGCCGTATCAGGGTGAGCGTGGGGACGGGCCGGCGGGACGGGCGGACACCCCGCGGCGGCCCGGGCTGAGCCGCGCTCTCTCTGCCGCTTTGCAGGCGCGGGCTCCGCCGCGATGCCGCTGTGGGACTTCCAGGGCAGCACCATGGTCACCAGCCAGTACGTCCGCTTGACGCCCGACGAGCGCAGCCGGGAGGGCTCCATCTGGAACCGCGTGGTGAGAGCCCGGGGGCAGACCGGCGGGAGGGCGGGGGCCCGGGGGGTGACCGGTGGGGGCCCGGAGCGGCCCCATCGCCTCTCCCGGCTCTTGGCCTGACGCCGCTGGGCGGTCTCTCCACGCAGCCCTGCTTCCTCAAGGACTGGGAGCTCCACGTCCACTTCAAGATCCATGGAGCTGGCAAGAAGAACCTGCACGGGGACGGCCTGGCGCTGTGGTACACGCAGGAGCGGCTGGTGCCAGGTACGGTGCGCAGCCGGGGGGCTGCCTGGCCGGGCTGAGGCCCTGTTGGCACTCATGTGTGCCCCGGGGCAGCCCAGATTGCTGCCCCTGCCCTGGAAGGTTTCTTGCCAGGGAGGGTGTTTGAGCTCCCCTCTGCCTGGTTTCACTAGATCAGGATGGTGCCTTCTGCCCCGGGAGCAGGCGCCCTCAGTCATCTGCCTGGCAATAAACAGCTCTTACAGCTCTTTTCGATAGAAGTCTGAGCAGAAATTCTGTTTGAGAGCCTTCTGTTTCCAATGTTCTGCCCTGCTCCAGGTCCTGTCTTTGGCAGCAAGGACAACTTCCACGGACTGGCTATTTTCCTTGATACGTATCCCAACGATGAAGCAACAGAGGTGAGTAGTTCGGGGAGCTTGTTCAGTGTTGAGGAGGTTGTTTCCTCATGGCTTCGTGCTCCAAGTGCTTCACACCTGGACCGAGGAAAAGTCTTTCCTTACATGAGAGTGGGCTGCTCTTCCTGTCATGGGAGCTGGTAAAGGCAAGAGTTTGCACATGCATTAACGGAGACAAGAAGGTCCTTGCTCCATCTTCTGCTACTGTTGACTACACAAATGTTTCTAAGGCCTTTCCCCCTCTGCGTGAGAGTGTGGCACGGGGCTGGTGTAAACTATGCACCACCTATTAAGTAAAGTTAGAGAAACCAGCCTAAGAGTATATTAATCTTGAGCGTGTTTTCCTGAACTTCTCTGTGCTTTGGTTGCTCATTCCATGTTGTTTCTGGCCTTATTCTCTGTTTGTGACCTGGGTATCTCTAAAAGAGAAACTCCTGGGCTGGCTTTTTGCTCCAGAATTCCCTGTGGCTGAAATACAGGTCAGTCCAGTGGGGACTGGTGGTCCTTTTCTTCTGTCCTGCTCTGTGTTTGTGGATCTTGTTGCAGCACAGTGAGAAATGTAACTGTGCTAGTGAGATCTATTGCACCAAAAACGTGATACTTAAGTCATAAAGCATCTGGAAATGACCCATCTCCCTGTTGTCTTGATGCTCACTGGGAGGTGAATTCTTGCCTCCAGTTGTCCTCTCCTGGTGTATGTAATCTACTGACTGGGAAGCCCCGAGTGTGGTTATGCTGCTTATGTGAGACTTCTGCCCATTCTGGGTCCTGTGCTCTGTTCTTACACTTCTTACCCGGTCTGGTGCTTACTCTCTAAGTTTGGGGCGGTCTCGTTGCCCTGGCCGTGCCATATGGTGTGGGCTCAGGGCGAGTCTTGATACAAGTCAGCAAAGGCTACTCTGCTTTAGCTAGAACAAGCTCTCACTCAGTTTAGAAGCAGCTTTCTGCAGAAAATAAGCCTTGATTTCATTGTTCTGCCCTCTGTGCCTGACTGTGCAGCAAAGCCGTGGCTCTGTTGCCATGCCTGGCTGAGATCCTCCTCTTGCTGAGGCTTCTGACTAGGCAGGGGAAGGTGGCTCTTGGTCTGCAGCTCGAAGGGTCCTGCAGACTGAAAGCAGTAGTGCTCTCCTCCCTGCAGCGTGTGTTCCCCTATATCTCTGCGATGGTGAACAACGGCTCCCTGACGTACGACCACAGTAAGGATGGGCGCTGGACAGAGCTAGCGGGGTGCACTGCCGACCTTCGGAACCAGAATCACGACACTTTCCTGGCAATTCGGTACTCCCGAGGTCGTCTCACGGTGAGATGTGGTGACACCTTCTGCAGGGTCTCTCTCGCATGTTAGACAAGGCAGTGCTGAGGGGCGGGTGTTGCTGTATCAGTAGGTGACGTGGAGATGGTTTTCCTGCTTCTCCTGCACCTCCAGCTCCAAGAGAGTTGCAGGTGGGCAGGATGACAGCGCGTGTTCCTGGTGTGACGCTCCCTTGGTCTTTACAGGTGATGACCGACGTGGAAGACAAGAATGAATGGAAGAACTGCATTGACATTGCAGGGGTGCAGCTGCCAACTGGCTACTTCTTTGGTGCTTCTGCTGGCACTGGAGACTTGTCTGGTGAGAGGGGGCTTTGCTCACAGGAACACATGCTATTTGGAGCTTGGACTATAACACTGTGGATGCATTGGATGGCTTCAATGGCTTCCTTTCCCTGAATTGTTCACCAGTCTCTTGAAAACCTCTTGGGTAGGGACACGTGGCCTGGGAAAGGAGGCATCTGAGAGCTAAGGAACATCTCAAATTGCAGTTTGATACCTGGGGTGTGAGGGTGGCTTGAGAGGGAAGGAGACCTGGACCTGGCAGAGCACGGTCCTAGGGGAGCTCTGAGCGCGTGGACATCTCTCGGAGCTTCTGACAGTGTTTGGTGCTGATGATTGTTTCCCAGACAATCACGACATTATCTCGATGAAGCTATTCCAGCTCATGGTGGAACACCCTCTAGAAGATGAGACCGTTGACTGGACCAAGATTGAGCCCAGTGTCAGCCTCCTTAAATCACCCAAAGGTGAGTCTCTGGGCTTTGGAAACCTTCAGTGGAGGACTGGGACTCTTAAAGGCCTGTTGAACGGCGTCAGAGCTGTGACACCCTGCGAGACCCCGCAGGAGCCGAGGTTGGGTCGGTCTCTGTAGCTGTTCTTATCCTTGCAGACAATGTGGATGACCCAACGGGGAATTTCCGAAGCGGGCCTCTGACAGGCTGGAAGGTGTTCTTGCTCCTGCTCTGCGCGCTGCTGGGCATCATCGTCTGCGCTGTGGTGGGAGCTGTGGTCTTCCAGAAACGCCAGGAGCGGAACAAGCGTTTCTACTAGCAGAAGCCCTGGGCCGTAGCCTGTGCCCAAACCCATCTTTTCTATGGGGAGCTGTAAAAACTGTGGTTTCTAAAAGCTGTTTCTGAGAAATATCAGAAGTATTTTCTTATCTGTCTGTTTGGCTGTGACCCCTGCCTGGCCCTTGGCGTCCGGTGGCTTGGACCGAGGGGGGCGATGCCTGCTGCGGCCCCCAGGGCTGCGGTGCGGGAGCCTGGAGGTCTTTCCCCTGTTTTTCCAGCGCTCCCCCCACCAGACGAGACCTGCCGTGCTGC
>NW_010973092.1:10505816-10506057 GCF_000737465.1 Haliaeetus leucocephalus
TTGGTGGTGGGTTGTCCTTGGAGCGGGGGGGGTGGGGGGATCCCCGGAGGGTCCCAGAGGAACTGGGGGACGACGACACACACGCCAAGGAACAGGGGCTGTCCCGGAGGTTTCGGGGTGCCCGGAGGAGGGGAGTCCCCGGCCGGCGGGGCGTGTGTGGGGGCGTGTGTGTCCCCGCAGGCCCGGTCCCGCCCCCGGCCCGCCCCGCCGAGCGGAAGGGAGCGGAGCGGAACGGCGGGGC
>NW_010973092.1:10506067-10513281 GCF_000737465.1 Haliaeetus leucocephalus
GTCCCCGCCGGCCGCTGACCCCCGCCCGCTGTGCCCCCAGGTCCCCGCCGCTCCTGGGCCTGCTGCCCGGCAGGTTCTCCGTCTTCCCGCTCTTCTTCCTGGCGCTGCTCCTGGGCTTCGCCTCGCTGCTCTGGCTCCAGCTCAGCTGCTCGGGTGAGGGGCCGGTTCCCGGCGGTGGGCAGAGCCGGGGGGCTCCCCGCCAGCCCTGCCCGCCCCAAGCCCCCCTCCTGCCGGCGGAGGACGAGCCGTCGTGGGGTCCCCACCGCCTGGCTCTGCTCGTCCCCTTCCGAGAGCGCTTCGAGGAGCTGCTGGCCTTCGTGCCCTACATGCACCGCTTCCTGAGCAAGAAGAGGATCCGCCATCACATCTTCGTCCTCAACCAGGTGGATCATTTCAGGTAGCGTCTCCCCTCGCCGCGGCGAAGCCCGGCAGAAAAAGGGAGCGAGGAGGCCCTTCTCCAAAACTTTGTCCCTGCTGAGAGGGTCTCCCGCTTGCCTCTGGCAGTATGGAGAAGTGTAGGGCCTGGGCAAGGGGGAGTCGGGGCTGGGCCGTGATGCTCTGCCCAAATTTACTCACTCTAGAGCTTATAGAAGGACAAAACGATACTTTACTTCTCTCTTCCTAAGCAAGAGGAGAATTATCTACCCGCAGATACTTCAGCTTTCTCCTCAGTGTCGCAGGTCTATAGCAGCAAACATCTGGGGACGGTGACATTCAAAGAAATACTGTGGGCGGTTTGGAAATGCTGTCGCTCAGCCCCTGCTCACTGTCCGGTACCTGCCTGCAGCCCCGCTGGGTGCTGTGGAGCTCCCCAGCCGGCCTTGGGCAGGACGGCGCTTGCTGTAGCCCCTTGGGGTCTGCAGTGGCCAAACCCCTGCCCATCACCATCAGGGTCAGCGTGTGCTGCCTGCATAGGGAGGAGCAGGGGTGCGGCTTCAGGATGGACAGCCGTGGCACCTGGCACTGTGGAGGCAGGGAACACCGTCTGTGTGTGTCCCCATTTGGGGACCAGTTGAACACCTAGCGTTGAGGAGCACAGGAGAGGGATGTGAAGGGGCGGTGGCTGCTGTGCATGGCTCTGAGACAACCCGGTCCCATGGCAGGTTTAACAGGGCATCCCTGATCAACGTGGGCTTCCTGGAGAGCGGCAACGACACCGACTACATTGCGATGCATGACGTCGATCTCCTGCCCCTCAACGAGCAGCTGGACTACAGCTTCCCGGAGGCGGGGCCCTTCCACGTTGCATCCCCAGAGCTGCACCCGCTCTACCACTATAAGACCTATGTGGGTGGCATCCTGCTGCTCACCAAGCAGCACTATGAGATGGTAAGCGTGTGTGTAGGATGTCAGAGCCAGTTTGGGGCAGGGGCTATGACATTGTCTTGGTGGACAGTTGTACGTTTTGTGCTCCACGCTTGGGAAGGGGGGAAAGGAGTCAAAATGGTTTGGGGACAGCCTGCAGTATGAGCTGGTGGGGGACAGGAGAGGGGAGGCTCTGCTGGTGCTCAGGGCTTGCGATGCTGGTGTCTGCTCCTCTGCGGCACGTGGAGTTGGGCTGGACTGGACCTTGGCTGGTACGGTGCCCCTCTCGTTCCAGTGCAACGGCATGTCCAACCGTTTCTGGGGCTGGGGACGGGAGGACGATGAGTTTTATCGACGTATCAAAGGAGCCGGTCTCCAGGTAAGGGGTGCTCCATGGCCTCCTAGGTTGAAATTGCCCTTAGTATCTCCCCACCCGGCCCCTGGCTGTAGCTGCCCAGGTCAGGAGCTGGGGAAGGCAGACCTTCTGTGCTCCCCGCTCCAATAGTAGGCGCAGCAAGTTTTCTGGTAGCTTTATAGAAGCTTTGCTCTCCTTCCAGGTTCGCCGTCCCTCTGGAATCACAACTGGATATGAGACTTTCCAGCACCTGCACGACCCAGCTTGGAGAAAGAGAGACCAGAAGCGCATTGCTGCACAGAAGCAGGTGAGACCTCAGTGTGGTCAAGGGGAACCACAGGAGATTTGGGTTGTGATCATGTGCTCTGAGCCCACCTTGCTCATGTCCTCCCCTGCCAGCTCTGTGCTCCCTCCCTGGGCACTGGGTGCTTCCTTCTCTGCTGGAAGCCAGCATGGGCTGAATGGTCTTTCTCTTCCTCAGGAACAGTTTAAGGTGGATCGGGAGGGAGGTCTGAACAACGTGAGGTACCGAATTGAGTCACGGACAGCTCTGAGTGTGGCAGGAGCCCCTTGCACCGTCCTTAATATCTTGTTGGACTGTGACACAAGCGAGACCCCTTGGTGCACGTTTGGCTGAGCCTGTCTCATGTGCCAGTTGTGTGCGCTGTGCTTGTGCCAAGACGATGGGGCTGCCACCGAGCTGCTGGGAGCAGGCAGGATTTTTGCAGCAGACGAGCATGGTGGTGCTGGCGAGACACAGAGAAACAGAAAAGGCCGAGAACCAGGAACCGGGCTTTGCTGGGACCAACAGAAGAGGGCAAGAGTGGGACTCGGTGGCGTCGCTGCGGACACTGGTGCTGCGTCCCAGGGCAGGTGCAGGAGGCAATTTTCCTGCGCTGGACATGGCTGACCTGCCACCTAGCTCAGAGGACAATAAAGAACTATCAGGGCACCTGTGAGCTGTGAATGCCCTGGGCTGTGCCGTGCAGCTCCTTTTTCCTGCTCCTTTCACCTTACTGGCTTCAGCGCACCTGTTTCTGGCTTGGCCCTGGCTACGCTCTGTCTGGACAGGTGATCGCTCTGGTTCGGAGGCCAAGCCACTCTGAAACAGGCACCGAGTGAGATGGTGCCTGTGTTTCAGCTGCCAGGTACCCCCAGGGCTGTGCTGTGGTCACCTCATTGCAGGAAGTGGTTGTGGTTGAGCCGTGCCCCGAGCTCCAGCATCTGCAGCTTTGCGGGATGTCAGCAGTTGAGGTAGCCCAGGACTTCTCTCTGTGGAGTACGGAGGAGAGTTCTGGCTGAACTGCTACTTTCCTTGCCTGCCTTCTGTGGCATGTGGTGCCTCAGACTTTTCAGGGAGGTTGGAGGGCCTGCTTTCCCCCCAGCAGCCCTGAGGGCAACTGGGATCTGCTCTGGCCATGTATGAGGTGTCCTGGGAAGAACCGCAGTGCTGGTGAGGTTGAAGTGCAGGAATTAGGATGATTGCCTCTAACCCACCTGAGTCGAGGGGAGCAAGAGCTTCCCTGGGTGAGGCAGGGGCTGGAATGCTTTCCTTGGAGGTGGAACAGGAGAGTTTGGGTTGATGAGGGAGAGGCAAGGCTGTGGGGGGGCCAGGCTGCTCACCCACTTGCTCTAGCTGCCCCGGCCCTGCTTTGCTGCCAGGCCACTTTCTCCCATGTCGTGGCAGGACAAGGGCCTGGGCTGCCCCTTCCAGCAGGACAGGGGGTAGTTACTTGATGAGGGTGTCACAGTGCTGGTCCCTTGCTGCGAGGGCTCTGCTGTGGGCTCAAGCCTCCCCGCTGTGGATGTGGCTTGTCTGGGTCAGTGGACAGCTCGGGGAAGGTGACTGGGCAAATGGCTGTACAGCCTTGGGGTGCTTGTGAGCAGGAGGTGACTGGGCAGATGCACCCTGCAAACCCTGGGTCCCCAGGAGCCCAACCCATGCGGTGACCTGGGGACCTGCTACTGTCAGAGCAAGAGCAGCCCACGGGAGGTGGCAGCAGCACTGATGCTGTGTGCTGGGAGATTGCCCTGGGACAGGAGACGTGAGGAGGAGGAGGTGAGTCTCCTCCTCTGGCTGCTGGGAACGTTCCTGCGTGCTCTGCAGTGCTGGACCCAGGAGGTGGGGAAGCTGGTCATGTCCCAACAGGTGAGGAAGGGCCCTGGGGGCTGACAGTTGTTTGGGGTTGGTAGAAATCAGCCACACCAGCACCTTTTGCTGGGAAGTGGGATGTGTAGAGCTGGGCAGGGGGGCCGCATGCCTTGCTTGGGACCTGGCTCTTGAGCCCCAGGCGGGACCAGCAACCGTGGAGCAGTGCCTAGTCTGTGCCCGCTTATGCTGGGAGCGAACAGGCGCTGTGACCTCTAGGATGCTGCTGCTCACCCTGGTCTGTCGAGGGGTGGCATAGATGCCCGCCAACTCTCAAGGGAGACCCTTGCCGGCACTGAGCTCCTGTCCTCCATCACCAGCCTGGCCTGGGCTGTTGGGTGAAATGGTGCTGTGCCGCTCCAGAGCGGAGGGTGCTTGGGCTGGCTCACAGACCGTGCCATTTGTGGGACTGTACTGTGCTGGCTCTGGGGTCTTGGCATGCATTTTGGGTGCTGCTGCCTCCTCAAGCTGGGCAGACCCAGCCAAGCAGCCGGTACCCCTCCATTCAGCCCCGTCACCAGCGCTGGCACCAGGCCCTCCGCGTTTCCTGGCCCCCTTCTGTCCTTGTCCCCTGCCTGGCGCTTCCTGGAGTGGTCGCTTTGCCGGGTGCCTGCAGATGTCCCCAGACAGAAGCTGTCACCATCCTGGGAAGACAAGTGGTCCTGGGGACGTGGCATCTCCGGGGAGGAGCGCTGGGACGAGGGAGGCAAAAGCATCAGAGCCAAGTGTGGGGGTTGTGTACTGTGTAGGGGCAGCAGGATGGGGCGTCTGGAGAGATCTGGTGCTGTCTGCTCTCCATCCTGCTCTGAAGCTGGGTGAGGAGTCTGGAGCCCTGCAGACTGGGATGCAAGGGGGGCTGCCTCCTGAGGAAGAGGTTAAGGTGGCGGCGCAGGGTGGTGAGGATCAGGCCATACTGCTTTGCATCATCCAAGGCACAGGCAGGCCCAGCGTGTCCTCCTCCCCAGCTCGAGGCCTGTCCTTGCCCCAGGGCAATGTGGAGACGCGCTGCCCAAGAGTTCCCAACAGCCTCTTCAGCCTCGCGGCACCAAACCAGCACTGGTATCTTGCACAAAGATTGCAGGTAGGCTTGGACGCATGGTGCAGTGCTCTGGAGGTGTTCCCGGAACCCGTCATGTCCCTCGCTGCGGTCAGCTGGAGGGAGATGTTGGCCCAGGAGCCCTACTCCTGTCTCTCCATCATGCAGGTTTTGGGATCGGCCACCTGTATGCCAGTCACTTACCGGTGCCTGAACTGGAGCCAGGGCTACCGGAGGCAGATCAAAGTATTTCTCCGCGCTGTTCAAAATAGATGACACAGTTTCGGGCAGGTTTCATGAAGATGTAGATGTGCAGAAACAGAAGCATATGTGCACCTCACACTTTGCTCAGCGCTAAAGGCTCCTCTCCCGCTGCCTGGAAGCTATTTCTCAGCTCTGCTTGCAGCCCCCTCATCCTCTGGTTGCTTTTATGGAAGAGGCGCCATACTGGAGACCCAGCTTCCTTTTATAGCCCTGAATGTGACTCGGAGGTCGCTTAGCTCCGTTCCCCCCCACGCGCTTCGTTATTAGCAATGGCCCAGCAGGAGGGGATGAGGTTTTTTTCCCCATCGCCTTTCTGCAGATGGATAACACCCTGCCTGCTGTCCCGGGAGCCCCGTGGAGCCGAGCTGTGAGGCCTCCTGGTGTTCCCAATGCTTTCAGCAACCCTGAGGAGGGTGTCAGGATGCTCGGGGGCAGAGACAGCCTTTGGAGTCCCAGCCCTGCCCCTCTGTGACCCCCCTTCTGGGGCCCAAATTGCTGTCAGTGAGGCTGTGCGGGGGCACAGCAATCGGCTGGCTTTTATTGTCACGTTGTTTTAAACCGGGTGGTGCCCGGAGTGGTTTGCTGGTGGCCACAGGAAATTGCTGTAGTATCATGATGTGGGAGGGGGGCCGGGGGGATGAAGCGTGTGGAGAGAGCGGGCTGGGGAAAAACTGATGGGAGGCAGGAGCATCTCTGCCCAGAGAACAGGGCATCGCTGGCCACTGCAGTGTCCCAGACAGGACCAAGCCCAGGGCCACGCAGGAGCTGCCATCCCGGGGAGATGTACTCGGGGGAGCACAGCCTGGGGTGGAGATGTGGTGGCAGGAAACGGGGCAGACGGGAGGGAGAGGTGCAGCTGTGACCAGCACCCATTGAAGTCAGCCCAGCATCACTGCAGCCTTGCCCATACCGAGGCCCCAGCGGGATGCTGTTACTGCCTGCCGCCACAGGCATATGCCTGTCCCCACAGGCTGCCAGGGGTGCCCCATTCGTGGCTGAGCTCCAGGCAGAGGGCCGGGGCATCGCAGATGCATTCCTGGTGCCAGCAGGATGGGAAATGGCACCGTTGCAAAGGGCCCCCCAATTCAGAGGCCACGTGTGCTGCTGCTCCAGCGTGCAGCCGGGTGGTGAAAAGGAGCTGTGGGGAACAGGGAGGCCGGGGACGGAGGGAGCAGTTGCGTGCCTTGGCACCGCACCTAGGATAATGCAAGCATGTGAGCCTGGCAAGTGGGGACCGGGGACAGTGTGTGTGTGTGGGTGAGCACTGGCAGCACAGCTTGAGGACTCTGGTGTGCGGCGGGGGGGGGGCTGGCAGCGAGCAAGGCCCTGGTGTGCGAGCATGCCGGATACACACGTCCCTGAACCCCAGCTGGGGACAGTGTGGGTGCGATCCCTCCCCGGCGAGAGATGGGCACCGTGCACGGGCTACTGTGGAGACCGAGCAGGGCTGCTGCAGGTGTCCCGCTCCCTGAGGAGGCCGGGATGCCCGGTGACCAGGTCTGCCCCGTGCTGGGATCTCTGCTCCCTGTGCCTGGCACGCTGCAGGGGTGGTGAGTGCCAAAAGCGGCTTCTAGCCAGGACGTGGCAGGGCTGATTCAGAGGGATGAAGTGTGCCGTGTCTCACCAGTGCCAGGTCAGGCACTGGGCCGGGTGGCAGCCCCACAGTGTTACTCTATGCCCTCCGTGGCGTGCCACGGCCTGCGGAGCGAGCTGTGCAGCACAGGCACCTCCGGTGGTGCCGGCCCACCCGTGGGTGCTGTAGTGGGGGGGACAAGGGGCTGTCCTGCAAGAGGAGGGTGTAGAGTGTCCCACGGAGCCAAAACCCCTCTCGCCTCCGCAGGAGCTTGGTGCGGCCAACGACGCTGAGCAAAATGCTTCTCCCCTGCCCCGGCGGCCCAGCCCGCGCCCGGGGTGGGCGATACGGCCTGCTTCTACCGGCCCCCCCGCCACGGTGAGGGCCACCGGTAGCCGGCTGCAGCCGCTGCTGCCGGTCCTGGACCCGTAACTGAGGGGTTTGCGGGGGGGGTCTCCCCACGGTGGGGGTTTGCGCAAGGGGTGCTCGGCGCTGCGCGCAGCCAGCCCGCCCCGGGCAGCGCCCTGCCCCA
>NW_010973092.1:10513291-10513541 GCF_000737465.1 Haliaeetus leucocephalus
CCCCTCCCCTCCCCTCCCCGCTCGGCGAGCTCCGGTGCGCTTCCCCGGTGCGCTCCGGTACGCCCCCCCCGGTGAGCCTCGGTGCTTCTCCCGGTGCGGTCCCCGGTGAGCCCCTCCCCTCCCGCCGGTGCTCTCCGCCCTGCGGTGCTTTGTCCCCGGCTGTAGCGCGCTCGTCCGGGCCCGGCCCCGGGGAGCGACCTCCCCCTCTGCCTTCTCCGTGCCGGAAATTCCGGCCGGGCTCCGGGGGGGG
>NW_010973092.1:10513551-10518845 GCF_000737465.1 Haliaeetus leucocephalus
CCGGTTCACACCCGGAGGGGACGGGAAAGGGTTTGTGGCCGTATCCTGCCCGGGCAGGACTCGACGGGGGCACGGCTGGGGTTGGGATGGGATCTCTTCCGCCACCGCGGGAAGGAGCCAGGCTGGCCGGACCGGTGTTTTGCCGCCTGGGGGGTGACACCCTTCCCGCCGCAGGCAGGACACCTTCGGGCTCCCCCGGCGCTTCCCAAAAACCTCCCACAACCTGACCTACTTCCTCGGCCGACTGTGCCGGGAGGAGCCGCTGCGGGGCTCGGCCGAGCTGATCCCGGCGGATGTCCCGGTGCCGGGGGGCTGGATGCTGCGAGCTTCCCCCCCACGGGGACATCCATGTCCCCCATCCCTGTGCGCACCCGGTGGCACCGCAGGCAGCCCGGACCCTCCCCGAGGGTCCATCGCTGCCGCCCTTCGTGGGGTGCCGATGCCCAGAGCAGGTGCTGGGCTCACGGAGGGAGGTGACAGCGCAGGCCGGGAGCTGTCAGACAGGTTTGTGCGTGGCAGCAATTAAAAGCGGGGTGTTTGTTTACCCGGCGTGTGGTGCTGAGAACCAGGGCAGCTTCCTGGGTGTAACCTGGCCCGCGAGCCCTCGGCGAGGCTGGGAGCCGCGGTGGGGGCTCTGCCTAGCCCCTGCCATGCTCGCCGTGTCCCCTCTGCCAGGGCTGCCCGCGAAGGGCCGCGAGGGCCATCGTCCCCCTCCCCGGTACTGGGGAGCCGAGGCCGAAGGCATCCTCGCATCCTTCCTCTCCTGGACACCTGCGCAGGAAGCTGCATTGTCCTGTCCGCATCCTGCCCCTTCTTGCCGCCCTCCTGCCGTGTCCGGCCACGGGGTCCCCCGCACGCACGCAGCAGCTGGGCTGTGGCCACCTCGTCCCTGCCCGGTGTTGGGGTGGGAGTGCCTGCGGATGGAGTGGGGCTGCAGGGAGGGCTTGGGAACTCGCCCTGCGTGGTGCAGGAGCCCGTGCCGTGCGGGAAGACTCCCCGTGGGGCAGGAGAGATGCCTGTCCCCTGCTCACCCTAGTGAAGCTGAGTCAACGACCCCGGGACTGGGCATCCCCAGGGTCATTTTGGGGAGGTCTCTGGAGCGTGTCCAGACCCTGAGGTCCCGGTGGCGTGGCTCGGTGCTGCCGGGCCGGGGCTGGCGCCAGGCCCAGGCAGGTGCTGCCGGCTCCTGAACTCGCCCGCCTGGCTGGGCGGCAGGTGCCTGTTTTGGTGGCAGCCCCGGCCGCGGGCGGGAGGTGGGGCTGGGTGTGGGAGGGAGGCGCTCCACCATGGGGGGGGGCAGCAGGGGGGAGCCCCCGCCACGCCGCAGCTTGTCCGATGCATGCTGTACGGCGGTGCCCTGCTTGCTCGGCTCCCGGGTCCCCTGGGGAGCTGCCCGGGATGTGGTGGGTCCCTCCCAGCACCAGAAGCCCATGTTGGTCCTTGGGGCCAGCTGGGAAAGGGGTTGCCAGGGGGGCTCGAAGTCTCGGCTGCCCGGCGTTGCTGACTTTGTCTCTCCTTCGGCAGTGCTGGTACCGGGCTTTTCTCTAATTCTCCATGGCAGCAGCACAGGGTCCTGTGACCTGTGAGCCCGACACCCGAGTCCTCAGCACCTACCTCTCCTCGGAGCCCGTCCGTGTCGTCAGCAGCATGGGCAGTGTGGGCAGCCTGGTGGAGAAGCAGGATCTGTCTCCCCTGGAGCTGCGGGCCCAGCTGGGGGGCTCACGGGGGCTTCGGCAGCCCGACGGCTTGCTACGGAAGGGGCCGAGCCAGCGGGAGCTCTTCGGCTACCTGCATGGGGCCAAGAAGGAGACGCGGTCAGAGCGGAAGCATCAGACGTCAGGCGCCTGCTACAAGCGGGACTATGAGAGTGACCGTGAGAACCGGTCCCCCGAGCGCTGCTCCCGTGAGCATCACCGTGGGGCTGACTTCTCCAAGAGCTCCCTGCCTGAGAGGGGCCGCTTCGACAAGGTGAGGCTGTGGCTGCGGCTGCCATGCTGGGCCCCAAAATCCATCTGAGAGACGATGGGGCTGGAGCAGTACAGTCCATGCCCAGGACGAGATGTGGGAATTTGAGGATGTCCAGGGATACGGGGCTGGTGGTGAGCGGGTTCTCCCTGGCTTGGGGCACCTGTGTGTGCTGGTGGGGGCTGTTGGGCTCATCCTGACCCTGTTCTTGGTTTTCAGTGCCGTATCAGGCCCTCAGCCTTCAAGGCGGTAGCCGGGAAGGGGCTGGTCTCCATGCAGGGCCTGTCCTCATCCAAGGGGCAGAAGCTGTCCAAGAGCAACGGGAGCCTGCACACGCTGCTGTCTCAGAGCAGCACGGCGGCCTCACAGCACGGCCCGCTCCGCACCCACCTGCTCCACGCCATCAGCCTGGATGAGGCCTCCGACTCCAGCCACAACTCCATCCAGAGCTTCCCTTCCTACGGCTCCCGCCTCAAGCCTGCCCAGAGCCAGTTCAGCGCCTCCATGGGCCACATCAACCATATCGGGGGCTCCTTGGACAGGGTCTCCCGGAGCCCCAGGGACCCCCTGGCCCCCGAGAAGGCACCCTTGTCCTGCAAAAGCATGGCCACACTGAGCCGGCTGCAGAGCCCCGGGGAGCCCCCGCCACCCTATGAGTTCACCTACTCGCTGGAGGACGCGGTGAAGCAGCTGGAGGACCGGCTGCAGGAGACGGGAGGAGAGCTGCGGCAGCTCAAGAGGAGCCTTAGCGAGACTGAAGACCCCTTCACGCAGGTGAGCTGTGGGGCTGGGGCTGCGCTGGGTGCCCCAGGCAGGGGTGTGGGGCAGCGGTGCCTGGGTGGAAGGAGTGGTGAAGGAGCTGCTGTCCTGCCATCCTGGGCGATGGGCTGGGAATGTCCAAGCATGGGAGGACCCAATATCACAGGTCCTTCTGGGATCCTTCCCTGGGGCTGCCCCACATAGGGGCAGGCTACAGACCCTCACCAGCACCCTCACTATGCTGGCAGGTGTTTGAGGACAAGCAGCGGCTGTGGCTGGATGAGCTGGAGGATCTGAAGCAGATGTACATGGCCCGGCTGCAGCAGGTGACGCAGCAGGCACAGCGCGGGCAGCGGGCACTGCAGTTGCAGCTCTACAAGGCACAGCAGGAGAAGAAGCGGCTGCAGGAGGAGCTGAGCATGCAGCAGTGCCAGTGTGAGGAGCCCAAGCTCCGGCAGTCTCAGGGCGAGCGTGTCAGCCCCAAGCTGGAGGAGACCAAGTGGGAGGTGAGTCCCCTTCCTTCCCTCCCTGTTGCCACCCTCCTGGCCATGGAGCCAGGGATGGGGGCAGTGCTTCCCTGCTCTGGTGTCACTCATGGCTGCAGGACAGGGAGAACAAGTCAGGTGTGATGCTCCTGGTCTCCCAGGGATGCTGTGGTGACAACCTGGGGTGCTGCCACCCCTGGGGTCCTGCTCCTCCAATCCTTCCTCACTGCTCACTTGTGCCCTGCAGGTGTGCCAGAAGGCAGCGGAGATCTCCCTGCTGAAGCAGCAGCTCCGGGACACTCAGGAGGAGATGGCTCAGAAGCTGGGTGAGATCTTCAGCCTGAAGACGCAGCTGCGGGAGGCCAAGGCGGAGGTCCAGGCCAGGGACTCCCAGCTGGCACAACTGGCAGACTCCTTCCAGAGCCCCCCGGAGCCTGGCACCTCGCTGCCACTGGGCGACGACCCCATGCCGGCGTGCCAGGACTTCCCCGGCTGCGAAACTGATGACTCCAAGTGCCGGGGCCTTCACAGCGACACGGCGGAGCCCCTGGAGCGGCAGGTGGAGTGGCTGTGGGCAGAGCTGCTGCGGGAGCGGCGCCAGGGCCAGCTGCAGGCTGTGAACTTTGAGCTGGAGAGGAAAACCTGGCAGGAGGAGAAGGAGAAGGTGCTGCGGTACCAGCGGGAGCTCCAGGCCAGCTATATGGAGATGTACCACCGGAGCCAGGCGCTGGAGCGGGAGCTGCGGCAGCTGCGGTCAGAGCCCAGGGACATTGGGGCTGACTCACCGTGGATCGAGCGGGTGGAGTCCTCGAAGATCTGAGCGGCAGGATGCTGGTGGGACTGTGAAGGGGGAAGGTCTCTTGCTGCTGCAATGGGACAATCTCAGGGTCTGTACAAGGACCAGCCGCTCGGCGCTGCCCTGGGGAGAAGGACTCACTGCGACAAGGGAGCTTTTCCTTCTTGCAGCTCTTCAGGACCTTCTGGGGGGGGGTCTCTGCAGAGTGGGGGGGTCATCTATGCCAGGGTGGGGGTCTTGCATGTGCCCCATGCTCTGACTCCAGGAGCGTTTGCCCCATGATTCCTTCTGTCATGGGGGCAGAAACTAAGCGCCCTGTGAAACGTTCCCTGTCCCTCCTGCTCTGCCCCCCCTGTTCCCTACAACCCAGTAACTTAATGTCTTGCTAAGGAGAGGGTCAAGCCCTGTCCCCAACCCTGCTGCTGCTCACAGTAGCTGCCCTGTCAGCTGGGTCCGGGAGCTGGTGGTGTGGCGGTGCCCTGTGCCTGCACTGGTCTGTGTTGGTGCCACTGGGAAGGCAGAGCAGGAAAGCCTGACAAGTGCTGGTACTGCTGGGAGAGGGGGCAGCTGCCTCAGCACCTCTGTTGGGGCTTTCCATGTCACCACTATTGGGGTTGCTCTGCAATGGAGGGTGGTCAATGCAGCTTCCCTGTAGCGAGCCCTTGAGCTGAGAGGGGCGAGTGCCTTGTGTGAGGAGGGATGGGAACCTGGTGCCCTGCCACACTGGGAGGCCTTTGGGGGGGGGAAAGAGGACTGGGGTGTGTGGGCAGGGGGCTGGCATGCTCCCCAAGCTGGGGAAGAGGCTGGGGTGTCCCCCCATCACCCCTCCCAGGGTGGGCAACGGGAAGCTGAGGAGCTGGGCCAGTGCTGGGGGAGACCTGGTCGAGAGGCGCTGGAAGGAGCCCGGCTCCACGCCTGTAACAGCAGAGCCACGTGAAGGCCGGGCCCGGCCCAGCTCTCCTCGGCCTTTCCTGCAATAAACCCGGATTTCGTTCTTCTGGCCTCTGCCTTTGCTGTCCTCCAGCGCGGCGGGGGAGAGGGGAGGGGGTTACCGGGGCTCTCAGCCACGCAAGAGGGGTGCGGGCTGGCCTGGGCCTTGCGGTGCCCGGGGAGGGGGCAGCGGGCCCGCCTCCCTCCGCGCTTCCCGCGCCCATCCGGGCCGCCGCGTCGGGGAGGGAGGCGGCCCGGGGCTGGCGGTACAACCAGTCGGGCATTGCAGCGGGCTGAGTCACGGCAGGGCCGGGGCCTGCGCGACCGGCTGGGCCCTGCGGGGGCGGGCGGACCGGCCA
>NW_010973092.1:10518855-10545912 GCF_000737465.1 Haliaeetus leucocephalus
GCCGCCCCCCAGTACAGAGTGCCGGGACCGCGTCCTACAAACCCCCCAGACACGTTTATTCACCCACACAGCGCTGACCCCTATTCCTCCGGTCAGTGCCCTCGGCAGCATCCCCGCAAACACGGGGGGAGAGCCCCGCGGGCAGGGGGAGGAGGAGGACCCGCCGCTGGCCCTTCACAGGGGCAGGGGAAGGGCCCCCACCTCCTCCAAGCACTCATCGTAGGTCTCCTGGTACTCCTCGTGGGGCTTGATCATGATCACGCAGGTCGGGCGCTTCGAGCCAGCCGCGGCTCCCAGGTCCTGCGGGAACAGAGCAAGAATGTGTGTGTGTGGGGGCTGTGGGGTGCCAGGTCCCCTCCAGAGAGGAGGCCTGACACCAAGCCAGCATGCTTTGTGCCCCAGTGTAACGCAGGGAAGATGTCTCTGCCAGCCCCTCAAGCCCCCCAGGGTTTAAGAACCCTTTTCCCAGTTTGTCTCCTATGCCCTGGAAGCGAAGCGCTGGGCTGGCACATGCCACGGGGGGCTGGCACACACTTCACCCACTGTACTCCCTACCCAGGGTGGGGAGCCCGGGTCTGCAGAGCTGCCTGCACCGGGGTGAAGTCCCAAAGCAACGACCCCTCTGCCACAACTTGCAGTTTACAAAAGGGAGGATGTCCCACCAGCACCACACCTTGGCCAGCTTCTCGCTTCTACAAGCAGCCGGGTCCCAGCTCACAGCTAAGGGGAAAACATGTTCCAGCTCCATCCCAGTGAGCTCCCGCCCCAGCTGCTGCAGGGACTTGACATGGGTAAAGGGTTCTGTGGTCCCACAGTGTTCCACACTCCTACACCTGAGCTGTGACCGTTTGTCCCTGGCTAGGGACAAGCACCGGATGCTTCACTCAGGCACCAGATCCGTGCCTCCCTGGGTGCTGCCCGCCGGGTTCCATCTCACTGGGCAGCCCCAGCCCCTTACCGATTTGGAAGGGACGTATGCATAGGGGAGGCTCCTGTCCTCGCACATGATGGGGATGTGGCAGTACACATCGATAGGGAGCGTGTCGCCGGCCAGCACCGTGATCCTGCAGGGGAAAGCCCGTGTCAGCGGCCGGACCCCCGGCAGTGGGGCCGGGCTGGGGCAGCGCTTACCCCTTCTCGCCTTTGTTGATGAACTTCTGAACCTCCTTCACGCCGCGACGGATCTGCTTGTGCTTGGCCGCTGCAGAAGAAGCACACTGTGAGGGGGGTCCCGCCCGGTCCGGCCCGGTCCCCACCAAGCCGCGGCCCCAGTACTAGCCAGACCTTTCCTGATGCACTTGTAGAGCTTGCGCGTCAGCTTGCGGGAGGCGAGGGGCTGGGCGATGGGGTTCAGGTAGTCGAGCTGCTCCCGGTACGAGCGCTCGGGAGTTCCCTCCGCCTCCGCCGCTGCCTCCGGCTGCTTCTCCCTCGCCATGGCGGAGCGCCGTCACCGCTTCCGCTTCCGGGGCACGCGCGACCCACCAGGGGAAACTACCTGCCGCCAGGCCTCTGCCAGCCAATCGGCAACCCCCTCTGGCGTTACCCGCCCACCGCGCCGGCCAATGGCGAGCGGCGCCTTCCCGCCCCTTCCCCGCGGCCCCCGGGCCTCCTGCCGCGGTTCCCCCGCAGCCCCAGGCCCCGCGGCTCCCTCCCCGCCGCCCTCCGCCCCGGGCCGGGGTGTCAAACACTCGGGGACAAGCTTTCAACATGGGCCTTTACTGGGGTGCGGCCGGCGCTGGCCTCCCCGGCGGGCGGAGTCCGCAGCACCGCGGGGCCCCGCCGCCCTCGGGGCCTGAGGCGACACCGAGGGGAAACGCTCAAGCCAGCCCGAAGCCCGGCCCAGCGACGCCGCAGACGTGCACGCAAAGCAGGGGACACCAGAGCTCTCCAGCAGCGCCCTGGCTGAACAGCCAGCAACCTTCACGGGGCTGGGCCCTGATTCATCCTAACTGGTCACAAAGATGGTTTTCTCCCCTCCCCCCCTTTTTTTTTCATCTCAGGGAACCTTTTCTCACCGCAGGGCTACTCTGCTGCTTTTCCCGGGGGAAGAAAGGAGGTTTCCCTTCCGGTGCCCCTCCTAGAAACAGTTTTGTTCCTTATCCCATCAACCTGGCAGGCACCACTGCGGGATAACTAGGTCTGCTGCAGGCCACGGCGGCAGTGTCAGCACGTCCCCTGAGCCCCAGCAGACCTCTTGAGCCACCGAGACAACACTGCTCCAAAAGAAACAGGCCTCAGATGTGGCTTATTACCTTCTCCCCCACCCCAGCCTGTCCCTTGAGCACAGGAGGGCTTCACACAACATCTGCAGCTCCTCCAAGACCTCTCGCTGCATCTCCATGGCCATGCGGTGGATGTGGTGGTTGAAGCTGTTGTACATCATGGCATTCTGGAACATGAGCATGAGGTCACGCTGGAACTGGATCATGGACTGAATGTGTCCCTTTGACAGTCTTCTCTTTATGCTGGTTAAATCCATGGGTCTACAAAAGATAGACAGAAGGAAAATTGAATTGCAGCCCAGCACCAGGCATTCTTCAGGCTCTGCATGAACGTGCTTATTGTCGTTTCAGCGTGGCCCTGAAAGCGCAGCTATTTTCAATCACTTTTATTGCTCAGGACAAAGAGGAGGAGTGAGAAATGTTTTTCTTCTAAGTCAGACAAGTTAAGTTTAGCCAATGCGACACTTGCTATCCAATCAACTTGGCAGGTCATTAGCAGTCACCTCTAAAAAAAATTTGATGTTGAGCTCCAGAGAAGGCAAGCAGAGCGATTCTACTAATTAGTCTTCATGAAGTCAGTCCGGGTCTTTGTGGAGAAAGAAAAGTGACTAAAATAGGTATCTATTAAAACCCCTTAAAATCGAATGGTGCCACTAGCAAAAATAGCAGTACTGGTACGGGGAACATGATGGAGAATAAATATTACTTCCCTTATTTTGACAGAATGAGAAAATGAATGGCTGCAGAGACGACAACTGTGACCAGAATAGAATATGATTCAGCTCTGAAAAATGCCCTTAATCTCTCCGGGAAATATTCTTATGACCCACTTCTCCACTGAGAGTAAAATAGCTGGGGAGCAAACAGTGGATGAGGAGAGGGTATCAATTGAGGCACACACTTCCAGCATGGGGATAACAGACTGCTGCACTGCAGAAGCTAAATCCCCTGCTCAGGCAGGGCTTACAGCTGCAGGGACTGTGCCTGGAGTAAGTCAGCCATGCAATGCTGGCAAAGGGCAGGCACAATTCCTATCAGCACCAGAGTCAGTGCAAGCTTCCAGGTTCTAATTACCTGGAAGGGAGTTTTATTAAAAGACATCAGTGGGAGATGCTGGTCACAGCCAGACTCTGGAAAAGGAGGAAGGAAACTGTTCCCACTGGCTCTCTGGAAACCAGAGAAAGCAGAAAAAACCAAGAGAAATCAACTGCTGAGCACTTCCTCCATAAACTCACCTCTTCACCACATCCCTGTATCCAGGGGCTTGTTTCTCTGACACTGCTTTCAGGAACGGACCACTGTATCTACAGGGACAAGCACAAAGAATGACCTCTGTCCACCTCTCCACCAAAGACAGCATTGCAACACGGACCAGTGCTTGCCCTTCCCCGCTTGCCGTGAGTGCCACAGCCGATTAGCAACAGCCAGTATTTGGTGGCTGGCACGACTAGGCATGGGAGGAGGCTGAGCCCCTCACTGAAGCTGGCTGTGCCAGCTGTGTAGGAAGCAACATTTGGGCTCTGCCACATTAGGCAGAGGAAATAAATATGCAGTGTTCTCTCTAGCTTTGCAGCATGCAGCTGTTCTTGCTGCAAGGAGAGCCAGAAGCAAAGCTATGGAGAGACAAGCCAGCCTGTGGTGGCTGTTGTGGAAGGGAGGACAAGGCCTGGTGACACAGGAGCTGGAACTCAGGGCAATGTGTTCAGCAGCCATGTCAATCCAACCCTTTGACCCCACATACCTGTGACTGGCTATCATCTTCCAGATGGACAATAGAGTTCTTTTGAAGAGCAAACGCTGCAGGGGGTTATCCCAGCTCAGCTGCACCCTGTGGAGGGAATATATTGCCACATCATCACACTTGAGACAAAGTAGGAGGTGGCAATTCTGCTAGCACCCACCACATCCAGGTGGATGAAGTGCAGAGATCCTTCGCTGTAGCTACGCAAAGCCTCTCAGGGTGAGATGGTGGAAGCGTTCTGCATCTGAATGCACAACTAAACATCCAGAATGCAGGAAGACCTGGCCAACAGGTAGAAACAAGAGCTGAGCTGAGCAGCTTTAAAAGGGCAGGATCAAACTGGATAGAAAAGCTCATGCTGCTCTGAAGTTTAGAACTTTACTAAGGTGTTTTTTATTGTTTCCCATCCCCAAAAACCAGTTTTCCTTTGAAAGGCAGCCCAGGTGATCACACATGTGGCAGAGCCTGCATGTGACTGACATGCCTGCACCTGCCTAAAGGGGGCTGATAATGCCTCTCTCAGGAGCTGTAGTGGACATTGCCTGACAAAGCATGATGCCCAGCTCACACAAGGCCTAGCTGCCCTAAGGAAACATGTATTTTCCATTTAATCTCTTATTTAATCTCTACTCCTCTCAGTTCAGCTTAGGATCAATGCCCACAAATGCTGGCAGTTCCACAGAGATAGCACAAGTTACCTCTTTCCCTCCCGTTCTTAGCTGTCTCACCTTCCTAGAGGTGACCTGTGCCATACACTTGTTCTCATGTGAGATAAGGGAAACAACTCTGTTCTGCTGTGCCCGCAAGCGAGTAGAATGAACTACTTACAGCTGCATGTTAGCAGGACTTGTGGAGTCCAGCACAGGGGCTGCAGAGGTGCTATCACTATCATCTTGATCCTGGGCCTGATTACTCATCTCCTGTGGATGCGGCTCACCTGAAGTTTGCTCTCCAGGTGCCTCTTGAGTGTTGTCCTGAAGAGCAGAGAGGAAAAGGGATATATGACTAAAATAGCAGCCTATCACCCGAATTCTTTATCTAGAAGGCAGCCTGCTGCACATCCCCTTACTGCACCCAGTCTCAGCTGGGAGCCAGCTCACTCTTTGTTATTCTGGAGGATGATGTTTGACTTTATTCAGGCCTTCACTGGGCTGCCCAGCACTCCAGTAACAGCTGAGTCTCATCTCTTGGATCATAACCACCTCTGGCTAACACAAACATTGTGGAGCTGACCGGTGCCCGGTGTTGTGTCCGTCTGCTTTTCTGGGGAGAGTCATGGATGTAGAGAGGGCAGGCAGGAGCTGAGGTAAGACTGCCTCAGGATTGTTAAAGCTGAAGACACAGATTACAGGATCCCCTAGAGTGCAACAAAGTTGTTTCCTCACAAACTCCCACATGAATATGACAGAGAATAGACTCAGCCAGGAAGGAGAGCAGTGCTGTTGATGTAGTGATTTGCCAATATAATTCAGAGTGACAGGCACAGGGAGAGAGGCTCTTTGGAGTGCATAAGTGGGATTATGTGCAAAGGCACCTGAGAATTCCTCAACAGGAGATCTGAAGCATGGAGCAGACTCCTCAGGAAGAAAGAAAGTGGACACTGTGCTGTGTTTGGCTTTGACCACTGGAAGAATGCAAGGGAACTGCTAGGAATAACATTGTCCTGGCTGAACAGGTGAAATGTGAGAACCCTGAAAGTTATTTTGGTCTCCGGTGTCTAAGTTTGCAAGGGAACAAATGTGAGTGTGGAAAAATGACACTGTTCTTCCACTGCTATGTTACCTGTCCCAGCAACACCTCGCAGGCTGGTGGGAGCCCACAGCCCCTCTAGACACAGGGCTGATGCAAATCCAGGCTAGACAGTGCCTGCTTCCAAGACATGACGGTCTCCAGGGGCAGATGGTTATTGCTATCACAGCCACGTGGGCCTGAAATCAGCCAAGCTGTGTGCTGCATAACATACCAATTAGAACATGGCAAGTATTCCAGTCTTGCCTTAAACCTGAGAGCAGACTGCCAGCTCTCATGAGTCACCTTTATACTGCCAAGGAGCAAATCCTCCAACTCACATCTAAGGGTTTTATCTGTAATAAGCTTCCTGTTCATAAAGATACATATCTATACATAAAAAACATCCTTCCCCTCATACACTTCTTTTGCATCCCCCTCCCTGCTGTCTCCTCCTCTGTGTCCCTGTCTCCCCACTCGGAACCTGGGACTTCCCCATTTCTTCTAGAGCTGATTTCCTTCAGTCTCTTGTCTCTCATCCAGGACCAGAGGCTCTCTTAGGACCACCTCTCCCCTACCTCTCTTCCCAGGAAGTGTTCTTTCTCATCTTCTGCCAGCATGTGTAGTTGACTTTCCTCTGCTCCTGAGACTGCTGTTCCTGTGGTCTTTTCCTGGCACCTCACATCTTCCCTATCACCCTGCTTCCCAGAGCCACAATAATCCCACTGAGTCTGTGATGACTCTGTGCTGCTAATGCAGAGAGGTTCCATCATCTGGGTTATCTGCAACACAGAGATTTATGGCTTCAAATTGTGAAGGCAAAAGGAAGAAGAAATAAGAGCACAGATGCTATTTTTGTTTTCACTCACGAACGCCTTTCCATTTTTAGGAATCCTTGCAAAAATTTCTGATGAAGCCCTGTGTTACTATTAACAGTGTCAGTTCACTGACATCTCTGTGCTTTAGGGTGAGCTGTGTTTTGGCAAAGCAGCTGCCTGGTTGCGGTGCCAGCTTTAAATGGGAGGAAGGGCAAGGCTTGGGACAGGGAGCAAGTGAACACAGGACATCTGCTCCTCCCCCAGACTGTTTCTATATGTAGGGATGGTGGAGGCCCTGAAAACCCTCATGTTTCAGGAGGGCCTGAACTATGCCGCCCACTTTCCTGTCATCCAAACAGCCCTACCTCTGAGAAGAATTGGAGAAGACTGTCATCTTGACATGGCCTCTCTGCCTTTTGGTAGTCTTCACTATCATCCTCCCAGAGAGGCTCACTGAACTCCAGCTCATGGTCTGCCTCTCGGCTGCTCTCCTCTAGCTTCCCCATGGCCACCTCTTCAGTATTCCTCCAGCTCCCCACGTCCAGATCCAAGCTCGAATCCCAGCTGAGAAGAGACTGGAAGTCACTGTTCTTCTCTGACTCGCTGGGAGACTCCGTCTCAGACTCCCACCATACCCAGGCATGGCCCATCTGCAAACAAACATAAAGAGAGAGACAGCAATTTTTTTGTACCCTGATCCAGAACTACAAAGCCCAGCTCATTTCCTGACATACTCAGAGAGCCAAAGCATGAGAAGGACTCTGTGAGGTGAGCAGCCTACACCTGAGCCCACACTTGACAGCATGTGGCAGGGCTGTAGTTCTGCAACACAAACTGACATTTCAGAGCAACTGAATATCAGGTTTTCTGGTGCTTTTGCTGTGCTCTGCCTCTGGGTCGGTGGGTTACTCTGCTCAGGAGATGCTGAGCTGGTTAGGAACATGAGGCTTTGGTGGATGCTAGATGTTTAAGGTGCCGAAGGCAGCCAGCAGCAAGCTCAAACCAAGTCATGCCGGGACTCGTGAGCTGCTGACAGTTGTGAACAACTAGTGACTCCAATGACAACTGACTGAAATTCCCTTTGCCGCCCCTTGGGAGCTTTTTACACTGGAAATAACTTATTACAAACACTACAGACTCTTTGTTTTGAAAGCGACAGATGTGATTTAGCTGGATGGTGATATCTTGTGTACCTGAGCCAGAAGAATTATAACCACGCACAGTCACACACTGACAGGGGACAGTTCTACACATTTCATAAAATAAAAGTTAGTATTCTCTTAAGAAGGAAGAAACCATTCATTTAATCTCTGTTCATTAGTCCATGCCTAAGTATCTTCTACTGCACGAGTCCACTATGATTTCTCTAAGTCTGGGGAATTGCTTGCAGCGTCACAGTAATGACAGTAAATGGCTGTTATAAAAATCTGTATCTTGCCACTGAACTCAGCTGCCTGGATGCTGTACCTATGGAGAATTCTATGCATTAATTAGCAGTGTCTTCAGAGTTTTCAGTTAATTATATACAACCTAATTTTTCGAGAATTTTGAACAAGCACATTTCTGACTTCCTTTTGCATTCTTAGGACTGCTAGCACATCTACAAATAAAGCTTATGGTGCGTACCTGGGGGAAATAAGGAATCCATTGGGTTTGGGATGAGAAAACTTGTTTGCTTATTTTATGAACTTACAAGCAGAGGTAGGATCTGAAAGGCTGTCCTTCTGAAACCTCTTTCAAAGTTAACTTCAGCGGAAGCAGATAAAATTTGATGAGGTAAGAGGTAACATTACCTGCTCTCAGCTTCCAGCTGAAGGAGTTGGGCAAACTGTGATTTCATCTGAAGAGTAACCCCATGCCTAAAGCAATTTCCTGCACCATCAGCAGAGCTGGCTGCACATACAGAACCAGCCACCGCAGCTCAGCTGAACAGAAAAGCCTTAGCCTAAGGTAATCCAATCACTTGTGATCATCTTTCTGTACTCCAGTTGAGAGGATATGCATTTTAAAATCAAGAAGCCTAGGGAACTTGGGCATAAGCATCGATTAGAAAGATCTTCCTTCAGCCTTATGTTCAGTTTTACTAAATCGTGGAAGACTCAAGATGCCAGAAAGTGGAACAGCAGCATTAGTGCAAGACAAGCAGGACGAGTGAAAAAATTACAGACTGCTTAGTTCCGTACCAATTCTGTACAAAAAATAAGGGACAAAAAGATACAGACTTCAACTTTTAATTAAGAACTGCCTGACAGTTCTTAATTATGTTGGCTACATAAGTCACCAGCAAGGAATCATTATCAAATTGGAAAGTTTTAGTTCGCTTTGCAGAGATCAGACACTGTGCAACCCTCACTGATATGAGAAAAAGCTGTTAGAAATAAAAAAGATGGCCCTTAAAAGGAACTTATATGTCAAAACAAGAAAAATGATAAAAGCCTGAATTCTAGTAAATGAAATGTAGAACCCACAAAAAAGTAGGCAAAAAAAAAAAGAAAAAAATTGAAGAACAATTTGCTAAAGACATAAAAGCAAATAACAACAACAAACCTCATCAAAAACATCAGAAGCAGAGAGCTGCCAGATGATTGGGGGGATGACGCATCATCAGTGTCAAACATCTCAACGGAAAACAGGGCCAGTTGGAAAAACCAAATTAATCATCATTATCAGCAGTTGCAACTGAGGAGATCACACGAGACTTTCTCTTTGGATGGGTCTGAGAGACTGTTTCCAATTAAAATGTCAATAGGGGAGGTTTTAGGACAATTTGAAGGAGGGAGTAAACCTTAGAACCACTTGGGATGCACTCGTGAGTCCTAAAGAAGCTTAAATAGAATATGACCAAACCTATGCTGTGTAACCTGTCATTTAGATTAGCCACAGCACCAGAGAAACAGAAAGATGCAATTGTTGTTATCTGTCTGTAAAAGGGTGGATGTTAGGAGGTGCAGCACATTAAGCCTGAGCTCTGCACTAGACCGGTTAGAACAAAGTATTAGGAAGAACAGAATTAAGAGTCAGAGCATGAGATGATGAATTGGGAAGAGGCAACGGGGCTCTGTGGAGAAAAGTTTTATCTCAGATTTTTAAAGATCTTAAACATGACTAAAGGCTATTAAAATGTCATGGGATAAGAGAAAAGGCTCTTTGAGGGAAAAATACCTGGTTAAGAGAAGAAACCAAGGGTAGGAAGGAACAGCAATGCTGTCCATAATGAAAGCAAGTTACTAGTGGGCGTGATAAAAGTCATCCCACATGCTGCAACTTCTATTTTTCAACACAAAGATGGGGCAGAGTTGTTACAGAAGAGACAGAGCCAGACTCTTGTCAGAGGCCAACAGTGAAAGGAGAGGAGGCAGTGATGACACACTGCCCTGAAGGAAATTCAGACTGGACATAAGGCAAATGTTTACTCCATGAGGGTGGGTAAGCACTGAAACAAGTTGTCCAGAGGGGTTAGGGAATCTCCCTTCTTGGGAGATTTTCAAAACTTGACTAGACAAGGCTCCAAGCAATCCTGAGCTACCTCTGAAGCTGGCCCTGCTTTGAGCAGCAGGCTGGACTAGATAAATGCTCAGAGGTCCCTTCCAACTTAAATTATTTCATAAAATATCAGAAACCAAAAGAAACCTCTAACTTTTTGTGCTATGAACTTAACAACCTGTAATCTCTGGAAACTGAGGCCATAAAAATTCAAATCAGAAATTCATTCCCAATTTCAGTAGTGAACGAAAATTAACCAGTAAGCAAATCAAACGATTCTACATTTCTAGCATCAAAGGTAGAGTGACTTTCGCTGGAAATATACCTGCGCCAAACACAGGACTCAGCACAGCAGGCACAACCAATTTCAACACAAAACTTGTGAAAATCAAGCTAAGGTAACAATCCCTCTGGTCTGAATTGCAATGACTCAGTTTCCTGCAACTTGTGTGTCAGAAAGTTGCACCTGGTACATGCTGCACAAGGAAGCGCAGACCACTCCCAGCTGCTGCAAGCATCAGGAAGGACAATGTTTTGGTTTTTTTTCCCCTGGAAGGTCATGGGGGCAGAAAATATTCAAGTTTCATCTCATGGGTCATATGAGCAGAAAATAAGGTGACTTGAAAATTGTCAGAGAGAACTTAAATCTCAGTTAAGCACTCGTTGCTGAGGAAAAGAACCGTAATTTCCACAGTAAACAGTTCACAAGCTCCAATGTGTTACCAGGTACTGGCATGCCTACAGCTGCTGGAATCACAGATTTTCACTCTGACTAGCATACCCTTTATAAATCTCTGGGGAAAGAATGTAAGGTACATTTCAATACATTGGTCTCTTAAGGAAAGCTCCAGCAAGACTGTAGTATTTAACTTCTCATGGTTAGATCTCCCATTTCATCACAACAGTGCCATATTCTCGCACGCTCAAGCAGGGAATCCTCCCCTCCATCCAAGCACTATGCAACACTCCCACGATTAATAGTTTGTCTCTAATGTCAAAGCTCTGCCATGCTTGTGTGCTGTACCGGTAACTGGAAGACAGTTGTGGTTGCAGATATTCAAGACAGGTATGCACGCTTGTACAAAAACAGGGTTCCTCACTGCAGAGCTGTGATGCTCAGTACACTGCACACTGTACACTGGATTTGTTCCCAGACTTTAATATACATACACATTTACACATCACTAGTAAAAATCTGTACACTTCACATTACAGTACATACGAGCCACCAGTTGCTAGCTAACACCAGAACACTGATGAAGCCCAAGACGACTGCCCTAAAACAGGCAGGGGGGCTACTCTTCCCCTCTGGGGAAGTTTCTTTGGGTTACACATTCCGACGAGACACTGCTTTCCAGGGGGGCAAGTGAAGAAGGTGGACCAGGTCCCAGAAATGGACCTGCAGCTTTTCTTCCTCCTCCAACAGCTGTTAACAGCATCTTGTTTGCACTCCAGCTCTGATGCCAGGTGCTGGGATTTTCTGTCTGCCTGCAGCATCACTTCTTCATCTTCATGTCTGCCTCGATGGCACACCGACGCCCTCTGGTGCCTCCGTCCTAGTCACAAGGCAAACAAAAAGATAAGTGTTATGCAACCCCAAACACACACCACTTCCTCCAGCACTCGGGGAGGTAAGGAATTGTGTATCTGGTAACAACATTTCATGCCTTCCAAACAGGAGAAAGGGAAACTGTCCTAAGAAGGCCTAGGGAGGCCTGCCCGCAGACCTACCTAAAATTCACTCTGGACACAGCACAGGTCCTGGGATTTGTAGCATCTCTGTGCACTGCTGGCAGCCAGGGCAGAGAGAGGCAACAAGGCTCTCACCCAGACAGATGCTTTTGGAGCCCGTACAGTACAGGCTTTCTCCTAAGTGGCAGATTCTAGCTTGGCTCTTAAGATGGGAAGAGGAAACTGCTGACTAACCTACCTTATCAGCTGCTGATCCCTACGGGAAGTGCTCCTCCAGTTGAGTGACCCTGGCACTAGCTCCCTAGTTTCTCCGCACAGCTCCTTTCCATGAGTAGAAGGCGAGCTGAGAGCATCCTTTGATCCGCTGCCCTCTCCCTCTGGCTGACATGCTGACTCTCCCGGAGTACTCCTCTGTCTTTAGATATATGCGAGAGAAAAAAACAACTCTCCATCTTCCTCCCCTCTCTCCTCCCCACAACTCAGAGACTTGGGGTTTCCCAGAGGGAATATTTTTCCAAACACTTCCAGATCACCACAGGCACAGAGCAAGATATTTCTGCAGAGTATCTTATTTGCTTTCTGGACCATGAATGATAAAGGAGCACACAGCTGAGTCCTCACTTCCCCAAGACCTTTTGTACTGTCTCGAACATGCGGAAGGGGCGGCTGTATAAGCATGAGAGATGTAGGAACTACAGTACTGCACCACTTGGTCTGTCTTCCCACTTACATGGAAAGAAAGCAGGAGAGAAGTTGTGGAAAAAAGCAAAGGCAGATGACAAAACGAGAACAGTTGGAACCAGAAGAGAAGACTGAAGCCCCTCCCACTCACCCACACTGAGAATAAGGGACTGAGATGTTTCTTCTCTAATGATCATGGTTGTACAGCCCCTAAGTTAAACACACAACGCTGCAGTGCTAAGGATGCTGTGACAGTGCAGTGATCACCCAGACAAAGAGCAGAGCACATTGCCAGCAGTACTGCAGTACCTGCTGGAGCCTTTCAATACTTACAAAGAGAGAGAGAAGGAAGGCAGGAGAGCCCATTGGGACACTGTCCTGTTAAAAGGCCAAACAGAAGGACTTATCAGATATCAGATATGGAAATGCACACACCACATAGAAGCACTGAGTCCACAAACGAGCATAGAGAAACATGTGCCCCGCTCCCCTTCCCGCATGGCATCAGTCTTATGCAGCAGGAACATAAAAACGGACAAAAGAGGGATACTGCGAGAGTCAGAATGCTAGGAAAGGGATACTCCATCCTCAGCCATGGCAAGGCCTGGTTTACCAAACAATTTCTGTGCTGTGCAGTTGCCACTAGAACTAAGCAGGTAGTCCTTGCTGTCACAATGTCATGTGCACCAGCTGAGTGCACTTGAGATCACTTGATCAAGTTTGGATGTGTCTTTACAGAAGAAAAAAACCAAACAAACCTACACTGCTATTAGTTTAGACCAGTGTGTAAGTCAAAGGTTCTCTGGTGTGTTTTACACAGCAAACCAGACTGGAGTCATTCCCTGGTTCTAAAAATCTGACTAAGAAGTGAAGGACACAGCAGAGGCTAATCTTCCAATTCTCTACACCTTCACCTTCCTGCCATATCATGCCTCTTCCAATACTCATTCATTTCCCTACAGTTTTCATCACCTGTTTTTAAAAACAGGTAATAGAACTATTGGGATTACAGAAAAAACTCACGAGCCCTTCCTCTGGAATGATGTACAGCTCCAGAGCTGAAATCTAATCAATGGACACATTTAAAGAAAAATTTGTTCACATGAAGATACTGGGGCCACTGTAATCTCAAAAAACATTCTGCCTCTTTGGTATGGCAACTTCATGCAGTATCTTGGGATTCTTCAAAAGGTACCAAGTGCCCTTCCACAGGGTGCAGCGTTCTCACCTTCTCTGAAGCATCTTGCTTGCGAGTGGAGTCTCGCCCACGCAGGCTCTTTGCACTGATCCCTGATTCTGATGTTTGCATGATCAGCTGTGTGGCCAGAAATTGCTGCAAGAAAACCACACTCTGTTAAGATCCTCAGGCAAAACAAGCTCAGTTAGTGCGTGTCAGTTAACTATCACAAACCACAGGGTGGGAATGACTGGGTCAGAGGCAGTTTCAGTTCCTCGTCTGCTGCTCAGAATAAGTTCCCCCATTTACCTCAGAAGCCACAAGTCCTGAGGAACTATAAAACCCCAGTTCAAACTCTGTTAGCCCTGCCAGCTGGGACATTCTACTTCACAAGAAATTTGAAATGGCATATATTCACAGGACAGAGTTTCATGTGCACTTTATACCAGTGTAAACCAGCACAGCCACCAAAAAGAGCAATCGCGTCCCCTGTCATTCACCATTCTTGTTGCTTGTTTCTGTTCCTGAACCACACCCTGCTTCTTGCTGGCCTAAGCATTTCCCTGAAGGAAATTAGATTTGAAATTGGTCTGGGCTGAACTTAGAAAACATTTTGCTGCATTAGTTTTAACTTATCCACAACTTAGTTCACCACAAACACCTGAGCTAGCACAAGAGAGATGCAGGGAAAGATGGGACTACTTCATTCAAGGACACTGTGAGTGAAACCTGTGGTCTTACATCCAGAAGTCTTTCCCATACCTATGGGCCAAGGCAGATGCTCTGTCCTGTACTGGCCTCAGCTCAATACTTTACCTGGATCTGCTCCAGGACATCTCGCTGCATCTCCACAGCCATGTGGTATACATCATGGTCAGAGCTGTTGTACATAACTGCATTTTGAAACATCAGCATAATATCACGCTGGAACTCAGCTGTGGTTCGTATCAGCCCATTCTCAATGTTCTTTTTGATGGTAGATAAATCCATTGGCCTATGAAAGAAACACAGTCAAAATAGCAACAGAAATATTTAACTCTTTCCCTGCTCTTTTGCAAACAGCCCTGGGTCTGTAACATGTCTAGTTAGACCATCTATTTAATTTAGCCAAATACGTTCTCCCCCACACAGGCTGTGTTCCTGACTACCAAGGCCTCAGTTCAGAAGCCACAAGCTGTCCAGCAGTCATCATGAATGGTAACAATGGCGTGACAGATGCCTCAGGAGAGACATTTACCTTCTTCAGGCATCACTGAAGGAGACACTGAGGAGCTAGAGCTGCAGCCACTGAACTGTTTAGGAGAGATTTTGGGGGACTAGCAGGGGACTCTGATAATTCTTCCAGAATATCCACTATCTGGGACAGTAAAAAATGTTGATTAAAGAAGATAGGTCTTTGGAATTTCAAAGACTAAATCCTACCCTTGGATAGAAACTGGGAGAAGCAGATCAGTCACATACCACTTTAGTGATAAAAAATGTTCTATGTAAGTCAGTGTACTTCACTGAAAGACAGGCTGTGTAAAGACATGTATCTGTTACTGAAGATGACCCTTTTCCAGGTGAAACCTGCTTCTGACTGAATCATGCCAGAAAAAAAAAATCATTTTCCAAGTCTTGCGGTCCACATGGCAGCCAAAAACTACATTGTTCCTGCCAGAAATCCCTACACAAATATGCAAATATACGGAGTTCTAATGACAGAAGACTGCTGAGACTCACCTCTGCACAATACTGTGGTAGCCGGGTGCTATATCGTCAGTTACAGGCTGTAGGAAGACATTGGCATACCTGTAGAGAGAAGGAGTCCACTTAGTGTCCTGTCCTTGCTTGCAAATTTGTTTCATGCTCTCATGTTTATTTGTCTGCTACCACTAACAATATGATTCATCATCTCCTGGTATCAAGGCAGATGAGCCTCTATGATGGGAGAGTGGAGACTTGTCTAGGATTAGTCACTTCTTTCTGCCAGTTCTCAAGACATCAAACTCACCTGTGATTAGCTGCTGCTCTCCAAACTAGCATGATGGCTTTCTTCCAGATCTTCTGGGCCTGTATTGCTTCCTGGTCCTCACTGCACACTGAGCTGGGAAGAAAAGAACAGGACTTCCTTCAGGAGTCTGCATACTGCCTTGGAGCAGAAACCTTATGGTTTATTTTCCCTTTGACGTGCCCACGCTAATCCATGCCAAAGACAGAAAGAAAAAAATGGGACCTGGTAGTATTATGGCACTGTCTGTACACTTGCACTTGTAAGCAAGGAGAACCAGACAAATCATCAACAAATTCCCCTTTCAGACCCACTCAGTCAGCAAAACAGAAATGAGAATCCTATGCTCCCACCACAAAATAGCCTGGGATTTGTACCTGTGTGCCTGAGAGCTTCACTGATACTCACAACTGTGAAGAGGCTGGGCTGCTGGGGATGGAGTCGGCTAGCGTGTGAGACTGTAAAGGTGCATTATGGACACTGAAGCCATCATCGCTCTCACTCACGGGGGGTTCGTTATCCATCTCTGATAGATATCCCTCACCCTGATCTTCTTCTTTGGGTTCCTCCAAACTGGCAGCCTCACTGGCACCATCTTCATCATCCTCTTCACCCTGCCCATCCTGAAACACAGAGTTCATGAGTCTGCACAGCCAGCTACAGCAGCAACTCAGAGCCTCCAAAGCAACTATGGTTCAGCAAGCAAAGTAATTTTCTTGCTATGCTGCTGACAACTGTACAGGCACTTTCACAAAATCCTAGTCACTCTATCTTGCCCTGCCTCCCCTGCAGACACAGAAACACACATACACACACAGCTTTATACTGTCTGAGGCAATCTCCCCTTTAGCTCCAACTGCAGACTGCCCACTTCTCAGTGCAGAAAGCTGAATGCAAGCTTTGTTTTTCAGCAGATGGGAGCCAGGAAGCAGCAGCAGTGAGAGGTTACTAATAAACTCAAGATGACTAAAACCAATTGAGAATTACCTTCATCTGACTCCTAAACAGGGCTTGGGCCTCCTCCTTCATTGACTCTGTGAAAGAGAAAAGCAGAAAGGTTGATTCTCCAAAGCAGTCTTTCCTACAAAAGCTCCTGCACCAATGCCTACTGTCCTGCAGTAATTACCACTGTTCCTACATGTATCTTTTCTCCCTCCTCCCCAAAAAACCTGAACCAGATCACTGACAACTATCCAGCTAATAATGTTGCATGTAAAAGATTTCCTAGCTGAATTAAGTTACCTGACAGCTCAAATTTGTGCTGAACATCAGCCTGTGAGGAGTCTTCACTCACATTTGGGACTTGTGGAGGGGATGAATCATCATCAGGTGGGGTCTGGAGGGAAGAGAAATGCACAAATCTAGATGTTTGTGTCAGCTTACTTCAGTGAAGGTGTGGGCACATCTCACTCACCCTAACCTAACTCAAGGCAATGAAGTTCACTGAGCACCTTCCCAACAGCAATTCTGCACATGGGCGGGGGGAGATACACAAAGGTACTGCCTAAAGCAGAGAGCTTCTCTGCAGATCGAACAGATCAGCAGCATGACTCCCCAGAAAACAGTCAGTCACATTCACTGAAGGATCACCTTCAACCCAGCAGTCATCCTTCCTCTAAACTTCTCTCCTACCTGCCACAACTGCTCCTTTCTTTCCCCACACCAGTTCCAGACAGCCTCTCTGCTCACATACCTCTGTCTTCACTGTATTGTGCACTGCGTCTTCTCCCTTGGCTGATTCTATCTCAATTTCAGAAGTCTCCCCCACTGCTACAGCTGCTCTTTGATCCTCTTCTATCTCTTGATTTCTAAGCTCTGGTGTTTCCGTCACTCTTGCAGTTGCTGGTATGGCTTCCTCAGGGCCCAGCTGATTCTGCTCCTGCTCTGCAGGTTCTGTCTTTATTTCTGATCCCAGCTCGCCAATGCCCATTAGGTCTCGAATTCCCTTTGCCTCTGGCTCCTCACACTCCAGTCTCTCCTGCTTCACAGTCACAGACACTTGGGGTATCTGGGCCTGTTTCTCATGCTCCTGACGAATTGAGTGTTCCCATGGGCCAGGCAGGGTCTGAGGGTCATCAGTATCTTCGCAGAAAGAAGACAGAGCAGCTTCAACAACTGCTGCATCCAGGACTTCAGGGTGGTCATCTACCTTTATTGCCAAAACAAACACACAGCAGTGCAGGCCAAGGTCAGAAAGAGGGATTAAAAAAAAGTTCATGTTATTTGGTAATGAGACAATTGTGGAAAACCAGGTGTACTGGGTTTACAAAGTTGCCATTCGCAGCCAGACTCGTATCACTCCCTGTGGAGTCTCCCGTGGAGGTTCAGTTTCAGAAATATAGCACTCCTGGAAAGTATGCTGCAAGCAGCGCTCGTCTGTCTGCCAGAGATGTGACCCAAACCCTACCCAACATGAGGAAGAAAGAGATTTCTTTCTGCACTCTGAAGAGAAGCACCAGGCTAAACGTGGCAGACTAGCAGCAGTGGTGTCATAGGGTCATTGATCTGGACAACGATGGCGAGAATGTGCATTTTGGAATAGTTATTTCTTGCTTGTTTAAACTAACTAAATTGGTGAACAGTAATCACTTGAGATTAACTTAACTGGATGTGGAGCAAAAGGCACTGGCACTCTGCTTTGCCCGTTTACCTTGTCCTCAATGATGGCTATAATATTTCCAACAGTATCGAAGTCCAGCTCTTCCCCTGTATAGGACACTGCAATATCCATTTTCTCAGCCAAATCCAGGTCTTCTTTCCCATCCATGCAGTGATCTTTGGAAGACCCTGCAGTGCTGCCAGCTCCAGAACCCAGGCACTCTTTCTTGATGGAATCAATGATCATGGATATTTCACTGCTGTCCATGGACACTGTCACGGTATGGGAATCAGACACTGCCTCCATGGAAACACAGGCTTCTGGCTGGCTCACTGCACAAGGATGAGAGTAACAATCAGAGACCAATCTGGAGAAGTCAAGTCCACGTAAACAAATACTGCAGTCGATAAGACCAAGCACCAACTGCAAGTATCCCAGGTCCACCCACAACAGCGTGGCTTAGAAAAATAAAAGACAAATACAGGTTTGCTTTCCCACAGTAGAGACAAAGTGAGATTCCAGCCCTTGAACCACAATCCAGCAACATACCATTAGTATCCCCACCCCCACCCAGCAAATCCTTTTTAAAACCATCTGTTTACTCCAGAAGCCAGCTGTAACCATCCTTTCATCAAGGATGGCGAGTCTGAGGTGATAAAAGGCCAGCTGAGAGCTCGCTGGGTGATGATCCCAATGGAATTTCTGTTTCCCAGCAGTGCATGACCTACGAGTGCGTAGTTCAGGAACGCACCTGTGGCTACGCTTTCTGGAGCTGCAGCTGGTGGCACAACGGATGGTGCTGACAGCGTGGGCATCATGACAATGGTTGCCTGGGACACAGGCTCTACGGGGGGTGGCAGGAGCTTAGCTGGAGGTTCGCTGGCAACAGCGGAGAAGGAAGCAAGAGGTGAGGTGAACTGTGCAGGACCAGCTTCTAAAAGCCGGGAAAGCGTAGGAGCACCTAACAGAGAGTAGAAGGGAAAAGCACATGAGCAAGCAGCCACCACTGAAGTCCACAAAGCCACCACTGGCCTCTTCACTGTCTGGTGGCTTCTCCTGGGAAAAGACACGGAGGTACCTATAAACAGTCCCAAAAGCTATACAGAGAACCCGCACCAAAAATGCACAACTGCTTTGTGTGTGCAGTCTGAGACAGAATCATGCAGACTATGGGACACTGTGTTCAATGAAAGGGCTGGACAGGCTAAGCCACACATGCAGAGAGATGCCCTTCCAAAGGCTCATCCCAATACAAGTATGGGAAATCTTAAAAACAGTGCTGAGAGAGCCACACAAGGTAAGCCAAGACAAACAGTCATCACAGGAGCTGGAAGGGAGCAGAGGGGATCTCTTTGCAGGTCTTTCCTGGAGAATCCCTCTTATATCAAAGGTTGCCACTCATCTTAGCTGTAAGTTCCAGTCTGAATTTACTGAACTGTCTGGACCAAATTAACAGGTCTTAAAGAATAAATGTGGATAAGGAAAGTGAGATTATTCATATGGAATTATACATGAATGAATGGCATAAATCCTCAGTTGCAATGTGATTAAACCACTGGTTAGTATGAGCTGAGAAGAAACTTCACCTTAGGCAGGTTGTTCTGAAAAGGCCCAATGCAAAGACTCTTGAACTGTCCCTCTCACCCCCCACTCTGTGGAACTTATTCTGGAGCTCATAGTCCAGTGTGGTCTGGACTATACTTAGACCTCTAAGCTAAAGCAGAGGTAAGACACGCGAATTCTCCAGGTTCACAGGGAGCTGCAGTTTGACACACTGGGAACCAGGTACTAGACCATTTTTTTCCCCAACTCCCTGTCAACCAACCTTTCTTTCTACACTGAAATGACTGGTATTAGCCAGTGTCAAGAGCAGAAAACTAGACTGCAAAGACCGGGATCGAATCAAGTCTAACTGTTTCAGTTATTTTAGATCCAGGCACTCTTTTTTTCTGTAAGTATTACAGTCGTCTTAAAAAAAAGTAGGGGTGAGAGGGACAGGGGTACAGAAATAGGAATACAACTCATAAAGAAGCCCCCAAACCAGCCAGGCTAGATGTCCTTCATCTCTCTCCAAAGAGAATTCATAGAACAGTCTGAAGGCACACCTGAAGGGAGAACTGTACAGGGAGAGTCCCGAGTTACCTGAAGCAGCAGGAGATGCAGGGACAGCACCAGGTGCCGACTGCATTTCCCCACTGTGCAGCACTGGAAGGACGCTTCCTACCTCCAGTAGGACTCCTGAGCTGTTCATGTGACCAGAAGCCACTGCCATTTCATTTTCACCGACCTGCCAAAGGAGGACACAACTAAGTTCCTGGAGATATCATCACATCAGTGATTCTCTGCCAGATATGCACCTCCATGAATATGTCCATCATTTGCTGTCTCAGCATTTCCTCTGCACTTTTTGTCCAGTCTAGTCACTGCCTGAGGCCCCTTATGCAAGTGAACATGACAGTCTGAAACTAGTTGTTCTTCAGCTACAATACAGCTGCAGTGCCACTTTCCTTGAAGTTAGGCCAAATATATCATTTGCTCTACCTTAGTTCCTCTGTTCAAGGACCTCACAATCCTTTACAGATATCAGTCTCTCTACCCCCCGAGATGGCATGGAATCATCCCTTATTTTGAAGCACCAAGATGGAAAGTAACTCTACCAAGGTCACACAGTAAACCTATGATGGACCTTGAAGCAGATGTAAAACAGTCCTGTCGATACAAAGAGAACCTAGTCTTCCACAGCCACTACCTTTCCTTGCTCCACCCTACGTTACATTGCACCCTGCAAACAGAGAACCCATGGAACATTTACCCAAGCTAACAAATAGAGAAGACCCCAAATGTGACTATTAAAAAAAGAAAGTCAACAGCAACACACTTATTCCATCACACAAGCACTAACACAGGGAATCCGTGCCACGGGCAGGCTGATGGCTGCTATTTTCAGACTGGGCTCTGAACAGTGCCAGCAATGGTTGCCCTCTTAAGACTTCCAGAGTCACTAACACCAGAAGTGAGTTGCCATCACAGTGATTTTAATAACTGTCTACAATTAGGAGAAAACTGAAGCACTTCAATACTGGTCATAAACCCCATTAAAGGACTCCCCACTCCTATGCTAAGACCCGTTACAAATATTGAAACTCAACTTCCTGCCAAGATACTGTAAAGAAGAATCGTGAACCCAAAGTAGAAATCATCAAGAACACCTCCATGCAGGCTGATCGGGATGATGCTGACTAACATGCTCCCTCCCCCAAGGAAAACAATTTCCTCTAGCAGAGCCTGCAACTCCAACTCCTTGCGACTGAGGGGAGATAGCCAGTCCTATGTGCTGAATGATCCCCACAGTCCTGCACCCGCAGTACTGCTGGGAAAGGGTCCCACCTCTGTGGCTCACAGGGGTACTTATCTCTCTCAGATATCGCTTCTGTTGGGACTCTCACAAAAAGTACGTTTTTAAAAAGCCTTTGCAGTTCCCCCTTTTTCAGTGGGAGAGTCTGGAGCAAATTGTTTGTGTGCTTGCATATATGAGCAGAGAGCTCCATACCAGCCTGGGGCTTGTGGGCAGGAGACTGCCCTTCTTCAGCAGCTCTGAGAGCAGAGGGGAAGGAGGCGGAGTTGCTTTTTGTCCTAGCATCTTTTTCTGGGGTGAATCATCAGTGACTGGGGTCATGGGGGCATCCAGGGGAGCAGAGCCTGGAGGGGTGTCAGGGATTCCAATGAAGGAGGCAACTGGGGTGCTGGGCAATGTCCCTGGAGTGACCTGAGAAAGAGAAAAACCACACTGTTCAAAGCCACACTCCACCACACGGACTAGCCCCACTTGCTCCTTCCCCCAAGAGCATTGATCCAGCACACCACAGACACCTACTCCATTCACTCACTACACCTACTCCAGGCATATGCTTTCACCCTTTCCCTGCCCTGTAGTGCCATTTCCCAGGCACACACAGAAGACTGCCTGCCAACCCACTGATGCCCCTACATAGCCTCTGATCCAGGCACCTGATCATCACAGACATGGAAGAGGACACGTATCTCGAGCAGCACTGTACATCAGCCACACTACAGCACTACCACAGCTAGAAGTCTGCAAAACAAGGCAAGGTCTTCTCCCCAGGCTCCTGCTCCATGATGGACGCAGAGCCCCATGTCCCAGGCTGGTCTTTCCCTCTTACCATGGGAAGCATCCTTACCCCTGGACTGGCCTCATCCACAGCAGGCTGAGACAGATCTCCCAGAGCATAGTCTCCTCCTGGAGAGGTTGAGCCTGCAGGGGAGCGAACCATCACACCCGTTAATCGTCGTGGCGGGTTCTTAATGGCCTGACGAGCTGGAAGAGAACAGAAAAAAAAGTGAGATTCCATGACTCCATCTTGGACAGTCCCTGAGAGTTACCTCTGACTTTATCCTAAAGAACACCAAGTAAACAATTTATATTGTAGGCATTTCTCGCACCACACTAGGTCCAGTTCACAAATAATACTAGCATTGGGTAATGTGCTTTAATTTCAGATTTCCATAGCAGCTGGGTACTCACCACCTCCCAGCACTGATAGGTTAGTTCACTGAATTGCCCCAGGAATTATAAATGAATTAAACAGTCAGAACAAATCTAACTTCTTTTTATCTTCAGACAATAGCAAAACTAGAAGGAAAACTAAAGGGGTGAAGCCTGACATTCTAACAGAGAGCTCCTTGCTAATCCTGCTTCCTCTCAGATATACCTTCTCTACAGAATTTGTTCCCTTCTCAGAAGTGTCTGCATTTTGCCCTGTTACAAATACAGTGCTGGAAAAAGAACATAATCTTTCCTTCCAACTCCTAGGGTCATGGAATTCCTCCTGAACAGGTCTTAACAAGACTTAAATATTTCCCAAATGTTCTTATGAACATATGCATCTTTCTCTGAGGAGGAGTAAGGAAGCCCATTTCCAGCTTACCCTGATAAGCAGCATCTGTAGCCTTCCTCTTGACTTCTGCCTCCTCCTCCTCCATTTTTTTCTTTCTGTGTACAGAACCAAAACCTACTGTCACACAGTGTGCCACTTCCCCTTAGCTTCTCCTCTGCAATCAGCTTACTGACCCCCAACCCATTATCTCCAGACAGCAATGACCTGCCTCTGCAGACTCAGGCTCAAGTCCTCTGAGAAGGGAAGCAGAGTCAGAAGCCAGTCAAAGAACGACACATTTGGCAGGAAGTTTCACTTCCAGACGATTATCAAAACGGAGGAGGCAAGCATGATGCTGCAAGCCATCACTGAGCTCTTCACTGAGAAACTCCAAAAGATGTTCCACACAAGCTGGTGGCCCCCAATCTAAACTAAGTCCACCCTCAGAGGCCAAAGCATCTGCCCAGCTGCCCTGTTTCTCTTAACCCAATGTACACAGCACAAGAGGTGTCTGACAAACACACAGCATCAGGCAACTACAATCTCAGAAGAAAGCATAACATGGAAATAATTAAATAACCCACATCATAATCTCATTGCACAGCTCCTCCAGTCTGTTATCCATGTGTCCGGCCTGGATCAGCTCTGCATCCTTCTTGAGTTGCCTGTAATCAGAAAATCTTCTTACTTACCACTGAACGATACACCCTAAGCAGCATTTTCACCCCAAGCACCATCCCACTTAGGCCACTTTTTCAAGACAGGGCTCTCAGGTGCGCCACAGCTTAATGCCTCTGCCACATACCTGTATTTCTCCTGTGTTTCTTTAATCATTTTCTTCAACTCCTCAACTCGTTCTGCAGTCAGTTTCCGCACAATAACATCTTCCACGGTTTCCACAACTTCTCCCTTCTCACCACGTTTTCTCCTATAGAATAAGAGAAAAGCAAAAACAGTTCAGACACGAAACACAGAAAATCCCTGTTCTCCTTTCAAAAATGGCTCCTGTCCATCATTCCTGACACAAACATGCACCCAAAAAAAAAAAAAATCAACCTCCTCTTCCAATTTCTCTTAAATGACATTGGACAGCACAATGTTCAAAAAATTTATGCTGAAAAGTTTATCTAATTGTTAAATGCGTCCAGTGTTAAAGACTTCAGAAACAGATCAAAGATGCAACCCCACTGCAAATTCTCAACCTGAAAAAAAAATCATTCAGCTTCAGAGAAGAGTCTTACTACCCACGAAGAAACATCTATTTTTTTTCCTCAGTAACTCTACTAAGCCCTTTGTCTTTGCCAGTCTAGTGCTGAGATCATTCAGCACTATCACAAACAAATACTGCTTTTAAACATCCTGCCTTTAATTTAATTTGATATGAAGTCTCAAAACAAAATGCCTGGATTTAGGAGTGAGAAATATCTGAGACCACAAAGCTGTAGTGATAGCATTGGTAAGAAAACTGTAAGAAACCACTGCAAAATAGAGACAAACACAAAACATTTCCCCTTCTCACTCTTGTTGTCTTTTCTACCTCTACTCTGAATGATAATTTTATGTGTAAAGCTTCTGATCAATAAGACTAATAGGTAGTGTTTTATTCCAGCCAAATAAATGTTTCTTTTTGCTGCATTAAGTCCCCAAATGCACACTGCAACTCCTACAAATGGAGCTGTGGCAAAGAGGCCCCAATTACCCTGCCATGTATTCTAACGACAGTAGGGGCATATGGAAGACACTAACAAGTACACCGTGACTAGTTTTAGAACCATGTAATACTGAAATACTTTGATCTTATGAAGAAAGGAGACAAGATAATGAGATATGGGAAGGATGTTCTAAGAAATACCTTAGGCTTGCCAATCTCCCCCATCTGCCATACCCTGATCCCACTGTCCACCCACGCCAGCTATCACAACTGAATTTCCTCATTCCTGTACACTCGTTTTGGGAGAAGCACCATCAAGTCCTTTGCTGCAAGAACTGACAAGTCCACCCAAAATTGCTGCAGACTGCACTTGCTTCAGACTTTGTACTCACTTAGGGGTCTCCGTAGTCTCCAAGAGCTCTGAATACTGAGATGCACAGTGCTAAGAAGAAACAAAAAAAGTCAGAGGACAGCAAAGAGTCGGCATCAGCAAATGCCTATCAACAAAGCCTACAGGGCACTTACTCCTACTTTTTCAGAGGTCTAACGCTTTATGAACATATCTGACAAGTCTTCTCCAGAGTTTGCCCCATGGCAATAATTTAGTGTAGTGCAAAGTGAGGAAGCATATTCACTCTTTTACTGTAGCACTGCCCAGGCTGATCTCCAAAACAAAGCTAAAGAATGCTCCCAACTAACAATTTAGAAATCAAAGCAAGCAAGCATGATTACAAAAACTGTAGCCATAACATTTCTGTCTGTGAACATGAACCAAAAATATTTCAATGGAGAAAACATAACATTGTATCAAGGCCAGTTTCATAGCTTAACAGAAACAGTAAGCAACATAAAACCCCCAACTTCTCCTCCCTTGATTCTCTTAATCTCTCTGTTCCTTATACAGCAAAAATCCCAGGTGCTTGCCCAAACAGCAGGACACACCAAAACACATGGGCATCCACAAATTCCTGGGGAAAGGAATTCCACAGCTCTATTACAAGCCTGGTGAAGAACAATCTCTTTAGGTTTGCTCTGAACCTGCCTCCTGTTAGTCTTACTTAATAGCCTCTAGATCTTGTACTGGACCAAGCACAAAATTAATCCTTATTCATCTTCAACTTCATGCCACTTCTGATTATACAGACATCTGTTGTATCTCCTGTTATTCATCTCTTTTTTATGCTGAAGTGTTCTACCTTACTTAGCCATCTCTTACAAGGAAGCTGTTTCATGTCTTTGATCATCCTTGTCTTTTCCTTAACCTTATCCAACTGTACTGTAAGCTCAAATTTAATTTCAGAAACTGAAAAAAGTAATTAATGACTTATACAAAGCTGATTTTTTAAAATTAATTTTGCTCTCTTTTTTAAAAACAAGGAACACATTGCCTTAGGCAGCTATCTTACATATCCCATGCAGAACCCATTTTTTCCAAGACTCAAATGTCAGTATCTTACCTTCTGGGAAAACCAGTCAGGTGGGCGTCCTGGCTCTGCAAAAGGTTTGATAGCTCTGCTGACTGAGACCCTACAGGAGAGAAATGGCAAGTCACCGTCAACTTACTTTCTTCCCCAACCAACATGCAGAGAAAAGAAGCTGACCTGTCTTGACGTTCATCACTGAATAGCCCCCATAAACACAACGAACTTGTCAGTGAGTTGTTATGTTTGGGCATTATTGAAGTACAGCCTGTGGACTCAAAAATACTTGCCTACTCCCAAACAACAGCTTCCCTCCCTTGCTTTGAAAAGCAAGTTTCTAGCTTCTGATGACACCATTACATTTCCACAGAAACTTTGGTGAGGGGGGAAAAAGGCAGCAAAACAGAGCTGCAAGTGCAGAAGCAACGCACAGGAGTCTGTTACCAAACATCCTCCTTGACCACAACTCGCTTTGTCCGATCTATGTTGGAATAACGTTACTCTTTGTTCTGATTAACACACTCCTGCTTTCACACAGTAGTTATGAAAGAAGCAAAAAGATTGTCAACGTACACGTCTAATACTGCCATCTTTAACGGCCAAACTTTGTTTTGAGCAGAAAGTATGTAGAAAGCAGAAGTGTTTACGACTAGCCGTTGCACAACAAACCGGCATGGTGAAAAGCCACACACCAGTACCGCACACAACCCATGCTCTGCCCCGGGACTCCAGTGCCCGTGCAGCGGACATGACCCTCGCTGCGCCCCGCTCCCTTACCAGTTCTGGTCCCCGCTCCGCATGACGGACGAGGCCAGGCAGAGCTTCTCGCGGATGGACCATGGCTCCGTGGGGCCGGCGCTCAGCAGCTTGTGCTCTGCCGGGAGAGGGGAAGGAGTGCAGGGACCTGACAGCCCGCCGCGCACCCCCGGCAGCACCCCCGGGGACCCCATGCCCGGAAC
>NW_010973092.1:10546035-10583738 GCF_000737465.1 Haliaeetus leucocephalus
GGACGCGAGGCGGGCGTGAGGCGGTGGAGTCGGAGCAGGAGCAGGAGCAGGGCCGCGGCGTGGCCGGGTCCGCGCAAGGACCGGAGGCCTTTGTAGCGGTCTGGCAATGTCAGGGGCGGGTGGGGGTGCCTGTGGGGAGCGGCGGCGATGATTTCTTGTGCGTGCGGAGACGGCCGGTGCGGCGGTCCGTGGCTGTGTGGGCAGGCCCCGCGTGGCGGTGGTCTCGGGGGGGGGTGGGGGGGCGTGTTGTGTGGGGCGGCCTGTGTGGAGCTGCGTGTGGTGGGGTCCAGCGTGGAGGTCCGTGTGCGTAGGTGGTGTGTCGGGGGTCCTGTGTGGTGGTGGGGGTGTGTGTGTGCGTTTGCAGCGGCATTCTGTGTGTGCGGAGGGAGGTTTCCATGTGGCAGCCTCTGTTTGCGAGGAATGGACAGATATGGTAGTGGTGGCAGACTGCGTGTAGTGGGGTGCATGCGTGAGGAGCAAAGCTTGGACTCCTGGAAGACTGCTGTAATATCACCCTATCCTCACCGTGCCCCTCTTTCTCCAGGAGCTGTGTGAGACGCCATGGCGCAAGCACTTGCCTCCCCAGGGCTGTTTTCTGATGATGATGTTGCAGCGTCCCCTGTTCTTGAATCCACAGCAACAGGGTTTGGGGCTGATGTGTGCAAGGACCTGCTGTCGGAGTTCTCTGCCATCTCTCCAAATCTGGAGGGCTCCCAGCAGGTGAGGTTGGAGGTCATCTGTCACAAACAGGGCAGTTTTTTGACTTGTGGCTGCTGTGTCTCTGTACAAAGGTGTTGTGATGCAGGGCCAGCAGAGACTCTTCAGAAGAAGCTAGAACAAAATGTTGTGTTGGGGGGAGCAGTTCCTGTTATGAGCAGTGTACTATGAAGAGTTCAGTAAGGGCCTCTTAGTATGATGCCTCTTAGTGTGGTGCTTTGTCTGGGGGCTGGTTTTGGTGTCAGGTGTTTGGGTTGTTGGTCTGATTCACTAGACAAACAAAAGAAATGCTGGTGTGCCTGGAAATGCCTAAGAAAGCTTTTGGCATTGCTAGGGATTTTGGGACCGAAAAAGTGTTCATTAGTTGCTGAGTACTAGTTGGGGTAACCACCCATGTGTTCCATGCTGTGGTTCCTGTTAGTGTTCTGATGGACGGTTGTGTTCTGCCTCTCTGGCTACCATATTTAACCTCTTCTGATTTTTGCAGGCTGTAGCTGAAGATAATAATGGAAAATTAAAGGTGTATCTGAGAGTTCGACCTCTGAAATCTACAGAAATGGAAAAAGGAGAAGACCAGGTGAGACACTGAATGAAGCAGTCTCTGAGCTGGTTGCCTGTGTGCCTGCTGGGAGATGCTATTATCCTTTGCTGTCTATGCTACGGCGTCTTATAAGCCATTGTGATTATGGGGGTTTATGTGTTCTTTAGGGCTGTGTCTGCATTGAGAATTCAGAGACTCTTCTTCTAAAAGCCCCTAAGGACTCCTTCACCATGCGGAGCACAGAACGTGGAGTGGGACAAGCAGCGCACAGATTCTCTTTCACCCAGGTAGGTAACTGGGACAAACGATCCATCTGGAAGTTTTTTGAGCTCAAACCAGCCTTACAGCTTGAAAAGCTGGCCTACTAATACACACTGATTCAAATACACTGCTTGAACTATGTAGTCTCATATAATCCTCTCTACTTAAGTTTGTTTCTGTTGCTGTTTCCTTATTCTCTCTTTAAGCTGATCCTGACAACTCTTTTGGCAGCAAATGCCAAACTCTTGTTTTGTTCATGAGGCTCTAAACGCACTAGAAGCTGTAGTGATATCAGATGTTACTGGATTAAGCAAGTGAACAGCTTGTTTTTGAAGGGCACTTGGACTACAGTTGCTGGTGGGTCTGTTGCTCCTGAATATGGGGCTAGTGGAGGGAACAAATGACTACATAGTATCACTTGAACAACCATCAGCAGTCAAAAGATAGGAAAGATCTACATGAGGCCAATTTTCATGTGTCTTGTTTGCAGATCTTTGGACCAGATGTGGGGCAGAAATTGTTCTTTGATGAGACAATGAAGCAGGTGGTAAAGGATGTACTGAATGGGCAGAACTGGCTGGTTTACACCTATGGCATCACCAATTCAGGGAAGACTCACACTATTCAGGGTAAGGAAAGCACTAGGTGTTAGTAGCTGGTTGAGGGAGTTGTCTGCTTCTATATGTGAATCCTCAGCTTGCTGTTGTTGTTCTTGCTTTAGGCAGCAACAAAGATGGGGGGATTCTGCCTCGCTCCTTAGCAGTCATCTTCAATAGTGTGGGGGACCGGCTGTACCAAGCCATGGATCTGAAGCCTTCCCTCTCCAATGAGGTGATCTGGCTAGACAGCAGGCAGGTGCGACAGGAAGAGACCAAGAAGCAGACCATGCTGCGGGGGGGTCTCTGGGAGGTAAGTGTGGCTTCTGGGAGGTTAATAATAGGGAAAGGATGGTGTCATACTGCATACATGTTCATGTTCTTTGTTTCCTTCTAGGAGGAGCTGTTGACACCGCTCAAGAGGAGTCACAGTGCCGAATCTCAGCTCCAGGCCACTACCAGTGGGAGTTTTGACAGTGGAGTTGCTGGCCTCTCTTCATCTAGCCAGCTCACCAACCATTCAGACATCAGCCAGACAGAAGGTAAGTCTGGAAGCCTGTTCTGTACTACCTGCTTCTTGTTGGAGGATGGGGGAAGAAAGGGTGATGGCTATTTGGATGCTGTGTTGTGGGTAAGGCGGCGAAGGTGCTGTAGTCTCACAAATTTTCCCTTTGAAAGATAAGGATGTCAGGGCTGAAGAACTTTGCATGTATGTCTTGCCAACATATGAAGAATTTGCCACTGTGTAATAACCAAGCCTTGTGAAATGAAAAGTTGCCTGATGCCTACTTACTTCATTCAAGGGATATGGTTATTGAGCAGCTGAATGCCATGCGATGGGGATAGCTAGAAAGTGGGGTGCTAAAGTGACATGTTGCACTGAGCACTTGTGCCCAGACTTTAAAACCTAGGAACTACTAGCTGACTAGGTGTCCAGAATTATGGAGTGATTGAGGTAACAAGGACTAAAACTTCACTTAAAGTAGGAAGAGTTCATGTTTGAAATATCCTACACTTCTGGAGTCAAGATTAAATATATAAGAAGGAGCATACTGCTAACAGAAACTTTAGGCTGTCTCACTGGGGACAGGCATTAGAGTAGGTCCAAATGGGAGGAGGTATATAGAATAATTTGAGTCTGGGGTAGTCTTCCTGCTGAAGAAAGATATCTCACTCTATAGCTAAACCATTCAGGCTGGACCTGTGAAAAGCTGCAGTCATGACTTTTTTCCTCCTTTTTTTTGTCTTCTCTCTTTCCCCAGAAGTGGGCCCTCACTGGGCTGACTTGGATCGCATTTCACTCACCAACACAGGAGATGTGCAGTTCTCCATCTGGGTCTCCTTCTTTGAGATTTACAATGAGTTAATCTACGACTTGTTAGAACCAGTTTTACCTGGCCAGAACCGCAAGAGGCAGACACTGCGGCTCTGTGAAGACCAGACTGGCAACCCCTATGTGAAAGGTAGATTTACCTGAAAGATATTTTTAGTGGCCTGCTAGGGTGACTTGAGGACTGAGTGGGTGGGTGGCTTAGCAGTGATGTGTTGGAGAGCACAATGTCCTCTATGGCCCCTCAGAGGTCTCTAGATTACAGGAATGTTACATTTGTTAAATGTCAAGGAAATGCAATAGTGAAGTTGAGGCTGAGGTAATTTTCTGCCAGTCTCCTAACTGCCTTGCCTGATGCATGCCTGGTTTTCCAGATCTGAACTGGATCAATGTCCAGGATGCCGATGAGGCCTGGAAGCTCCTGAAACTGGGTCGGAAAAACCAGAGTTTTGCTAGCACCCACATGAACCAGAACTCCAGTCGCAGGTCTGAAGGGGGAGGGGGGTTGTTTAGGCAGAAATACAATTCTGAGGGGCTTATAAAGGTTGCATTTCCTTTTTAAAATATCTGCATCCTTCTTTACAGTCACAGCGTCTTCTCCATTCGGATTCTGCACTTGCAAAGAGGTGGCAGTGAAGTTGTTCCAAAAATCAGCGAGTAAGTTTCATGCTCTCTAGGATTTGGGGGTGTTCTCTGTGGACTTAACTTTCCTTTCTCTTTTGTTGTGGATCTGGGGTATGGGAATTATCTTGAGGAAGGTCTTGTTGAAAGTACTTGGAAGGAGTAAATGTTCCCACTCTTAAGTCTTGGAACTGACTGAGGAGTTTGTGAGGAGTACTGCAAAGTACAACTTGAGGTAGTTGTCAGGCTTTTTGAATCAAGGTAAATGTGAGTAACCTTGCCCTTGCAGCAGGGCTGATTTGAGTACTGCCGATGCCTGCCCCTGGGATGTAGTTGTCTGGAAATGGGTTGTCTCGATACCTGGGAAGTGGCTGTCCTGAGAACTGGCAAAGGATCTTTGAACTTGACACCGCAAAGCTCATGTTGGTGTTACCTTGTGTAACCCCTACACTTAAGGTAGGCCTTTCTGTCCAGTAATAGGCCATACACCCCAAAAGAACTTTCTGTGCCCTTAAGGGGAAGCTGGGAAGGTGAGCAGGGTAGGTGATCGCAGGGTGTCTGAACTGTAAACCTGGATAGAACACGACAAACCTAGTAGGTCATATGAATATCGCCTGTGTTTTCTTCAGGTTATCCCTGTGTGACCTTGCGGGGTCAGAGCGCTGCAAAGACCAGAAAAGTGGGGACCGAATGAAAGAAGCAAACAACATCAATACCTCCCTCCACACACTGGGTCGCTGCATTGCTGCCCTCCGACAGAACCAGCAGTCCAAGTGAGTATCCACAACTCCAAACGGAGTGTGTGGGGAGGCTGTTCTGCTTTCCCATGGGCTCACTCTTGTCTCTCCCCTTAGACTGAAGCAGACTGTGGTTCCCTTCCGGGACAGCAAGTTAACCCGTGTGTTCCAGGGTTTCTTCACTGGGCGTGGGCGCTCTTGCATGATTGTCAACATTAATCAGTGTGCATCTACATATGATGAAACTCTGTATGTAGCCAAGTTCTCAGCCATTGCCAGCCAGGTAAGTAGCACACACCAGGATCATAGCATGGTCAGGATACATTCTGCTTCTGTGGGAATGGGCCCCGTTCCATCACGAGGCAGACGGAATGCTTGCAAGCCTTCCCTGTGCTTCTCCAGGAGATTATTACCTTTACAGTATTTCCAGTTTCTGCTAAACTGAAAGGGTTGACAGTTTGCAGGGAAGTGCCGTGTTTAAAGACTACACAACTTCCAGGCTTTATGGACTAGTAATGATGGCCTTTTCCCCTTCAGCTTGTTCAGGCACCTCCCACAAAGCTGGGACTCCCATCCATACAATCGATCATCAAAGAGCACAACAGGCGAACCAGCCAGGGTCCAGAGGCAACGGCAAAGGAAGAAGTGGAATCAGAAGAAGACAGTGGGGATGAAGCAGATGTCTCCATGTATGAAAAGGAGGTGGGTTGTGATTTGTTTTACAGCCTTTATGGATAGAGGGGCAAGAACATGACTGTTAGCTTTGGCCTGGGAGGTGGGGTTGGAGCTTGGCACTATACCAAGAGATGACAGAGAACCTCAGAAGGATATGGGACCCAGGAAATTGGGAATCCATGAGGAAAACATTCCACAGTTGGTCTAAATCTGACGCACATGCCTAATTTGGAAACACTTTGTCATCTGTGGCATAGGGACAGTACTCTGCAAGGGAAATCTAGAGATGAGAAAGCACACAAAACAGATGGCTAAATCGAGGAAAAATAATCAAACTTCCTCAATACTCAAAGCAGGCAACTGGAATAACTGAAAGATCAAGATGAAAGTCATATACCTACAGAGACTTGAGCTGTAATGTGTCAAGATAGCAAACTCAGGTGCAGCCCTGGGCAGCGCAGTAGGGGAAGCTGCTCTGGAGATAGCTCCATCTACAGTGCAGTGTTGTTTAAGCCATCTCATGGGAGAGGAATTAAGAGCATGCCTGGCAACTTCTCTTTCCAAGGACTAAAAGAATCTTAAACCTAGATCACCCCAGCCTACAGATATGGGATCACCTAGTTTATTCTAGGTCTTAATTCTGTTGTGCACGCAATGGAGTTTATGTCCTTCTTGCAGGACTTGTTGCGTGTAGTGGAAGCTGCACGAGAACTGCTGGTGCAAGAGCGGCAGGAGAAGCTGCAACTAGAAATGCGCCTCCGTGAGGAGATCTGCAATGAGATGCTGGAGCACATGCAACAGAAGGAGCAATGGTGCAGGTACAGTTTAGGCTGATCTCCTTCCCTTTTTTCAGGGTGAGCTACAATACCAAGAACTGCCAGACTCTGACATGTAGTTGTTTGTTCTCTTTGTAGCCAACATGTGGATGCTCAGAAGGAGCTGCTGGAGGAACTGTATGAGGACAAACTGAATAACCTGAAGGAGTCATTGACTGACTATTACCAGGAGGAGATCCAGGTTTGTTCACGGCAATGAAATGATATCAGGAAAGGGGACTTGGGGTACTTGAGTCCAGGAAGGTGATTTATGCAAACTGAAAGGCAAGATTTTGCTTTTTCTGGTATTTTTGTGATATTTGATAGCTTGATCCACAATTTTCACTTCTTGTCTACTCCTTTATGTAGTTCACTAGGCTTTCTATTCTCAGCCCTTAAACTGGAAGCTAATGTGCAACCATTCTTATTCCTCTATTTGTTCAACATGATTCTCCCCCATGTTATTCTCTTCACTAGTGGCTTGCTTTGCACTTTTCAGATTAACACAAGTTCTGTGAATTTCTCTTCTCTTAGTTGTGATGATGGGTATGGGCCTGTCTATATTTTTCATGCTATGGCATTTTAGTGGCCTCTGGGACTTGTTGCAGACCTCTCTGAAGATGCCAACTTTCCAAAAATCCCTTGTCTTTAGGGGTTGTAAAAAAAGTGGTTTAGGCTCCCAGAAAATGAAGTCACTGTTTTCACTTGTCGGACTAAGGCTTTAATGTCCTTGATGTGAAGTGTGTGACTAAGGAAGTCTCCTGGAATAAAGACATTGAAAGTTTCAGAAAAGGCATGTTAAGAAAATCTCGTTGAATATTTGAACAAACTTGCTTTCTAAGGAGCGTGATGAGAAGATTGAGGAGCTCCAAGCTGCTCTGCAGGAGGCAAAACAAAAATTGGAGAGCCTGGATACTAAGCAAAAGGACTCGGGGCAAGGCTTGCGTCGATCAAAGCGAGTGGCCACCTCAAGTGCTCTGCAACAGGACCTGGTAGATACTAAAGCCAAACTGGAGCAATGTCAAATGGAGTTAAATGCTGCAACAGCAGGTAAGGCAGTGATGCTGCACTGGTTCTGAACTATGCCCAAGCAATCCTTTGTAGAGGGTTAGAGGTAACTTTTTTTTCAGTAGGGTACATCAGATTCAGACTATTCTGAGTTGTAGACAATAACACTATTCTGAGTTGTAGACAATATGAGTAATGTGCTGGATGGACAGCGTTTCACTTCATTTTCACATGAAAATGGACTTTAGGGCAGGATCATCTCCCTGTTCAAATTCTAAAGTCCCTTTGCATAACTGAAAGGGAGAAGCCTGGAATGTTTGTGCATGTCTGCACAAACTCAAAGCTTTTCTCAGCTTGCCTGTGGCAGCTTGTCTCGAGGGAAGTCCTGACTTCAGAAAAACTGAAAGCTTATGAATGTACTGTTGCTCACTACTTTTTGTCTGTTCCTAGAGTTGCGCAAGTACCAGAAGTTACTGGAGCCACCTCCCTCTGCCAAACCCATTACTGTGGATGTAGACAGGAAGCTGGAGGATGGACAGAAGGTAATTCCATCTCTGCATTACAGAAAGGAACACTTGCAGGGCAGGATGCTGTGGAAAACCAGCACAGTTTGGAGCTGCTGTTTCCAGGTTTTTAAACAAATGGTTGAAGCTGAAATGGCTTGTTGAAAACAAACCCTGACTAGAGATGTGGAAGGTTGTAGTATCTGTGATCCCTGTGTACCTCACTAAGATGGGATCTTCCCTCAGTACCACATGTCTGAATTACCCTGGAGTGGCTTTGTTTGCAGAGCAATGTCAAAACTAGCGGTTGTATTAAATGTCTTTCTTCTGTAGAATGTCAGATTGCTGCGTTCAGAATTACAAAAACTTGGGGAGTCTCTTCAGTCTGCAGAGAGGGCATGCTGCCACAGTACAAGTGCAGGGAAACTTCGAGAAGCCCTCTGTACGTGTGATGACATTCTGGCTAGACAGGTAATGTGTCTGTTTTGTTGTGGGTTGCATGGGAGGATTTAGTCTGTGCACTTTGCCATAATCAGCAGAATAACCTTGCAGCTGCAAATAAAAATGACTTATTCTTTAGATACATACTGTCTATTACATTAAGGGAGCTATATTGCTAATTTTTTCAATGGTGGAGTCAGACTGCATATTTAACTCTCCAAAGGAGACCCAAATTGTCCCTGTTCAGTTAACTGACAGCTGGCACTTAAAGTAGGAGAATTCAGAGGTCTCATTTCCGTATGCACTTTACTATCACAGTTGCTATGGCAGCATCTTTGCAGCAGGACAGATTCAGCTTTTTCCTAGCCTTACCATTCCTATTTTGTTATTGAACTGCTACACTGTTGACTGTAGAAGCTTTTATGCATAGCTGTATTTAGCACACCAGTTAGTGAATTTTGGCAAAGGCAGTTTATCCTCTTCAGTTCATAGTAACCAGGGAGTGAGGCAACTTGTAATATCTTTATATATATTGCCTTCCCTTTCTCAGGACCAAACACTGGCAGAACTGCAGAACAATATGATGCTGGTAAAACTAGACCTGCGAAAGAAGGCAGCTTGTATTGCTGAACAGTACCACACTGTGCAGAAGCTCCAGGCTCCTCCAACATCTACCTTAAAGAAACGGTTCTGTGCCAACAGGGAAAACCTCCAACCTAATCAACCTCCTGGTAAAAAGCCCTTCCTGCACAACTTTCTGTCACGCTCAGCTACCCGGCCTGTTGCTGGCAGAGGGTGGCAACTTCGTTCAGTTGCTCTATGACTTTTCACAAAGAGATCCCTGCCCCACTATTACTGGAACAGGTGGCAAATCCAATATAATATCTATTTTTTTTGTGTGCTTGTTTATTATTGTAGCTGCTTGAGAGCGTATGTAAACGTTTTTTGATATGTATGGTTAAACTTTTAATCAATACCAAAGTGGACAAAATGACCTTTTGTAATTTAAACACTACAATGAGGAAAGTCTTTAAATAGAATGTGGATGATCAAAGTTGTTTAACAAAAGGACAAGTTAAAACTGAGTCCTCATCTTCAGCTATGCTGGCACATAATTCAAAAATAAGTCCACAAGATCTTCCTTGAAAGGTGTTTTCCCTTCCTTGAATTATAATCCTTTATTAAAGTATACACGTTCTAGTTCAGGGCTGTTCTCTCGGATCTTGGCTTGCAATTCTGGCTCCAAGCGTGTTACAGACATAGAACTAAGCGAAAGAAACAGTAAAATGGTTATATATATCACGCACTTGAATGCAAAATAAGATGGACGACGCATCTGGTTAAACTTCCTGGATTGTGAAAAGAGTTTTCAGATCTTTTTTTAACTTCTTATGAAGGAATCATGCTCACAGACCAGGGGCAAATGAATCCTTCCTTAAAAAGCAGTTATAGAGTCAAGAAATGGCTGTTGCTACTACCATGATGGCAGGAATCTACTTAGTTGATTCAGGTTGTTGCTGGTAATAGAAAGTTACCTTCCTAAAGGTGTTTTTATTAAATATAATGTATTTGCCTATTTAACTTACTGCCTGATTTCATTCAGTTGAATAAAAGGTTTATTTTTATGAGAATCATCTCACAGTAAAGTGAATTAAGCTGCCAGGTCATTTAAACAGCTGCAGTTTCTTAAATACAGTTAAAGGTCTAATCTTCCTATGAAATGGAGAGTCCTGGTTAAAATCAAGAACTACACCATACTTGCTATGCTAGTTTGTCAAGTCATCTTCAGGTAGCCTAGTGACACATAGTTACTACAATTCTCTGTTTTATGCCAGGCAGGGAAACAGGTGGTGTCAGACTGCTTTGTTGTACTCAAACAATTGCATCTGATGAGAATTAGGTATTGTTTTCTGGAAGTCAAAAGCTACTTTAGTTGCTCAATATTTTAACAGATTCAGCTCCAGCTTTCATGGTTTAAGCTACATTTGGCAGCTTGTCAAGTTTAGAAAACCACTAATAATACGAGAGGGACGGCTTAGTTGAATTTAAGACCCTGCTTGTACTACGTACAGCACATTGAGCTAACTTTATTTGTAGGTAACCCACCCAGGTTTCATTATGATTTCAGCTATAGTGAATATTGTTTCTAAGACAGTTTTCAGTACTGAGCTATTTGTGTATTGATGAAAAATTCTTCATGGAAAAATATTAATCAAATTACAAATAAGCATGTATAGTCAAGTGCTGCTCTCTATAACCAGAGGAGCTTCCAGCTGAAAATAAAATGGGCTCTGACTGTAATGAAGCAATAACCTTACTGGACATGAATATATTGTTTGGACCACATTAACCTTTTTTAATGAATCATTCCAGTGATTCTTAACTCTGTATTATCAAGCTCAAACTTCTCAGCTTGAAATAGCATGGTTAAACTACTCACCCAAACCTCTTGTTCATTATTGCTAGGTAGCTGCATCTCAAGCTGCTAGGTGTATGTAAACAAATGAGCCCAAATCAACTATTATGTATTACTGATGAGTAACGTAGTTATTACTTTTCTGAATATTCTCATGTTTATCACACTTGTTATATGGGAATTAAGACTGTATGCTCTAGGAGGCAATGACCACTTGTTTCTGTCTTTTTGCAGTACCTTGCATGCATCCGGGAGTGTAACATTAAAGTAAGAATAATGTAACAGGAATACGTACCTTTTCTGAGGAAACAGTGCACAACACAGGGGTGTTGCAAACACGAGACTAGAGGAGACAAAAATGGGTTTACAAATATTTAGGGTGCTAAAGGACAATCCAAAACCCTTAGGCATGGCCTTCTAGGCAGAAAGCTTTTTTTGTGTACAGCGAGGTAAAGTTCCATGAAGTGCTATGTAACCTTTCTTTCTCGCCGCATTATACCTTATGAAATCATTTATCTACTATGTACTACTAAATGCATCAATACTGTGCTTACAAATGTCTATAAAATTATCATTTGATGTCCTTTCAGTGTTTTGCATTGGTGTGCATGACAACATAAAATGCTAGACAACAGCAAATGAAACTCTCCATTAACCAAGTGTTTCAAGAATTCATCACGCTACAGTATTAGATTCCAATTATTGTTTACGGAGGTAGCAGCCAAAGCATCATTTCTAATCAAGCTGCTACATGCCTTTTTTTTTTTCCACTCCCTCTCTTTCTCCCTCTGCATTTCTTGGCAGCTTCTTCATTACTAACAGCTTTTTTTTAATATGGTATTATCAGTTACAGATATGGAAGTGAAACAACTGCTGTAGCCTTGTTAACTCTCTAAACTTTTTTTCCTTTAAACAAAGTGCAAATATTGCTACTTCCTCAAAAAAAAACGCTACAAGTGTGTCTTAAAATAGCAGACACAATCCAAAGAAATCACTTACCAGAATCCGACTAATCCAACCTGAATGGGAGCACTCATCCAAGGAAACCTCTGTTAAAAATAAACCGCACACAGTGAGTATGGTATCTTTTCTCCTCCCCTTCCCAGCTTCCTGGAATTCTTGTATTGTAAGAGACAGATTGCACCTAAAAGACTCTTGGACACAATGAAGGCAAAACAATTACCAGCATAGCTTAAAGTTGAGCTCCAAGTTGAGAGCCCAATCCCTCTGAAAAGTAGTTAAGAAAATTCCCAGTGATACCAATGTACACTGTTATCCCGAGTTAAGTGTTCCTTAGAAACTATAATAGGTGGTTGACTGTTTTACTTATTACCTGATCCTGAGTATGTGGGTTATTTCTTGGAGTCACACCAGCCCACAGTAGCTAGCAATGCAGCTAAAATTTGGAATGGTGCTGCCATGCTTCCTAAAGGCACAGTGAATTTTGCCCAGGCATCCCTAAGAAGAGCTAGGTCTGGTTCCAGCTCCTATCTCTGGTGACATCAAATGGTTTTAATTTGCAACTGGAGATTTACTTCTGTGAGCAACAGCAACTACAGCCACCAACCATAAATAAGGGAGGTGTCAAGGAAAAATGTAAGTCTGCCTCTCTTAGTCCTTTTTCCTGTCTTACGGTTTGGTTTGATGTATAGGAACTTGCCCCTGTAGCAGTTTGGTACACTCCAGTTCTGCAGGAGTTCACCTTTTATTAAAGGGAAAAAGGGTAGAAGAATAGGGGAAACAAAGCTGAGAAAGCAACACATAACCTATGGATGCATTTTTAGCATATTCCTCATTACTGTAATTTTTGCAGAACTTGAATGTATGCCAAGAAATATGATAGTTTTCTTGTAGGCCTTTAAATTATTTAGGAATCCATTCCACCCCCCCATGTTAGAATTTCAGTTGAAATTAATTACTAATGAAATAAAGCCAGACCTGCTTAAACAACACTGCTGCAATGGCCTTCTGTTGCTACAACAAAATTGGTGTCTCCAGTAAGTAGGACATAGCAGTTGTGTATGATAACAGGAATGATTTTAAAACAAAACAGCTAATGAGTTAAAAATCACGTTACAGTGGATGATGTTTTCAATAAAGATGATGTTTTTTCTGCAAGCAGCATTTCTCAAGCTGTAGAAGTTAGAGGGGAAACTGCTGAACAAAAGATGGGCGCTACTTGAGAGTAGAAATAGAAAAAAGAAATCTAGAAAGCTCAGTAGGACAAAGCTTGGTGCTAAGGAAGGTCACAGCAGTGTAAGAGGCATGGAAGATAAGCCTGTCTGGATTAAACTTTCTCCAGAGCCTGAGGGAGAAGAAATGATGTAGAAGATTGCTTCTTTTTTCTCCCCCCCCCCCCGCCGTCAATCCGTAATCCAGAAATTAGTGCAGGAACAACTGTGCAATTCAGCAATAACCTGCAACAATAGATAACAAATGGAAAAAGACAGCAATAGCAAGAAGGATAAAGAGTGAATGGAGCAGTGTTCTGCTGTTCTGGCATTCCACTAAACACACCTTTATTTGACTCTCAGCTGAGATAAATTCACTCAAATGCTTTACATTTTATATATTGGGAGAGTTCATGATGAGATGGGGTGACTGATGGAAAGGTATGTAGGATTGTGGCATTGGTGAATACCACAAGTATTTGGGAACACAAGTCAAACTCTGTAGTGCAAATGACTTCAGTCTCTGAGGAGAATTAAGTGAGAGGGATGCTATGTATTGCAGTGTGAGCGTGGGACCTGAGATACATAACAGAAAAGCCCCAAATATTTTATAACTGGAAAGACTGTTGGAGGGTGTCATGAGAATAATAGATAGTTTCATACCTTGATTTATCAGAGTTGGTCATTAATCTGAGAGAGAGAGGTGGCTACTAGTACAGACTAAACATCTGCTTCATGTGGTAGAATACTTTTTGCCAAGGTACTTGATCTGAGTTACAGCCTTTATTTTTCAAGAATGTTACCAGGCTGCACTAATCAAGAAAGATGGTGAGGTAAAACACTTGACACTGGGAGGTCAATATTAAGAATTGTAGTTGCCCAGGGAACAATGTAAAACAATAAAGCCAACCTCAAATGCAGGCTCTACATCCCTACAAAAAGATAAAATGGAGAAGTACAAAACAGCAGAAGAATTTAGTGTGTTAAAGAACTATCACTGAACTCTGAAAGAAGGCAGTTCTCGATGAATTAAGATTTAATTTCCAGATGTCTTTATGACATCTTTAGTGGTTAGTGCAGAGAAATGAAGAAATGATAATTAAGAAAACAAAAGCCATAAGGAGAATCAGCTTTTTTCTAACTGCTTCCTTTTATTGTTGGATCTCAAAATCTGTCAGCTTTCCCAGGCTAGCTATGCCTGTTTTCAAAAAAATGAATAAATGAAATGACAGTTAAATTAGGAATGCATGGAAAACTCTAAGGCATAAGACATTCAAGAACGATGTTTAAAAAAAGAAAAGGCTCTCTGATCTAGTTTTGTAACAGTTTTGAATACATATTTTAGTTGCAGACTGAGAGACCCCAAGGAGCTCGTTTTAAGGTTATATGAGTAAATTTCTAGAATCAACTTGAATGTTAATACAATATGGAGAACAGGAGAGAAACAGTAGCTGAAGCTGTAAGAGTAGTAATATAAATTAAAATTAATAAATAAAAACTTCAGTGTCAATTGGAATTTTCAGAAGTTTCTATGGAAAAAACCAATTTCTTTCCTTAGGAGAAAGGTTACCTGTAACTAAAATACATCTATAAACGCTGTGCCTCAGGGCGAGGTTGTTTATGGATCCTCCTGCTGCAACAGATAAAATAACTTGGTTCTGCGCAGAGCTAGTCAACTATATGTCAGTAGGGATAATGAACATAGGCGTTATACAGCCTAATCAAGAACTACTATACTGCATAATCGCATAGAAGGCAGCCAAAGCCACTGCTGAAACCTATAGCAAAAGTACATATATATATAAAAAAATTTTTTTCTAGTCAAGAAATGATTAGATTCTTTTTGAAGCAGTAAGTATGTGCTTGTATTCTAACAACATTCTTGAGTAATTTTCTAGCAATAACTTTTGGGAATATTGTTAATTCATACTAATGTTACCACCAAAATGTTCTCATGCAAAATGATGTCGGAGTATGGGGGATGAACAGTGCTATATAACTTACATCTTAATTCAAATATCAGAGGATGATAGCCTGCTATCACTGAGACCAGCATTCCAGAAGCATTTCTTTCTATCTTAATGCAGAATGCCAGTCTATTTTCTTCATTATTTCACAACCATTTTCTGGCCCTGTGTGTTGCTTAATAGGCTTTGGCAAGCATACAAGAATTATTTTCAAGAGTGGTGGTGTGCAAAGCAAAGGCTAAGAATAATGAGTTAGTAAAGCATCGTGTGGATGGTGTTGGAGTACTACAAATGGGATGGTGCTTCTGAAACCTCAAGAGGACATGCAGAAGCTGCTTGTTAAAAATGCAGCTCATTCCTTAATGGTTTTAATACTAATCTCTACCAAGTGTTACCACTGACTACCTGCAGAGCAGTGTTTCACCTGAACTCACAGTCTTTGAGGCTGAGGGGGAGGAACAGGTGAGCGTAAACGGTCATGATGGTACCAAAGACCACTGAGTAGTCACTGAAGAAATCGCTCATTTTTGCTGATCTGAAAAATTCACAACACCCTTATATTGATTATACCACACAAAAACAATAGATATTTGTCTCCAAACCCTGAGGATTGCTGCAACTTCTTCACAAATGTCATGTATTTGTCAGTTGAGTTGATAGCATGTGACATTTCTCCTATGTCAAATACATATAAAATAATCTTTGCTCTAAATTTATGATTTTTTTTTTTAAACAAGGGTTAATGTTCCAGGTAATACATTCTCAAGAACGTAACAGTATCACAAGCTGCTTAAAGCTGCTCTATAAACAGGGTATGGGTCAAAAGAAATCAGCAATTAAGAATTAGCCAAATCAGCGTAGGGCCTTTTACGCTGCAGACAAATAGTGTATTTGGATGCACTGCAGTCTTGCTTCTTTCAGGATATACAAGCAGCACACACTGACTTTCACTCTAAAACATCACATTTCCTGTTTTTACATTCTAAGCAATAGTGTCTTCTGTTAACAAGGGAGTAGGGAAGCAAAGCACTTCAGGAAACAAGTTTTTAAAATTGGAAGATGCTTGGGACCTCTTCCCAATGCCTCATTTATATACACAGAAGCACTTTCAAATGGTGTACATAACTGGGTAATCTAACTCTGCATGAGAATAATGAAAGGCAGAAACAATAAGAAATACAGTGTAAATATTTTATAAAGCTTTATCTTAGCCAACCAAAACCAGGCAATTTCCCCTGCTTGTGCTCCCAGTCTCCACCCAAACCACTTTTCCAAGGCAGGGTCTGGCGACTCAGATCATGCTTGCTTTTCCTAACTTCTAACAGGAAGGAGACAGATTCTCTTAGGCTATTTTTCCCAGCTTGTTGGGTGGGTTTCACAGGCAGAGACTTTGCCTGGAGCTATGCAGTAAGTAAATCAGTGATATCAGCTGGTGAAGATGAAACTGCCTTTACTGGTAAAGAATTATAGAGTTCCTCATCTGAATATTATTTCTTGTGTTAGACAACCCTATAATTAATTTTATTATTGTTCTTTACCCTCTCATGCACACACAGTGCATAACATTGATTTAGTTTATGTATTTACTAACACCAGGTGTTTGACTTCACACTACATTAGCATAAACAGAATATAGGAAACAAGTAATCTTTGACGAAGCATGACCATTCTATGCCTACCCTGCACTTGCTCATTCAGTAAATTTTAAAGGATCATTTTCAAAAGAGATTTTTACCATCATTGCTGTTTCCATAGTCAAATTGCTACTACAGCAGCTAAGCAAAGCTTCCTTATTGCTATCTTGAGAAAAAGGCATTATTAAAATTTTCAGTATTTTTCTAATAAACTGTATTCCAAGTCTCAGTACAAGAAAGGTTTATTTACTAGGAGGAATTCTGCATTTTAAGAACAATTATAAAAATAACAAAAAAGTTCATATTTTCCTAATGTTATTTTACACTGTGATAAAAAGAACCAAGCTATCTCTAAGAAAGGCATAAAGAAAGCGACAGCTGTAAAGCAAGCTCTACAGTAATGTCTTCCAGAGTGTTTGGGAGGCAAATATGAAGACTCAGAAAGTATTTTAAATTCATGAAAATATTAACTTAGGATATGAAATACATATACACAGATTATCTAAGACTAACCTTTAAAAAGGCTCTCTTTTCCAATGTATTCATTATGAAGGGAGGAATTGCTGCAAATGAGAAAAAAAAACCCCAAAACATTAACCTTGGAGAAAAAGGCACTTTGTTTTCATTTTCTTTTAGGATGAACTAATACCATAATACAATTTTCACAGCCTTTTGTCATTAACTGAGCTTTCATTTCACATCATTGCCAATTCAAGATACCTGACTGGTATTTACAGAAGTAAATTCTCCCAATAAGCAAAACTTCTAATTTCATGCATAACTAAACCTGAGCTCAGTAACTTGGTACTGGTCAAAGCACCTACTCTACACCAAACCAATTCCACTCAAGCAAAATTTGCTACCATTCCTTTGCTATCTGTATTTTTTCTGCAAAAGCATCCCAGGAGCTTTTCTGCTGCAGTTCAGTGTAACATGCTGTGGATGTTTTCAGAGTAAGAAATGTACATTTCTCTGTGGAACTTCTTAACAGAAATGTAAATACTGCCTGCATAACTGTAAGATAATTTGGCCTCTGAGAAAAATCACTTATATAGAATTTAAGCTCTCACATTGGGAACTGATAATGAGGAGCTGCACATGACTACAGTTATTCTTACCCATGCCAGGAGCAGCCATAAGAATCCTTGAGATAACCACCTGGGTAATTGCCTGCTGAGCTGCTTTTGTTGATTCACCCAGTCTGTTTCCGTTCTCATCTGTGACGGGGATTCCAAACTTGAGTTCTCTGTTGAATAAAGGGTAAAAATAAAGCAGTGACTGACATGCATTTATTCACCTTTTTTTGTCACCTTATCTTTGTCCTCTTAAAATTGTCAGTTATAAGAACTATAGTTTTTATTTTATTTTCCAAGTTAGCCTGTTTGCAACACTCTCTGGCACAAAAATTTCAAAAGGCAAAGAAAGATCTGGGGGAAAATATGCTGAAAAGTAAACAACCAGCAATCTGCCGCTTCAGCCTGGTCACATGCATTCCAAGGGGGAAGAAAGGAGGTGTGTTATTTCTGTAGAGAGATTCCTTCAAAAAGCAACTTGGAAAAGTGGAATTTCCTGGACTGCTCTGGAAGTAGTCTGTCCTTTCTGACAGACAGTACAGGGCGTAAAGGAAGGCTAGTTTCACTGAACTAAAACAGAAGTTTTTGTGAAAATTCCCCTCTGGCATTCTAGTCTGAGTTTTCATTTCAACTACTAAGAACATATTTGAAAGTATAAAAGGAGGCACAAAACGAACTACATTTCTGTAACTGTATTATTCTCCATTAGATCTTTTGCTCAAGTGCAGGGTTAGGTGTTAAACTCACATTACTGGGGAGAACTTCCAGGGGAGTGAGACGCAGGCAGAAGGGCAGATATACTGAGGACTACCTTTATTCTTCTCCTCATCTTTTATAAGAGATAAAATACTACAAGGGATTGAATTTCATTGTAAATACAAATTTTAAATATTCCCTTTTCTACCCATAACCTTGTGTTTATAACAGAGGATGCTTTTCATTTGTTTTTCCCCGCTTCTATTCTTAGTCCTAGTCAAATCAGAATACGTATGAAATTTTGTTTCTGAGAAAGTGCATATTTTTGTAATCTCAGATGATTAAACAGAACTGAAGAGCCTGATTTCTATGACTAACTTCTGCTTGTGGGATTTGAAGCACCATTTTTTAAATGACTGTATTTTTCCAAAGTGGAATTTCTATTAAAGGGTCCATGTGATCAAGTTTTGAAGGACCAGTACTTGGTTTCTGAGATCTAAGACTGAAGAACTCTATGGATAGTTACCTGAAGAGAATGAGGATATTCTATTTTATACCTGTCACAATCAATCAATCAAAACAAGATCATGCATGAAGTTTTTGCAAGGTTCTGAAACAAGCTAAAGAGATATAATGTACTTTATTTAGTAACTTGTTGATCTAAAAACTCAATAACATCCTTTCTTCTAGAATGAGTGATCTTTGTTCTTTTTCCTACCTTTGTCTCATTAGTGGAATATTAATGCAGTTAGCAGCAGCAACAGCAGCAAAAGGAACAAACCGTCCTATAAGAGGTGAGACATGCTGCAAAACACACAGAGAGGAAAAAAAAGAAAAAAAAGAAAAGAAAAAAAAAGAAAAAGAAGAAAAATAATTACATAATCATTTTCTTTTCTAAAGGTCATATTAAAATGCTTCATGTACTAATGATAGACCAGACTTATTTCCTTTAAATTAAAATTCAGTGAAAACTCACTGATGGGGCAGAGGTAAAACAACAAGACATAAGTCATAAATACCTCTCTCAGATTGAGCAGTGGCAGGAGACTGGCAAAAACAATCTTAATTTAGTAGCATCACTGCAGAGAAGTGTCAGCTTCTGAGCATGCCTGTCAGCCCAACATCAACACTAAACAGACCTTAACTTTAGTGTTTCTGCTGGCAAGGTCACAGCCAGCAACATCCACACCAGCTGCTTTGTATCTCAAGGCACTGACTATGGAGGCTATTCATCTAGTCAATGTCTTGTATAATCTCAATTACTCTGCTTAGAATAGTTTCTCAAATAACTTGTCAATGCTATACCACTCCCAGTACATTAAAGCATAAGCAGAGGGGTACAAAATACATTTTTGCTCCTTTTTTTTTTTTTAAAGGACCTTTTTTTCATGATTGTGTGTACACTTGTTTAAAGAATTTGAGTTTTCTGCATTTAAGAGCGGCACCTCCTTACAAGTTCTTCAGCCAGTCTAGAGTAGGCATCCACGTTTGCAAAAGTGATACTGCACCTTAAAAACACACCTATACAGTTTGTGGGATAATGAGTCCACATTGTTGTAATTACATATCCACCCCAATTAACTTTCAAATGCTATTAGATACTTTGACATGTAAAAACAAAACTGACGAAAAGGCACCTTAATGGATACAGTTTGTATTAACAGAACACAAGGCTGTTTGATAGATGTATAAGGAGGACAGGCTGTTTGAAATATAAAACCATCTACATGGGGCAAAAATAAGCTTGGGATCTAAAGGGAGCTGCCAAAGGCCGTACAACTCCATACTGGGAGCAGTGCACAACATGACACAGATACACAGGAGGAGAAATGAGCCATGAGCATCTCATAGAACACCAAAGTCTAGTTAAGAATGGAAAAAAATATCAGCACTACCTTTGTTAGTGCATTAAGTCCTAAAGCTGTTGCGACAGCACCCGTGGTAGCAGAAACATAGGCTGTTCCCAGCTGGCTAAAACAAAAATAAAAATGTTTGCACATATACAACAACTACATTTATATCACTTTTAAAAATAATTACATTTTACACATGTAGTTATGCCCCACCAAAAGTTAAGAAGTAGATCTTTCTGTGATACTGCAATAAGATGTGGATGGAAGATTCAAATGGGACACTAAATTAAAAATTAAACACTTTTCTTTCACTAGCGTAGGAATCGCATGCAAGCAACATCTTAACACTGAATCAGCTTCTGCTGGTTCTGCATTGCTATCTCTTCAGCATTTTCTCATGTGTCTGAATGAACACTTTGAAGGATTTAGTTCTGTATTTAATTTCCTAATTGCTTAAACTAATAAAATCAGTTTGGATTTCTAAGGCCATGTCTATAATAGTAATTAAAATCAACTGTACCAAAACCCATACATGCAGACCAGCTATGCTGCAAACACCCAAATCCAACCCAATCTGCCCTAAAACATACTTTGCATACTTCCCAGCTAGGAGGTCTCTGTATATCCTAAAACCCACGGCTTTCTCCTGGACATCTATAGGCAAGTCAGCCTCAAAACTGGAAAGTCAAACACTGCAATTCCAGTCTCCTGTTCATGATTTCTAGCTTTCTGCATCTATATTTAGTCTCTCTCTTTGCCTTCAAGTAGAAATAAGTACTGTGCAGACCAGTTCATTGAAGCGTCCTCTTTTTGTAAAAAAGCACACAGTGTGGTGTGTGCTATACTGCAGAGCACTGAGAAGATGGCACAGAGAGACACCTGAAGGTCCACACAAAATATCAACTTAGAAATATCCTGGTATAACACCAAACTGATGAGGCACTTTCAAATGGTAGACTAAGCAATGAAACACAGACTCCTATCAAATCTTACGCTGTTAAGTGCTTATGATCAAGGTGCTTAGGCTTATCTTTAACGGCAGAAATGGCGTTCTTGCCTCCATCATTATCAGACCTCATCTGTGCATATCAAATGAATCATAAGCATAGGTGAAAAAGCTTATCCATCACCTCAAACTTTAAAGCCCAACCATGTTCCAGTACATCAGAGAGCAACTTATAAACACATCAGAAGTATGTGGTTCAGTGTCTGACCTGACAGTAATTGGGGCATCACCGCTCCTGTTCGTGTAATTTACAATAGCATTGAAGGACTGGTTAATCCACTGCCAGAAAACCACTGCTGGTGTCGTTCTTGAAAAGAGATATTATTATTATTATTAATTATTATTTAAAAACATAGTTGCATCAACAGCACAGAAAAATGATGGCAAATAAAGAAAAGCCAGTGCAAGCAGTAATCATGCAGAGGTTCTTGTTTATCTGAATGAAACAATACAGTCAATCAGATACTGTCTTGATAATGAAAGTACTACTACTTCGAAGAACAGAATTTAAAAGCATTGTAATTAAATAGCAAGGTTCACTTGGGACAAAGATTTGTTGTAATAACAAAAGCGTTATAGCAAACCTCGCTATAAAAATCACACCGAGAAATATGAAATGCTCTAATTTCTAGAATACTTTTCCATGGTTATTATGCCTTTACAGTCTGCTAGTTCCCTTTGGAAGCTCCATAAGTGACTGAGCAGTGGATTTTAGGAGACAGGCTTTATCCTCTCAGTCTTCAAAAAGCTAATATGATGCCATTGTTTTAATAAATCCCTGTGACATTAAAACATTTGGTCACATGTAGAACCAGAGTAAAAGACACTTAACTCCAAAATGAAAAATTATTTCCATGAAAATATCTGCATGTTTAAGAAGTACAAGTACAGCATGGAAATTAATCTGGTACACCATGAACCAGATGACCAGTCATCAAAAAAAAAAGAGCTCCAAGGAATCCTCATAAATTATGTCTGTGCCGGTATGCAGATGGCTTAGGAGAAAAAGGTCCTAACTTGTGAGCATGGGTAGCGGGCAGTGAAAAAATGTATTCTGTACAAGTTGCAGCGTCCCCATTTAATAAGCTAATGTGGTCCCTGTTAAACTGCAGGCACAAAAATTTTACAAATGGCTATGCTGATAAGTTACAAAAGCGACAGTCAATTTGTTTCACAATGTATGGGGCTGTCTTGTGGAGGGATGAATGCTTTGCTCTTAATCTAGTAGTTTATCTAAACAACGGGACACACTTATGAAAAAGAAATCCACTAAGGGCCATTAAATAAAACACTACCTTTGGATCAGGAAGTTTCTGATCCACAGATAGTTGGAGGCTAGGAGAGTATACCAGGGGAAAATTGTTTCTTTCTGTACTCATAACACAAACTCTGCCCTCAGTGGAGACGCCACTGAAGATTCTGCTCCACCAGAATTTCTGTCAGGGCAACCAGGCCACCAAAAATAACAGTTGCTACTGAAAAGTATTTCCTAATCATTAAAATAACTTTTCATAGGACGTTAAAGCTTTTACTTAATTAAATTATTTAATAACACAGGCAGTAACAGTAACAGGAATGCGGTTCTCATTGGAGGGCTGACATGGAAATTAAGAGTGCTAAAGAAGAAGCAGTAGTTGCACCGATTATTCTGTAACAGGTGGGAAAGCAAAGAGGAGATGCTAGAGTAGAAGGTGTGTGTCTATCATGAGGCTTTGGTTCTGAAAAGGGAAGATATGTTATTTCTTTAAATTGCAAAAAATTGAAAGATTCACGAGATTTGAAAGTATATTCTTAATCCCTCTGGTTTCCAGTATCTGAATGAGATGCCAAAGTAACAGTGATACACTAGCTGGATTTTTTCTGTCACTACTGCTGTTCTTCCTCCTTTCTTCCTGTGCATGTGCAACTCTTTTCCTGACTCATCTTTTCCTGTTTCCTCACTACTGGTGTGTAGGGGATGTTAGGCCTGCTATAAAGTTTAGGCGTGACTCACATTGCCTTACTGCACTCCCAAGAGCCCTCATAGGTAGAACGAGGAATTTGCTTCTTCCAGTGGCCAGCAATAACCAGAACACAGTGATGTGCAGTAAGATGGAAGCTATGCTGCACCGTCTAAGGAATTCTACGCAATCCCGTTTGCACTGCTGAGGGCTTGGTCCAAAGAAACCGATGTCTTCCAGGCTAATAAATCACCTAATCTGGAATCTGAGTGACTACCGATAATGCAAAGAAAAGGTATATAGCTGCTATAGGTACTGTGGATAATAACAGAACATGCATAAAAGAATAAGCAGTTAACAGGAAGTAGTGCTTGTGAATGGGCAGCTGTACTGATGGTTTTGTTTATATTCTGGGCTGTTTTTTAAAATACACACGTATAAGTATATATGCACCATTCAAAATAGCTGTGCCTTTCTGGAGTGTGATTCAAGAATTTGTAAAATCTCAGCATCAAAACCACTATTGTTGTTTCCTCTGAACCTCCCTCCAGTTCATTCTGACAAAGCATTGTGTCACAAAAATATTTCTAACATGGAGTCTACTAACAGATGATACTGGCTTCTGCTGTGGACTTCAGTGTACTGGTGATTCAAGAACTATTGAGGAAATGAAAGGATCAAGCAGGTGCTGGAGAAACTTGATGACTGATGAACCGAAGCATATTGAGTACTCACTTGGCAGATAGAACATCCTACATGCCAGATCTCTAAGGTTAGAAATTCCCAGGTATCTCCTCCTCTGTCTTCCACATAACTCTCCTACACGGATAGGATTTTGGAACATTCAACTTTCCCAGTTTGAGGAAAAGTGGGAAGGTGAAGGAGAGGGGCTAAGGGCTTATCTCACAACTACTTCTAGAGGAAACCATTAATCAGCGAGAGGGAATGCAGAGAGAGAAGAGAAAAGGAAGCAAAATTTTACGTTTTGAAATATTTATTATAAATGTTCTAAAATGCTCTTTTGACAATAACATTGATTTTCACTTATCTAATTCATAGACAAATGTTTTATGTGTTGTATTACCATCACTTACCTATAAAAGGTCATCATACAACCTGTGATAGTCATGTTCATGGGTACCTGAGCTGACATTCGGCCAATCAAGACCATCTTTTCACCAGTGTCTGGATGAAAGGCTGAATCATAGATATATTTTGCTCTCCACAAGTTATCTTCTGTCAAGCCAGGTGCCACGATACCTTGTCTTGGGACAAGTCAAAAACCAAAACAAGACAACAGAAAAAAGCACAACTGTTATAAAATGCTACAACCTCCAGTGACAAATGTGGCATGAGAGGACTTTGGGATGTTCATACTAAGTTAATCTAGTCTCATAGTTAGCTTGCAGATCTTCAGCTTTTAAATGGACTGGTAAAATAAAAAAAATCAAAACTCCCAGCAGTGGTTATGTTGGCTGAGTCAATATATCCAGCACCAAATGTCCATTTAATCAAACCTGTACTGGATTTTAGAGCTAAAATGTGGAGCTAAAATCTCTAGAGTCGTTAGTGTGAAACTTTGAAAATTTACTTTGCAAGTATTTAAGAAACTACTTGCTCCAAACAATATAGAACATAAGAAGTTTTAAACTCTGTTCTCATATTAACTGTTTTCAAAATTTGACACTTCTGTATTTCAGAATACTTAATAGGGGTTCTCAGATGACGTAATTTCCCCATTCACTAGCAAATCTGTTTAAAAAAAAAAGTGTTTCAAGCTCTGAAGTAAGAAGAAAGAGTGGTGCAATGAATGGTGTTTTAAATATTTCCTTTTAAATATATAACCATGTACTTGTCATTGACTGGACTTTTTTGGGACAGCAGTAGGTGATCAATGCCATACCTGTAGTCATGAACAATTTTTCTTGCATTTTCCAGTTGGGCATCAGATAACAGAATATTCCGGGGGTCTGTTACAGTAAAGAAGTGACTGGCTCGCCCAACAAAAGTGCTTTGATCCCATCGGGGCTCCTTGATATTAATATTTAATGGTATATCTGCTGACATCTTCAAAAACTCTGTGAAGAAAACATGAAATTTACAATTTGGAATTCCACTTATTTCATAATGTATCTATAACCTGCAAGATGAAAAGAGGTTATGCTTAGGGTAAAAACAACAGAAAACAAACACCAAACAACTTGCAAAACTGAGGCTTAAAGGCGCAAGTATATATCCAAAAAGCAGATGATGTCAGATATCACCATGGGTTTTAATGAGGCTGGTATTGACAGAAGTAGAAAAGCAAGAACTTAGTTATGTTTCTGTGCCTGTTTCCCCAAGACATTTATACATTACATCTTTGTAAGAGTACAAGTATCTGATTATGAGGTAGAGGTACATCATATACAAGTGCAAATATCTGATGATGAGGGAGATGCAAAGGAAGTATAGAAATTTATTAATAAATAGCTGTACTAAAATACAATATACTAATCAGATGTGTCCTTTATTTCAATGATGAATTAGCGTTTGCTGAGTATATTGTCTTGAAGGGAAGGAGAAATTAAATATTTCAAGAGGTGCCTGAAGAGCTGCTATAAAGTGCAGTGACAGAAAAAATACTTAATAAAATTCACTTAACTTCTCTGGCATAGCAATACAAAACAAAAATTAGAAACACAAACCCAACAATTTCTTGTAATAAATGTTGTTTCTCTAAATCCATGTTTTAACAAAACAAAGATTATGTAATGCAACAATTTGCCACATTATGAACACATGACCAGATCTCCTAATGATACTTCAAAGATGGTTAAAGAACTACAATGAAGGGCACTGAACTAACATAGTTGTGCATTTATGGGGCCTAAAGCCCAGAAAATTAAAAATTACTTCAGGATGACTAAGTTTACTTCAACATCTAATGAAGGAAGGACAGTCCCTGCATAGCAGAAGCTATATGAACTTTAACTTTCTTAAGAGACATTTCTGCAGTTAAAAAAAAAGCCATCTTCCAAATAATGCTTGTAATTCAAATGGCTGAAGTAAATTGGACCTATAAAAATACAGATGACATCACATAGCATTTTATCTGTTTTAAGAGCAAAAACTGTCAACATTATTAGGACAACTGATACGTATGGTATAAGCTGCCACTGAAGAGTATTTTCATCTTAACTAAAGAACACCATGAAGTTGTCTGAGACATTTTGGTTAATCTGATGAAACTTACATGATGTAGAACTGAAAAAAAATCACAAAAAGAAAGTAACTAATCTTGTAAAGTGTCTCCATCATAAAAAATATGAACTTCATGGGAAAAAAGGAAAGACTATTCATGATATCTGAAGAAGCTATTGTCCATCTCTTAAATGTAATTATGATCCTTCTCTTCTACCTCAAGTGGAAAAACTTGGAAGTCGTTGGAAAAGTAAACTTCTACAGAAATAAAGGCTTAAGTCTCCTCATCTGTCATAGCCAGCCCTAAATTGGCAGCTTTAAGCAACAGGAAGGAGGAGGAAACTTAACAAATATTTAGAAGACACTATAGAGCAGCATTTCTAGCTGCACCCACCCTCCAGCCCCCCCCCCAAATCTGTTCTTGAAAGTGAGCTAAATCGGCTTGTAGTCGTACAAGAAGGAGATTATCCATCTTTGTAACATCTCTTGCAGGAACCATAAAATCAACCTTTTAAGCAGTTGAGGACTGTGTAAAAATTATTCTGCCTTGAACCACTTACCAGTTAGAATTGCTCTTAGAGGGGGAATTATTCAGGGAAAAGACTGTCTTCCCTGCATTTACCCAGACTTAGCATTTTTATGCTTATGTAATAGCAAAAGTATGACTCTTATTTAGGACTTCTGTGGTTATTATTGCTGTGATTTGATAACAATGAAAACCTAGTGGCCCCATACTATTTTATGGTGCACCGTACAAACATTATGGGAAATATTTGATTTTCTGATATATCATCTGCCAGGAAGAACCGCCAATGACATTCAGATTGCTCAAATTATTTCCAATGTTACACATGCTCATGAAGTCAATAGAAACCGTGTATGCATAAACACGATGGCACTGAGCACCAGACACGATTGTAAAGCTGTAAAGATAAGGTTGCAAAAATGCAGAATAACTGCATTATACATGAAGATATGCAATGTTTAAAGATTTGGCAAGTACATTCTATTCAGCACTGCTGAATATTTGAGGCACATGTGGTAATGAAGAAAGCAAAGTAGCCTACTGCTAGTACACCAAACTTTGAGAACCCAGAATGGATTAAATAAATAATAATGAAGGGTTGGCCTTCACAATCACAGCATGATTAACAGCTGAATGATGAAAATGTCGTATCTCAGCTAGTATTACTAAATAAGTTTGTTAAAAATTTATAAGAAAATTGTAATTTAGTGCCACTCAACATAAACATCCTTCCTTTTGTACGTTTACTGGTAATTAAAGTTTCTTTAAGTTAAGTAATCAGGTTCCATTAAAAACCCAAGGAGTTTGTTTTCATCAAATGAAAAAAAAACAACCCAAAGCATTTAGCATGTTTATGTACTATTTTTATGTTTAGTTTGTATTATTTATGATAGAATAGTGAGAAAAAGAAGCATTAAATAAGATCTCTGCTTTCCACCAGATGCAAGCTCTTCCTTGAACAAATAATCTCCAATTCTCTAGAACAGATCTTATTATTGAATTTTAGACAAGCTAAATCAATTTGGCTAAAATCACACAAAGATTATAACTACACAGGTATTTCTGTGTCTTGCTCACTAAATTTTCCTGATATCAGGAGGAACTCAGAGCTGTACTGGCAAAGCAGAGATGTTTGCCTTTGGAGGCAACAATTGTGTAACACCAAGCTGTGTTTCTACAGATATTGCTGAATTCTGGATAATCGTGAACTGACAGCACAGGCTGCAGGTAGGACACCAGTAGGATTGCTTTTGGTTTTTCCTGATAAACTGTATTAAGAGCTTAAGTGCTCAATTAATCCTTTCCAGACAAGTTTAAAATTCCCAGTTTCTGCTCAAAGTCATCATGTGCAAGGTTGTTTCAAAGACTCCCAAATCAGTATAAGCTCTCACAGCTTTTATTGCAGTAATTAACACCCCCCAGCTATTCAACAAAAGCATAAATAATTCTGAATGCTAGGATAAAGGAAAATATACTGAAGTATCCCCAGAAAATGGTACTGTTAAAAACATGTGATCACCTGAAACCACAAGGCCAGGGTTTTCTATACCACTCTGCATCCAATTCAGTGCTCTTTCTGTATTAATATGTGAAACCAGAACAAATGATGAAATAAAGTCCATTTCTAGTAATAAAAATTAAGACCTTTTTATAACCAGCACTGACCTTACTGAGTACTGAGCATACAGAACTGGATTTACCCCTTTCTCAAGAGTTAAAAACCTCTGTTCACTTGGCACTGACCCCAACCAGCAGCTCTGAACACCTGGATACAATGAAGACTCCCATAGTGCAGTGTCTTCTTTCCCCTCAGGTGTATACTACACGGAATATGAGCTATTTGCTGTAGTAAGTAATTACATAATTTTAGTTTACTACATTAAAATGGTACTGTGAGGTGCAATAGAAGAATACGCTGATTGTATTTGGTGAGCATTATGAATATTTAAAAGCTATTCACTCTATAGTGTTTTACCTGTTAAGGAGGTGATCCACTACTGCATAGAAATAACTGCTAAATGTGTGTTTCAATGACTAAAATGAACATTGCTAAATTTATTTAATATTATTAGATCCAACCTACTGAATACACTTTCTTGCTCTTTCACTATATCATTTTTCCCCAGTGGCCTTCAGTTTTTCTTTGGTACAAGAGACCTCAAGAAAAACATATTGTTCCAAAGACCTGTTCATGTATTAAAATTTGCAGTCATTAACTCAAATAAGTAAGCATAAAGCAAGTACACAAGGAGCATCAGCACTGCTGCTCCAACGTACAGTAAATATAGTCGTGATTCAACTACCCTCAGATCTTACAGTTTCACCATCAAGTTAGGGAAGGTCCTAAAGCTTCCCAGGATATTAGCAGGTTAATAAACGTGGTACAGTACAGGAAACTAACCTTTTCACCCTCCTTCCACTCCCATTTCCCTCACTGTTAAGTTCATTATTGTACGGGAGCTTTTATTAAGGTCTTTACTATATGCTGAGACAGAATTTCCCTACAGTGAAACAATAAATCTTACAAACTTCAAGAAAATAAGGTGCCGTAGCAATATATCATTTACTAAGCTAACCTTGAAGCATGAAAGCATTTGTATCAGAATTATAAATGACATTACCAGTAAATCGGTGTTACCAGCTTTTCAGCACCGTTGAGGAGCATTGTTCTCCACACACAGGTAAAAGAAGCACGACAATTAAATAACATAACTTGGCTCAAGATTACAGGTCAAGTCACAAATGACAGCAGAACCTAGACCTCCTGACCTGTGCTCTAAGTACTGCTGATACGGCAAGACACAAGTTATTATTTCACAAAGTAATGACGAGAGATGGAAAGGCGCTGGGTAAGAAGCAGAGAATTCATCCCTCACTTCCAGTCCAGTTGAATATTCTTGTCTTTTTATTCCACATTTCTGTTTGCTATAAGTACTTCCACAGTTATGAAACAGTTTAAAACATCACAATGCGGAGACATCTGTGGATAAATAGGATTATTTTTACGTGATACATTTCTCACTAGGCATCTCACAGAATGAACACAGATCATGGAAATGAAAAAATACTCAGGACAGATTTGTTGAACAGAGTTCTTGTGCAGAGTGTCTGAATAGGAGATGCTCCTTAGGTTTCTTTTCCGTTTCTGAGTACTATAACATTAAAGACACCCTCCCGTGAACAGTGCTATATTGTGAAAAAACAGACTATCTTCTGGTCTAAAATGGTAACTGCTGGTTTTGCAAAGCAGTACCCTATGAAGGCAGGGTGAACTCATTTATTCAAAAATTCTTCTCTACTAAAAAAAAATAAGTAAAAAAATCTGTGCATTAGGGCTAGTAAGTCATTCTATGAATGCTTCCCTATGGTATATTATTTGTAGGAAAGCCCAAGTTTAAATATTTTTATAATTAAATTATCAGTTTCATTAAGAAAGATTAAAAACTTCTCAGGATTGCTTATGTTAATCTGTTTAAAGCTATCTAATGAACGCTTAATAAAGCTGTCCACAAATACAAGCTCTTTTCTTGCTTTTCACTCTGATTAGCATATATACTACTGGGTTGCCTGTGAATTGTTTTTACATACTTATGATACCTCTGTCCACAAAAACAAGTCCTTTAGTAATAAGAAATCTAAACAATAGGATCTGCCTTCACTGCAGATGGTTCATGGTTCAAGTCAGGATTGTTTCACTCCATTTCATTTAGCCTACCCCAGTGAAGATGGATCTACAGAAAACAGAAGACTTACCACTTTCATGTCCTATCTTTATCCCCTCCCCACTTGGTCTACTCTGTGTCCACTCTGATGCTCCTTGAACCATGTGTGCTGATATAACTTACTACCCTAGCAGAAAACCAATGCAGCAGAAAGAAGAGAGAGGCCTGGATTAGTATGTTAACCGGCACAGTAGAAGGTCTGGGAGCATGAAAGGTCTGGGAGCATCAAAGGTCTGCACTCCCATGCTCCTTCAACAGACTAACCAGTGACCACCTTGGGTTACCATTTTGCTCAAGTTCAGGATCTGCAGATGCAGGAGGAGCCACGTGTAATGCAAATCTTGAAGCCTAGCCTTAAATCTGCAGGGAAGACAAGGAACAAGAAACATAAAGCATAGATAATTTTAAACATTTGGGCTTGCCAGAGTCAAGAGATTGAAAGTCTACACTACAGATCAAGAAAATGGGTACAAGAGAGACCTAACTTGCTGTAAACTGGAAAAACTCCCAGTCCTTGTGTGTCTACACAGCCAAAAAAAGGTATGATGGTAGAAAGAGCTAACATGATCTAAGTGGTAGTGGTAAGAGAGTAGCCAGGGTGGCCGTAACACATGCTAGCAGAGTAAAAGCACACCAAAGACAACACACAACCACTCTGGTTGCCAGCACAAGGTAAAACTCCTGTTTCCATGCCTTTCTCACTGCTGTTACTTATGCTAGCCAGACTAAGCTAGCAGAAGCATGTCAGCACATGCTTTGGTCTCTCTTTCTCCTTGTAAATCTACCAAAAAAGGGTTAGTGCTGTAGCAGCAAAAAGCAACCTAGTAGGAAAATGGAAAACATACACTAATGGAGGACCCTTGGCATGTGCTACAACAAAAGATCATGCTTCAAATCACTGTGTCTGTTTAGAAAGATAGCAACAGAAAATATTGACTTTAATATTACTAATCTTAATAATGAATAGTATATAGCCTCCAACCCTGCATAGGATGGTGGGGGATGGGACAGGTGTCCACCCTGCAAAAGATTAGATCTCATGCAAAAAGGGATTAAAAATCTAGGTGACAGCTACTTAAGTATACAAAAACATTTTCTTCAAAATGATGCAATGGACGTAATTGACCTGCACTTTAAGAATATACATAGGAACAATGCTGTTCTAAATAAGTTTAAAATAAAAATCATAAAGACTGTGGGCAGGGACAGACCACCAATGCCCACAGAGAAGGAACAGATGTCATGCATACAAGGCAGTGTAAGAAGTTCAGACACTGGAATAATACAATTCGGAGACACATAAAACTTGCATTGAAGTAAAAAAGGTTGCTGAGTTTGCCAGTCTCGGGACTCTGAGTCATAGATCTGTTAACAATGGTGCCTGTCTAAAAGAACCAGTGAATTTCTGTATAAAAGCCCCACCTCTTATATTAAAGAGATGCTACTCATGACTTATCAGCCCCTATTAGTAAATGCTGAAAAGGGAACTAAGTCCCATAATGCAAAAACATAAGTCAATAAAATGCCTATGTACTTTGAAGGGATCCTCTTATAAAACAAAATGTCCAACTATAAAGTAAAAATGGTGACTGTGCACAAAAACGGTTTCATCAATATATCATCCAACAGCCATGCAGTCATCATCATAAACTGTATGTTTTTTTTTAAATTTTATTTTTTTATTTAAACAGTGAGACTGTAAAACTGCAAGAAATAGGTACAATACCCTCAGTTTAAGTTGCTGCAACAGTATTTTACCTAGCTGTCACCTTAATTTTCAGATACAATTTTAGAGGGGTGCTGCTGTTGGCATAATTGATTCAGGTACTCAATAACAAGAGCACTGTAATAAAACTATTTAAGATTTAATTATTATTTTGACTACAATGCTTTGTCAAGGGTGTAACTCCACTACCTTCAGTGAAATAATTCTCCATATACATTAAGTGTGCCCAAGATTTAAGTTCTCATTATCCATATATCCATAACAGAATTATGTAAAGCAAAAATAAAGGACATTTGGGTTAAATCAAATTAAAATAAATCCATCTGAACCCTGAGATAAGTAGAAAGTTTGCAAAGGGACTGGAAAGTAAATGCACAAATCCTCTACAGCAAAGATAAAAATGTTTGCTGTGTTACAGTCAAATAATGAAGGCAAACTTCAACAACTACCTAACACTTAACTGCCTATATATAAGCATCTGAATTTATTGTTCCTACACCTGTTGCTATTCAATAAGTACCAACAGAGGGGAGACCACCTGTAAAATAGGACAAAACTGTGAATCAACAGTGCCTTAAATTTTAAGGTGGAAAGGTAAGCAGCAAAATTACCCAATCTGATCTTGAAACAACTCTCTTCCTCAAACAACTCCATCAACAGAGGATTTGGGAAACAACATTAATTTTACAAACATATAAGTTACTGTAATAATCCATAATGAAATGTCACTTTGAGGTCATGTTCACACTGGAGGATGAGCAGTACTGGAAAGGATAAAAGACAACATCATATAACGCAGTCAAACAGTTAACATCTATCATGGAAAACATGCAGTAAGGAAGGAAATAATACATATTTTTGGTGTTTCAAACAACAGATCAGTTAGGTATTTAATAGAACCCTTGTACCTGCACACCCTGAGGCTGGTAATAGTCCACACTAGTAAATTAAAACAGTAGTAAAGAACGGACTATGCTCTCTGGCACATTCATATTATTAAACCCTTTCAGTTTCCAAACTAGGGCAGCTGTATCTAAACTGCCCATGGAGAACGGCAGCTAAATCCTCTCTTGTGCTGCTGGATTGTCTGGGTGAGCATCAGCTGTCCTGGGCAAAACCGCTCCATGTTGCGCTCCAGCAAGTTAACAATACAGGGGACAGCGTTCCCATGACCAGGAACATTTTTGGGGACTATTTAGCTCCCCAGCACTGACAGAGAGGTTTGATTATCCATGTGTTTCACACTGCGGCTCTTCCTATGTACCAAGGCATATTTTCAGAATCATAACTACGATCGTGTCTTCATAAAGTTTTTTATAAACATATGACTGTCAAGCTAAAGAAATGGCCATGGCTTGCCATGCACTTGGCACCAAAAGTTGAGCTGAGAATGTGGTTCTGTAGACTGGAGGCAATTAGATGTGGTGATATGGATGGCAGATCACAGAGAGGACACTGCTGTGTGAACTGCGCTTCCCAAGTGCTTTAAAGCAAATTTCACTGCCAGCCTCTCCTCTACCACTCTCTCTCCAAATATCCCTGCTGCTGCCTCCTCATCTTTCTCCCCAACGCTCTCCCAGCTCTAGCAATCAGAAAATAAAAACAAACTAATAAGCACAGTAGGACTCACTGATGGCTAAAACTAAAGTCTTTGTTTATCTGAAGAGAAACTCTCAACTCTGTATTTTTAATAACCTCCTACAAAAATCTTTATTTTAAATCAGTAATTCTTTGATTATCTTTTTCATCTTGTACTTTCAATCAGAAAGTGACACTGAACTGAGCTGGAAGCCCCAGTACCGAGCACACCCAAACTTCTTGCCCTCTCTGATCAGATGGAATCATCTGCGAGTTCATGGTCTAAAGTTTAATACTAACATTAATTAAAGGGAAAAAGAGGGCTTAAGAATAAGTGAGAATGGCCTCTCTTAAAAAATAATTACATAAAACCTAGCACAAAGTCTGATCAACAGTTTTAGTACAAAGGCTACATTTAGATTTGCCACAGAACCAGCAGTAGTAGAAGACTTTAAACCTTGTTTAAAGGTTAACAACAGCAGTTGCAGCAATTCTACAAAATGCACATTCAGGAGTTGTCAGGAGTTCAACTCTCCGCTGTTCCTTTTCAAAGTTCACATTTTAAACATCACATTGAAGGTCACATAATCACTTTTCAAAGCAAAGCAATAGCCAAAAGAGTAGCAATGACTATTTAATTTATTTCAGACAGTAACATAACACTCAATTTTGAACAACCCAGACATTTGATCCTTTGTTTTAAACCCTGCTGCACGACTGAATAATCCAGATGGGCACATAATCTGGGAAATTCTGGGCAATTTAAACTCATGCAGCAGTGCACCAATGATGAAAAGCAGCTTTGCTACCTTCCTTGGAAACATTTGTATCTTCTTATGTGACTGACACCTTGTATTTTAATCCAAGTCTTGAAAAAATCCACTTCACAATTAAGAAACTTTGTTAGGTATATCATTAATTTTTCCAGTACCTAAGCTAAAATTGGGAATAGAGCGACAGAAAAAGAAATGTCTTGATGGTATAACTGTGAACCTAATTCTCCATGTCTGATCTAAATACACATTTTTAAAGCAACAGTCACTGTTCTGAGTCAAGAAGCATCTCTAATGGCAAGATGTCCATTCCTTGAGAGATGCAGACAGCTTAGGTTTCTAGGAGCACAGTATTGTCAGAGACACTATTTGTGAGAGAAACTTGCCTGAGAACTACCCCAGAAGCAGGCTTTCCTCAACAGATACAAATGCCTGAATTCTCGTGAGTGAGGATCCTTCAGCAAATGTCCTTAGATTGGGTACCAGATAGGGTACTGCTTCACTCTCTATACAGAACTTTCTGTTGCTGTTTGCTTTTATGGGGGCTGGAGTCCAGATCATAGCCTCCTGCACCTTCCCCTGTGGAAATGGACTCTATTAATGAGAGCAGCCTTTAACCTCTCTTGCATGCAATTTCAGAAAGTCAGCAAAAACTGAGCTGGGGGAGAGCTGGGAGTCTAAAGAGAAGTCTACGTCCAAAGGCAGTGCAGACATAATTGTGATAATGATCATTGTGAGATCTCACTTCTTAGTGCCCAACTCCCAAACTGCAACCTGCAACCCTCTGTTAAAAAGCATGGGACACGCTGGGTTCTCTAGCTTAAAAGAGAATTCAAACCAGCCTGCATACAGGAGGGCAAGTGAGTAACCTAGCCAACGCAAATGCTAAAAGAAAGGTCTAACTTGTACGGTGTCTTTTACCAGGACTAAGACTCCTAACTTCAGGTGATGTAAAGGCACTCAGGTCAGATCATGATTCACAAAATCTCCTAGAAGCAACTAAGAGTTCCTTTTTTGAAAAATGAGAGTGAGGCTTTTCCCTGAAAACCCAGTAACAATAGAAGGTAACAGCAGTACCTCTTTCTTACCAGAATCCTAAAGAATAGGAATAGTTCAAAAGCTAGAGCCAGGTGCTGCTGAAAACGTTTCATGTGCAGATTCACTGGGAGAGAAAAAAAAAGATTTGACACACTTAGGCCCCTAGATCTCCATTCTTCAAAGCAGTCCCCTAACAGCCTGCTGTCCAGCTGTCAATGCCCTGTTCTGGGAAATGAGAGATGTAGGCTGGAAAATCTTGAGGTTGAGAAAAGTACCTGCTGCTATAAAATGGGGAGAAGAACAGCTTCTCTTCTTCCTCTGACATGTTTATAAACCAAAGTGCCCATGGACACACGTCTATTTTTGCAGAGCTGAGTTCTTTTGAAGCATTTCCCATGCTGCTTTGATAGAGAAATACTTAGGGATCCTGTTAGGCCTCTTTATTCCTCAAATACACACCAGCCCTTTTTGGGGCTCCTTTGCCTGAACAAACTCAGAGTTTTCTTTTCCACAAGCAGTGTCCCTCACAACAGCTGCTATGTTGGCTTAGAAGAAAAGACAGGAAATTAATTACCCTCTGATTAGTAAAAGGTGACCTATTCTACTTTAAAACTACAACACATTGGCAAAGCAGCAGCGGAAAAGCAAACCCAGCTACTACCCATATTTTAATTGCTCTGGCAAAGAAAAGAATACAATGCGTTCTCCAGGGACGTCAGCGTCAATCATGGCAGTATAATTAGTTCAGATAAGAAGCACTAATAGATTTTTAGGGGAAGAAAGCATTTTTGTGTGATGGCAAAAGAGCACATGTCAGACTTACTGGGGTCATTAAGCAACGGTATTCCTCTATTTGCACTATGTTTGCTACCACAGTTTGAAAGAAGCAGCACAGCTAATGACTGGGAGAAGTATGATGCAATGTACTTACACCAAATGTTAACAAAGCCACTTGCCAAGTTTTCCTTCCCCAAAGCAGCTTCTATCAGTAAATATCTATCTAAATCACAAGGAAAAACAGCTTTGTCTGCACTATGATTTTTCCTACTGAAATCATAAAAACAAATTGAACACTGGAGAAGGCAAATCATGGCAACACTACAAGATACTTCTTTTTTTTTTTTGCTTATAAATGTACGTCCTGCTTGTAGCCTAGCAACAAAAGCAGCAGTCTGTGTTAAATGGATAAAGCCTGCTGCTGGGGCTCTCTCCTCAAAACAGCAGCCATCTTTGGTATGTAACTTGATGAGAGATTTCATCATTCTGCATTAAAACTACCTCCAGATGTTAGAGGTTGCCACAGCCAGCTCAGTGGTGTTGGCTTTCGATTTGCCACCTCTTCTCCCATCGCATGAGGTATATCACAGAGACTTGTCACTTGTTCACTTCATCTCTTCATCAAGAAAAATAAAGCTTCTTTGCTAAAAAGGGTTAGTGCAAGCTCTTATTTTTTTTTCAGTCCTGATTGCTGCAAGCTTGTCTCTGCTTCTTATTTTTGACCCCCCCCCTCCCGGCAAACTGAAGTAGGATTATCTGACTCTACCCAGGCGTGTTCATGGTCCTTTTCTATAGTTTTTCACTACTTCATGTATCTTTTTCTGATAGGATCCATACAGGTGATTTTTTAATTGGACATCAGTAAAGCCAGTCTTCATCCCCTCCTTCCTGCTCTCCCAATACCCATTATAATCACAATAAATTCAATAATTTAAAACAAATAAATCAATAGTCATAATTAAACCTCCTGCTTCTGGCTACCAGGTGCCTGACCTCCAAGTTATTTGGCGTGCTCCTCCCCTGGAAAGGACGATCCCCCAGCAGGGAGGCTTGTTTGCTGCAGGCCCGGGGATCTGTGCCGCTGCCACGCACCACCCTGCGACAGACAGCCCACGCTCAGGGGACAGAGATTTTGGGAGCGGGTGGGGAAGCGTTATGTGTGCAGGGAGGAGGCAGGAGGGGAGGGCTGTGGCAGCCCCGGACCAGCTGTCTGCCACTGCGAGTGTCCAGCCAGCACCTCCCCAGGAGAGGGGTGACCCGCTGGGACACCGGCTCTGCTCCCACAGAGGGGAGGGGGCGACACGCGGGGCTGGGACACTGTGGAGGGGATGGGGTGACACACAGAGCTGGAACCCTGTGGAGGGGCTGGGGTGACACAC
>NW_010973092.1:10583840-10595274 GCF_000737465.1 Haliaeetus leucocephalus
CCGGCCAGCCGTGGTGGTGGTGGTCGAGCTGGAGCCGGCCCGGGTCCGCCCGCTCGACCTCCCCTCTCCCTCCGCCCGCTCCCCTGAAGTCCCGAAGACTCCCGGGGGGATCGGGCGGCCCGCAGGAGCCCGGGCTGCCGGGGCTGGGCGGCTCCTCCCGCGCCCCCGGGAGCGGCGGTGCCCCCGCTCGGCGCCCTTCGCGTTGCGGAGGCAGCTCAGGCCCTGACATTACTTCTGTCGTGAACGAAAGAAAAGCCGTCGGGAGAATTACCAGGAGCGTTACCGGCCGGCTCCGTGGCAGGACGGGGATGCTGGGGCTGGGGCCGGAGGGGCCGGCTCGTCAGTCCGCAGAGAGAGCAGCTTCGGGAGCAAGACAGCCGGTGGGCCGGGGCGGCTGGGACAGCAGAGATGGGTTTCTGCTGGCTTTCTCGTTTTCATCGCTCCTGCTTTTGCAGAAAGCAGCCAGCGGCGGGGAAATGTTCGTAGGAAACCACGGTGACAGAACCCTTAGAAAAATAATTCGCTCCTGGGTCCTAATCCCAAAAAGGAATAAAAAATAATAAAGCAATGCATTCCTATGAAATCCGTTCCAGCTGATGAGAACTTTCTTAAGAGTGTCAAATAAACGTGGGTCTTTGATTTCGTTGGAAGGCCGAGGATGGATTTCAGAGCATTTATTTCCTTTTAGTAATTATGGTCAAGCCACATTTTATATTTATAGCATCCGATAGCTTCTCTGAGATTAGATGTGCAATCATTTGAGATTTAATAAAAATAGTAGGGATACACAATTACATTGCTTCTATTCTTTCTCCAGCTCAGCTTCCTCATGAACACGGTGATAGACGCACAAACTGGATTCCTAACACACGTTTCAAGAATTAGCACGTTAATGCTTAAGTCTGATAGTGTTGTAAGTCAGCAGCACATGAGCTGGTCTTACCCCATAACTGATGTTGGGGATCTGGGAATGGGGGAAAATGTGTTCAGTTACAGCAGTACTGCATCCCATTCACAGCCTGCAAACAGTGCTAGTTCACCTCTTTTGTGGATCAGAAAAACATACCAACACACAAAGGCCGATTGCAACTACAGTCTATAACGCAGCCCAGCTCCTCTAAAGTCTTCTGTTAAAATTCCCTTTGTAACAATGCTGCTCTGTCCATAGGTCTCACCCCTGAAGGGGTTGCAGCTGTGCATCTGCAGCAATCCTACTCTTAACATTTTGAATACAGGGCTGGCAAGCTCTGACCTCCCTGTCACTCTTTGTTGCAGCATGCTAAATGGGAATTTTATATTAAAAAGCCAGAACTCTCCCCAGGTATTAAATGTTTGTGGAGATATACTTATTGGTGAAACTTTTGCTGTTAAACCTCAACTTCTGTGAAAAATTGGATTTTTTTCTTTTTTTTTTTTTTTTATAAAAATACAACTGTGTAGGCTGGAGTTTGTTTTCAGCTTTTAACTAGCCTACTCAGTTTATGATTTTCAATAAAAAGCTAAGATTCAACTTTCATTCTGACACAGAAACATCAAATCTCAGATGTCCACCTATCTGTTTACCCCATGGCTCCACAACTTAGGTCTTACACACATATATATATATGACAGTTGCAGGTGCAAATATACCAGGTGAGATTCCATCATGAAAAAGTAAAAACTTGTACTGCGTTTTTCTTGCACAACAAAATTTGTTCACAATTTATGTACTTTACTGCTAGTGTCTTCAGTTCTTTTTAATCTTGTCAGGAAGATCCCAGTCTCCATGACCACTGACAGATCCAACACTGAATACATCTTTGATGTATCTGGCCCTAACACTTATTGCTAAAAACGTTGCAATGACAGAGCAGGAAAGACATCTCATTCAGAAGCTGGATGTCATGCATTGAAATAAATTAGTTGGTGGTGGGTATAACTGGTACTGTGGTATATGGTTTTACATTCTGAGGACTGATGTCTTCTGTCTCTAATAATTTTCCTATATACCAAAGATACTAACTTGTTTTTCTGCTTTAAAACCACACATGGTCTTTTCTGCACATCACAATAGAAACTCTGCTTGCAGATTCTTTAATGTAAATATATTAATACCTAAATTCTTTCTCTGAGTCGCTACATGGAAACCTACATTCATTCCTTGAGTTAATCATTTCCTCTATACTCTGCAGGTGGTTTTGAACAGCTACATAACTTTTTCATTAGACTAGTCATTTCTCCCATTGCTGAGAAACAAATCTGTTTTTTTTTGCCATGAATCCCGAAAAGTCTTGAAATGGCTCTGACCAACCAACAACAATTGCTCATGAGCCACAGAACTGGAAGGCAAATGGGCAAATATGGGTAGTCACAAAGAATATCTTACCTCTGGCTACACGCGTTTCTTAGTCTGTGCTAATTTTTATGCTAAAATGTTTTTGGCTGTATTAAAAACTGCAGAATCCAGGAGGATGTGCCAGCTCCCAGATCCAGATGTGTATTTTGGCCTGATCCTGCTTCTGTTCTGAGGTGTGACCTGGTGTATGTTTCCACCTGGAAGAATTCCCGGACTATTACAAGGCAAATTATTCCTTATGCTGACCAGAAAAGGAGGATTTCTGTTCCTCTACAATTACTGCCTCATCTAAGAAAGGAGCTTTACTGTATTTGCTTTCCTCAAGCTTTCCTGTATTCATAATATTTACATTGGACATTAATGCTTTTTTATGTTTTTTACCATTTCAAATTGGCACTGGGAATCAACGGAGAAAAATGAAGAGCTGCTTGCACGTTGCTTTTATTAACATACATGTCCAGTAAGTGGCACTGCAGGACTGGCTTTTCTGCAACCCTGGCTCACAAACAGTGCCATCGATGAGAGCAAAAGCAAGCGTGGGATGTGTCAAGACTTTTCTGCACCATGAAAAAAGTAGTTGTAGAGCAGGTGGGAAATGATGTACGGTGACGGCCCTGAAGGTGCAGTGCAAGAAACTGGGTGTATTCGGCTGCTGGCTCGGGAAGATGGTGTTAGGAACTGGCCTTGGCACCAAGCTGGCTGTTATCAGGGGTTTGCTAGAAGAAACCAGCAACGTTTCTGGGAACTATTCGTTAGCACTCGATGGGAGGTGCCTGTGAAGGCTTTGTGCTGGGTTTTGCTATCAGGAGCAGAATACTGGGCAAGGTGAACCATGTATACACAGCATTTCCTATGGTCTACTGACTTACTCTGCGTTAATTTTATGTAGAAAATCCAAACCCAGACTGGAAGGGACATCAGTACAGTCTGAGGAGTACCCAAAAGTTCAAGTTTCTGTAAATGAGCTAGGGATTTCTGGGAGTCTGTGTCAGTATATAAAAAACCACCACCCTGTTTCCTAGTCTAAGCTAATAATGAATAAATTATTATCTAGGGAAATTTGGTCAATCAGACAAGTAACACTACACTGTTTGGCAATATAAATTGTAATGAAACACTTATATAAGCTGATAGAGATTACAAAATCAGTTAAAGGTTTTGGCTCCATCTACAATATTTGAACCCAATTTTATGTTACTCATGCTATACTGTGCCAAGCTAAATTGATGCATATCTAATTTACCTATTTATCTAGATGCATAGTATTTCAGATAAGACTGGAAGGGAATGAACATGAAAAGCCAATCTGCATTTAGAAGGGACATAAAGCTACATTTAAAGGGATAAGCCAGCCTTTCAAGGGAATTAGGAAGCCATTTCCCCCATGATGTGGCTATTTTTATAAATGCTTTTGTGGGATCGTTCATGCCCTGAAGCAGCTGTGCCAGCTGCTGTCAGCAACAAGAGACTTGACTAGGCAGACTGATCTGGGATGTCAATATGCAGCTATGGATGTAGTATGGGGGCAAGGGGAGGTATAGTACTATCCCATAGGGCACAGAGAACAGCCACAGGAGCTCACAACGGCTTCAACCAGGCCTGACAAATTTTTTTATCATCCTCAAGCGACCAGGTATTGCTGACTCCTAATACTTTCACCTCCTGAGTCTTTCCAATGGCTTTTGAAAATAGCAATTAAGAATACACACTCTCAAATGTTTATTCCTGCAGCAACATGGGATGGCACTTGATAACCTCTGACAGCACTCAGAAGCAGAAGGTGACACACAAGACTGTGCCACAACAACATGGGAAGGCATGCAGCAACGCGAGCAAAGAGGTGAAAACATGAGGTGGCAGCAGAACTCATGACAAAACAAGACACCACAGGACAACTCGGAATAGCATACAACATGCCACAACGTGAGATAGCATGCAACAGCACAAATAGCATGGAACAACACTTGACACCATGCCACAGCATGATGGATATACCTGAAAAGCTGATAGAAATGCCTAGAGAGCAGTAAGAGATTCATAGCAGCAGGAAATTCCTAGAAAGGTATGGAAAATGTCTAGAAAACCACGGGAAATTCCTAGAAAGCTACAGGGAACTCCTGGAAAATTATGGGAAATCCTTAGAAAGCATAATTGAATTCCTAGAAAGCTGTGGGGGGATTACAAGAAAGCAAAATATGAATTCTGAGAAAGCTGGCTACAGGTTCCTCAAAAGCTGGAGGGAATTTCTTATGAAGTAAGGAGGAATCCTAGAAAGAAATGCACAAGTCCTAGAAAGCTGTGGGAAATGTCTAAAGAGCAGAAGGGAACTCCTGGAAAGCAGAAGGGAAGTCCTATAAATAGTACACAATTACTAGGAAGCATTAGGGAAATTTCTAGAAGAGCATTAGGGATTTCTTGAAAGCCCTGGAAATTCCTAGAAAGCAAATGCAAATTCCTAGTAAGGTGAAAGAAATCCTTGAAAAGCAATGGGAAGTTTTCCTAGAAAGCAGTATGAAATTTCCTGAAAGCTGGGTGGAAATCCCTAGAAAGCTGGAGGGCACATTCCCAGAGATCACTAAGAAAATCCTAGAAAGGTATGTGAAATTCTGAAGAAGATGTAGAAAAATGCAAGAAAGCAATGGAAAAATCCTGGCTGAGCTGTACATCCTGTAGTTCCTAAAGACGCGGGGGAAGCTCTTAGGAAGTAATGCTGAGAAAAGCACAGGAGAAAATCAACCACCGAAAAGAGTGGGGAAAAAAGTGAAGCCAGAAAGTAGATAGGATCAGATCCCATAGCCTTTCCTGAAATGTAACGTGTACCTAGAAGACATCCCTAATTTTAACCTCTCCTAAATGCCGAGGACCAGTTTGATGGACTGAAGAAGAGACACTGAATGCCTGCATTGGTGCAGCTGAGCCCTACCTAACATGCACTAAACCCAGCCCCAGGCAGCTGAGCTTTGCGGGAAGGGAGCAGGGGGAACTTGCTGACTTGGAAGGCCCCTGACCTTGAGACAGATTTTGACAAACGGATGATGAAACTCAGGGAACATTTCCAGCCTGGGAAAGTACTGTCTGTTAGCGACTGTCACAGCAACAACTCTTTGCAACACAGGGCAGGGAAAAGCCAAGGGCATCGAGGCAGGCTGCAAAGAGGGAGACATTGCCTATGTTGCTGGGATGAGAGAGTCCTGCCTGATGTGGTGGGACAGGCACGGAGGCTGGAAGAGGAAAACAGATCCAGATGAGCTAGGGTGAAAGTGGATTTGGCATTATATATTAGTTTGGGGTAATCCAGTCAGATCACTGGGTTTTTCAAAAGTTCGAATGAAAGTTATGGCAGGAGGAGTGAAGCAGCCTGAAGTTTAGACCTTGGTGTGGACTCTTGCTTGGAATATAGTTCTAGTGTTTTATTGATCTTGGTGGAACATTTCTGACTGCCATCAAGGCCAGACTGTGTGATTTGGTGAGGACTTTGACAACCAGCATCTTGCCTCTAAGAACGATTTAATCCCAGAACCTGAAGGTGAGACCCTGGGTTGGTTCAGCTGCAACATTGCAACATCGCAACGGTTTGTCTGGGGAGCTGCAGAGGTGAAAATGCTGCCTGAGACAGCAGAGCTTCAGGACTGGGACATTTGGAGTGGTCTGGTCATTGCTGGACAGCTGGTTGACCCTGTCTACCGTAGCTGGACTTGCTGCGCTCCTGCATGGGCACTGTGGGGCTGCCCCCCATGCAGAGAGCCCAGGCTGGGCATCCCTGGCAGAACTGCCTGCTCCTGCGGCTCCTGGCAGCGCAGGTGCGAAATGCTTCTGTTGGTCTTCACTATGAGCAAGAAGTGATGCTCTGTGCAGTATCAGCTTCTATTTTTTTGGTAAGTATTAGTTTAATTATCTTTAATTCAAGGATTTGTAGCCTGCCGATGGAAGGGCTGTGGAGTCTGACCGTCCTGGATGTGCAATACTGTGGGCTTAATACTCAACTGTAGTGCAAACTATTGCTCACTTGCTCCACTAACCTTTAGAGGCAGTGGGCTCCTGTAGGTACCAAGCACACTCTTCATTGTCACAGATCCTGCATCAGAAAACCACAAAAAATCTGCTGGTAGAAGTTAGACAGTTCTTCTCCATCCATCAATCAGGGGCTGGGCTGGAATATGGGGAAGGATCCATTTTATGCTGGCATGCAGCTCAGGAGTAAATCTGTAACACCAGTTTAGGAGGGGAGAGTGCCACCTACCAAGCCATCTGCCAAAGAAATTGTATTATCTGCAGTCTCATCCACTGTTGCTAGAAATCACTGTGACACTCATCTGTGAAGAGTTTTGCTGCTAATATATCTATTTGTATTCTTTTTATCCATCCACTCAGAATTAATTATTTCTCAGATTAATTTCATTCTAATGAATCATTCTGTATCACTGGCTTTATTTCATTTCTGAGATACTAATTAATATGTCAAACCCATCTTTAACATTGAAAGTGCTGTCATTTTTTCCGTGACTTTTCTTTTGATTAATATATTCAACTTCAACTTTTCTGAGGGCCTAAAATGTCCATCCAGTGTGGAGCGAAAGAAAAAATGCGAGCTATACAGTATTAAAAAATTATGCATATGCAAATAAAACATAAATTGGGAGGCAATGGCCCAGTCTGTATTTTTGTGTTGACTTACTAGTTTATGTGCTATTTCATATAGCAGGTCCTCAGCAATCAGCTGTGTAGGATTTTTATGTACATGGATTAGAATATAAAATTCAGCAGTACATCGAGTGTCTACAATTGTCGGTGAATTAATCAGAGATTTTGGATATTCTGTATTTGTTGGTTTAGATTAGGTTTTAAAGAAGGGGTCTTGTTGGTTTGCTGTGGATTTCCTGGCACTGTTCTGCTGAGCCGCAGGGACGAGGCAGTCGGATGAAGCGTTTTTCTTTCCTTAGAGCTCTCCTCTCCTCTCAGCTATAATTTAGTCTCATCATCCTCTGCAGTTTGGCTCTCTACCCACTCTGGAGAGAAGTGTTGGCAGGGCAGTAATCCCTCTCCTACCCCGTATCTGTGGCAGATGCAAATCCCAGAAAGGGAACGGGGGGAAATTTTAGGCTTCCCTGCTTGAGCCGTTTCTGGGGTGATTTAAGATCTAGTAATGGCCTTTGGTTTGACAGAGCAGGTTGAGCTGTGAGACGAAGGGTCACTCCAAGTGTTGATTGTGGAAAACTTTTCTTTGTTCCTGTGGGAGTGAGTGGGTGGAACTGGAAAAACCCCATAAAAAGTCACTGCATAAGCTCTGCCGATTAAATAACATGGTTATTGGCAGCACCGCACCGAACTTAAATTACCCATGGCTCCTGCATGGCAGGAGGCTGGGGACTGTTTAGATGACGGCTTCTGCTCAGATCCCTGGCCACAGGTTTGGTATTTGTCTTTCTTTCCTGTCTTCCACTCTCTCCAAAATGAGCCATTTTGTTGTAAAATCTGGGGAGTTACAGCTGAAACTCTGGGTTTGCACTGCAAATGTAGAGAGGGATTGCTGGCGAGGGAAGGAAAGGAGAACAGAGCCTGAACGGGCTCTGAGCAGGAGTGGGGACAGGAACGCTGCTCCTTTCCCTGTACAAACAAGTAGATTATGGTTTTTCACCACTTCTAAAGCTTGCGTGTGCAGAGCCCTGCAGACACGAGGCTGCTTTTTGAGAGTTTGCTGCCGGATCTCCCGCAGAGCAGAAATCCTTTCTGCAGGTTTCCTCCACTGTGGCCTGAGCATGGAGATGGGCTCTCCTGGCTGGGACCAGGGCTGTGCTCCAACAGTCAAGCATCAATGTAATGGGGAGGGGAGATGCCAGAGGAGCACCAGTGCCTGGTCCTGCCTCATGAGCACCCCACAACCACTGCATGAACTCCAGATCCTGGGAACCAGTAGCACTGCCCAACATATCCTTCCCATAGCTGCCTCGAATGAGTAATTTAAATTCAGACTTGCATACATGGTGTTTCTGTTTGGGCTTTTTTCATTTTCCTTCTCCTTGTCAGTGTCCAGAATTTTGCACATGCTTCACCAGTGACCTGAAACCCAGGGATGCTTTGTGCACTGGTTGCCATTGAAAATAGTTCAAAAGTCAATATTCACAAGGGCACTGATGTGCTTTTTTAGATCAGTCCTACAGAATCCCCCAGACTCTAAGGTCCAGCTGCAGATGGACATGCCTATAATTTACAGCCAAAAAAAAAAAAAAAAAAAGCACCCACACTCAATACTGAATATTTAGGCTTCTTGTCGTCAGTGTTTGGGGACTAGAAATCATTTCTCTCACTGATCCTTTTTCCCTGCTGGTGGATCTTTATCATTCAAGAGTGAGCTTGAGATTCTTGGACATGTTTTTTTTTTTAGCAGCAAAGTAATATTTTTTTCTGCTGCTACTCTTTGCTCTGTGCTTTTGTACTCACTACTGCAGTTTTCCATGTGGAATGCCCAACATTGTAATGTCAATTTAACCAGTGTGCTTCACTGATCTTTAAGAGACTTCATAGCTGTTGTTCAATTTCCAGGAACCCTTGATTTTTCTGAGAAGGTTACATTGAGGCTAAAGTTATCTTGGCTTATTAGTATAACCAGTTATTTAGAAACCTGACAGCTCTTTTAGACATTATTTCTGTTAACATGCCTCAGCTGATTTCATGTTTAATGAATCCCATGCATGCAGACTCAAAAAGTCATCCCAAGAGTGATGCAACTACAATTTGTATCCACATAATGTAATATTATTTTGTAAATTAAGCTGCCTTTCTCCAGCTCTAGTATGTGCACTATTTTGTAGATTAAAGCATGTTTATCTCTGAATGCAAGATCTGGACTTTGTTCAACTCTGACTTAATCTTCCAGTAGCTAATTACTGTTTGGATGAAGAACATTTGGATCAAGGTGCTACTCAGCATTTATATTTTTAAATCTTCATACGGACCAAATAGGACTTTCTCCAACCTGAGTCTCCTGGGAGAAGCAGGTGCTTCACAGGGCTTTCCTTTTTCCTTTGGGCATTGCTTTGATTCCAGCATCAGCCAGTAGTGATTGAAAAGCATTAAATAAAATTAAGCAGCTGTTTTATGTGGGTATCCAGGGAGAATTAAACAAGCTCTGTGCTTGTTTCTAAATCTCCAGGAAACGCCTGCAATGTCATCCTGTTGCTGGCAGTTTTAGGCAAGTCCCAACCTGGACAAGAGCTGATCCTTCTCGCACTGGCTGGAGGCAGGTTAGCAGAGAGCAGCAAAAGGAAAATTCACCCTATACTTTGTATAACTGGCTCCTAGAGTCATGTCAATCGGCTGCCTAATCCCACCACTAAATTTACCTAAATAATAGTAGGGGTTTAATGGATTTCACTTTTGTTCCTCACCTGGGTATGACTATTAAGTCATGAAAGTTTTAAAAGCTTACAGATTAGCTGAAGTGACAAATGAGTACCACAGGGTGCCCTGCATGAAATGCTGGTGTTTGAAACCTGCGTAGCTGTTGAAGGGGCTTTACTCCACTAGTATGTTCTTGGCTGAGCCAGACCTCATTGTCAACCCTGAACCGATCACACAAACTTAGAGATGAGACAGGAGAGAAGCTCTGACTTCTGAAACAGATACTTGAATTGCCAGACAAATAAGGACTGTGAGATTCTTACAGGCTGCTGTGAGCAGGAAGATAAAAGGCTTTTTTTAATGTCAGATTCAAATGAAAGTTTTAAACCCTCACCCATATGAGCAGCATTAGGGTCTTCCAACAGTGAATTCAGCCTCTTCCCCAGGAAAGGCTGCTCCCTAGCAAAAATTAACTGAAGAGTTCGCTCGATGAGCTGATAAGCAGACGATTGAGCAGACTGCTCTCTTCTCTGCAATGTGTACCTCAGCGTTTCTCTCCAGTATGTCTCAAAAATTGTGCTGTTTTTGTACTCCGGAGTTGTGATTTCTCCTGGAATAATCCAGGATGGCTGTGGTAGAAAGCCATTTTGGGGGAGCCTCTGGAAATTGTTACAAATAAAATCAAATATACTCAGTGACTTCTTATGCAGGCAATGTTCCCCTCAGCCCAGGGTTTCTACTGAAAAACAGGAGCATGCTACATTTTCAGAAGGTAAGTATCATGCAGTATATCTCACCTGTGTTGTGCTTTAAGAACAGAAGAAAAAAAGAAAAAAATCTTGAAAAAAGAAAATTTACAGTGACTTTCATTAGAGATCTCTATTACCAAAGAGCACAGGATTCATTTTCTTGTCTATTTTCACCCTCCTCTGGGGATGAATGATGATTAAAGGACAGGATAATAAGAAGGGGAGCATGAGAACTTGCTGAGAAGCAGTTAAAAAGGAAAAAAAAAAGAGAGGGAGAAAGAAAACCAAGTACTTCAGTTAGCTAGTCAAGGTTAGCTTAGCGCTGTATCTGCTTTAACTGACATTATGAAAAATTATGGATGGCACAAAAGCAGCTTCACTAATGCTGAACCCTAGGAAATTTGTCTTGACAATTTAGTGAGCTTATTTGTTCTTCTAGGAGGTTTTTAACCTCCCTGTGATGTCTTTTCTCTTCATTTTCCGAATTTTTTTGAGTAAGGTTCCTATACAAAGGTAGCAACATGTTCCTCTTTCGTTGCCTGTTGTGGCTAAGGTAAGAAAGAAAAAACCCTTTTGGAGAAAGAAGGGGTTTGAGACGTAACCGCTCTGTTTTTGGTGCTTACTACCGAACCGGAAGGATTTTTTTGCAAAGGAGAAACCACGGGTTGAAGAGAGCGGCAGATTTCTGCTTCCAAGGAGGGCAGTTCGTGGCTCTGGGTTTTCCCTGCAGACGCGAATCCAGCCGCATCTGCCGTCGGGCGGTGCCGCTCCGAGGCTCCGGCCGGTCCGAAGCGCCGGACCCGCTTGTTCCTCTGCCGTCCCCTCGCCTGACCCCCAACAACTTGGTCAGGACGCGGGTCCTCAGCCACCTACCGCACCCCTGGCAACCTGGGCTTCGGGTCCCCCCCTCCCCGCTCCCTTCCCTGCCTACCCGCAGGGATAACCATGCCCTTCTCCTGCGTTACGAACCCAGGCGTTAAGCCTGTCTGGCGGCGGGTGCGGGCTGGGGGGG
>NW_010973092.1:10595284-10869641 GCF_000737465.1 Haliaeetus leucocephalus
CCCCGGCTGCAGCCCGTCGCCAGCCCCGGGCCTTCCCCGCGCCGGTGAGTACCGCCGCGCTTACCGCTGTGCCGGGACGGGGGGGTCCCGGCCGGTGTGTTTGTGTGTGTCCCCCCCCCCAGTGTGCTCTGGGGTAACGCTGCTCCCCTGGGGGTCGGGGAAGCCGCGGGTGTCTCGGCCCGCAGCCCGCCTCCTGAGCATCGCCCAGCCCGAAGTTAGGTGCCGGTACTTACTTTCCGCATCAATTAAGTGAACTCAGCTGGGTCGCAGCGCCGAGGCATCACGCAGCACCCCGGGCGTCCCGGAGCTCGGCGGAACTCAAGACCGGGCAAAGTAATCCCGTTTGCGCTAAGCTCCGGAACAGCCGCTCCAGGAGCCCGGCTTCGCCTCTCGCCCCGGCTGCCTTGGCTGGCCGGGACGTTATTCCCCAGGAAGGCGGAAAAACCGGGGAGAGGCTGCCCAGAAGAAGCTGCGCCCGACCGAAGATGTTAGAGGAGGCGAAGGGGGGCTGCTTTTTGCCCGTTGCGTGCCTCCATGCCTGTCTTTCCCTTGTCTTAATCCTTTAGGAAGGAGACGCCGGGCAGACAGACCTTTCCTGGAGGGGCGATGCTGCCGAGCCCTGCCCCGGGCAGAAGAAAGCCTTTGCCGCCGGGACCCGCCGGTACCGGAGATGCGCGGCCCGGGGCAGGCTGCGGGAGAGCGTGAGGAGCTGCCTCCGCCTGCGCTTTTCTGAGAGGGGAAAAAGCATGGTAAAAGCTGGCCCCGATCCTTGGAGCGCAGCCCCGCTGAGCAGGAGGTGGGATTATTCCAGGGTAGTTACGGAGAGCTATAACCTGGCAGCAGAGTGTTAAAGCGACTCGGCCCCGCTGGAAGAGGAACCCGCTGCGGGCACCGCCGGCGTGGCAGCCCGCGTCGTGGCTGTGGGGAGGTCACTCGGGTCCTTCTCCTCCTCTCGCCCTTCTTTCTCCTTCTAGTGAACGACAGAAGAAAGAACCGGTACTCGGCTCTTGCCAGCGTTGGGAATACCGTGCCTTTTGCCTGGGATGATTTGTCCTGACGTGCCGCTTCGACGGGATGTACAAAGTGCGACTGGGACTGATCCGGCCAACAAAGTTTGCAGCGTGATCGGCAGGGGCAGTGGGATGGAGGTAGCTGGGCACACGCCAGTGGGGTCCGTCACGCATGGTCCGACAGCACAGACCTGCTGCTCCCTTGAAAACTAACTCCTGATGGTCAAACTCTGCCGGCTCCTGTTTTTACTTCTCCCCTGCCAATCTGCACTTTCAGGGAAAAAAACACACACACCTGATGCAATGCAGTGTTTTTGTGGTGGTTTTGTGTATAAGATTTGCTATGCAATTCCAAAACTAAAAGAGGAGGAGAGACGGCCCTGCATCCCAGAGCAAACAGAGAATCAGAGGTGAAAGGTAGGAGCCAGCATTTCTCATTTAAATAAAACTAAATAACCTGAGCTACTTCTTACTGAAAACCTTTAAAACACACCTACTGTATGTTTATTTTCTTTGTCTTGGAAGTGTAAAACAGTTTGAAACAAAGTGAAGATTTGCTTTCTGACGCTGCCCAGAAACAGAGAACTGATGCATTTTGTAACAGGAATGTACCGAGGAGGAAGGATGGAGTGTTTCATCAGTGAGACATTTAGGAAACTAGAGAAAAGCACCTCATATAGTATGCTTCAGTAAATAGGAAAGGCTAGTGCAGTGGACTCTGGAAACACTCGATCAATAGCCTATTTAAGTGGGAATATATGCAAGCATGGAAAAGTGATTGCTTTCCTGTCTGTGGGGTATATTTGCAGAGGACAGCAGCAGAACATTTGCAGGTGAGCTGTCTGAATTAGGCCTCTTCATGCTGGGGTGGTGCAGTGTGTTTCTGAAGGGATTGCTTAAAAAAACAGTCTGTGGGGTGGACTGTATTTGTGCATTTTCAGTTCCTGCTCATAAAGCTTTCAGTGGGTTCAGGATGATTCAAAGTCCATCCGGGGGCGAAAGGGCCATGAGAAAGGACCTTTGGTCTCTTTGGTGATGAGTAGTTAATGGACGTCTGATGTCTCTGATCTCTGCAAGGAAAGGAGCTGATGCCGTCATGAAAATCATGATATGATTTTCCCTCAGGAGAAACTATGACTTGGAACGACACCACTATGGACGGGGAAGGGTTGCTGGTGGAAAGGGACTCTTCCTTTCGGATCCTCACGGGCTGCTTCCTCTCGCTGCTGATTCTCTCCACGCTGCTGGGAAACACGCTGGTCTGTGCAGCTGTCATCAGGTTTCGCCACCTCAGGTCCAAGGTGACCAACTTCTTTGTCATCTCCTTGGCCGTGTCAGATCTCTTAGTGGCAGTTTTGGTCATGCCTTGGAAAGCTGTGGCTGAGATCGCCGGTTTCTGGCCTTTTGGTTCGTTTTGCAACATCTGGGTGGCCTTTGATATTATGTGCTCAACAGCCTCCATCTTAAATCTCTGTGTCATTAGTGTGGACAGATACTGGGCCATCTCCAGCCCATTTAGGTACGAGAGAAAAATGACCCCCAAGGCAGCCTTCATCATGATCAGCGTGGCGTGGACTTTGTCCGTGTTGATTTCCTTCATCCCTGTGCAGCTGAACTGGCACAAGGCTACAACCACAAGCCTTTTGGACCTAAATGCCAGCTTACAAGGTATAAGCATGGACAACTGTGATTCTAGCCTAAACAGGATGTATGCCATCTCCTCTTCTCTAATTAGCTTCTATATACCTGTGGCCATCATGATAGTAACTTACACGAGGATATACCGGATTGCTCAGAAGCAAATACGACGCATCTCAGCTTTGGAGAGAGCAGCAGTGCATGCCAAGAACTGCCAGAACACGAGTGGCAACAGAAGCAGTATGGACTGCCAGCAACCAGAGAGCAACTTCAAAATGTCCTTCAAGAGGGAAACAAAGGTTTTAAAGACTTTGTCGGTGATCATGGGCGTCTTTGTGTGCTGCTGGTTGCCATTTTTCGTATTGAACTGCATGATTCCCTTCTGTGAGCCTACCCAACCTTCCAAGGGAGCAGAAGCTTTCTGCATTAATTCCACCACCTTTGATGTTTTTGTTTGGTTTGGATGGGCTAATTCTTCCCTCAACCCCATCATTTATGCCTTCAATGCTGATTTCCGCAAGGCATTTTCGACCCTGCTAGGATGCTACAGGCTCTGCCCTATGTCCAGCAATGCTATAGAGACTGTTAGTATTAACAATAATGGAGCAGTCGTTTTTTCGAGCCAACATGAGCCCAAAGGGTCCAGCCCCAAAGAGTCTAATCTGGTTTATCTGATTCCACATGCAATTATCTGTCCAGAAGAAGAACCTCTCAAAAAGGAAGAAGAGGGTGAACTATCTAAGACCTTGGAGAAAATGTCTCCAGCACTGTCTGGTATCTTGGATTATGAAGCTGATGTTTCTTTGGAAAAGATCAATCCCATTACACAAAATGGGCAGCATAAAACCTGAACAGTAAGGTTTACCCAGCAAGACCTAATAGTGTATCTGGTAATAACCTTTAAAAAAAAAAAAAAAAGAAAGATATACAAGATTTTTTGGTAAGAAACTAAGCTCTAGGGAGAAAAACAGATTTACACCAAGCCCAGATTTAATTTTCCTGACATTCAAAGCAAATTTAACATTTTAAACAATAAACAGAAAACGATACTGAAAATTGGTTTAAAAAAAGGATATTAAACTGTACTGTTCATACTGAGGAAAAAATACAAATTTAGATACAGTGCAGTGACAAAGAAAGTATTGCTGCTTCTCTACACAGAGAAACCAATTTATAGCTTAAAATGAGGCAAAAGATAAATGTTAAGTATTTAAAGATTAATGTTTACTAGAAGTTAAAAGATTGCTGTGTCTTGTGCTAGTGGGTGTTAACAGATCCTAATTAAAGACTGGGGGATTGTAAAGGTAGGTAGATGCCTTCTTAAAATTATTTCTGATGAATAATTGAGCCTTATAATGAGAATGGTTATTTTTAAAGCTTTGGGAGGTAATATGTTGATACTGGTTTTATTTATTTATTGTTTTAAATCGATATTTTTCATATGTTATAACAGAACTAGCTTTATTTATGTTATTTAAGATGTCTAAATAATGGGATATTTTTGGAGTGTCATAACTGCATTTTGATCAGTCAACCAGTCAGCACTTTATTACAAGCTCTGATAGTCTGGAGAGGTGAGGAGAATGAAGGAATGTTAAGAAGCTCAGCAAGAAACGAAGGAATCAACAAAACTGATGCTGTATGGAGTTTGTTTGCTTGTGGGCTTTTTTTTTTTTAAAGTGGAATTTCTTTCAAAAGATAGGACCAGCGTTGACTGAGTTGTGAATTCTCTTCCCTTATAGAAATAAAAGAAATTGCTGCTATTTATTTTTAAAAAGTTTCATGTTACAAAGACTTTGCTAGAATGTCAAGTTTGTGGATCTGTAAATACCTTAAATATGACTACAACCTTAAGAAGAATCCAATTTGAGAAGAAAAGCTTCTTAGATAACAATTCTTAGTATATAATGTTTTGTATTTATGTAAGATAAACGGCTTTCTCAGACTTTTCTTATTTCAAGTCTTGGATATCTTTTCTGAACAAACACAATTGGTTATAATGGTAGTAAACATGCCAAACCTCGTTATCATCTGTATTATTGCAGTACCACCAGGATCATGCTCTCTGTCTGCTACTGTACCACGGTCAGAGTTAAAAAGTGAGGTACCTAGTGCTTTACTTTGGAAACTAGGAGGACGTTACATTTTAGTAATTACCATGTCAATAGTCCATTCGATATGGAATAGTGCCTCATTACCATTTTGGATTAAGACATTTCTAAATATGGATGGAACTGCAGCCCCCACCTCAAAAAGTCATGTGAGCTCCAAAAAAGTTGCTAATGTTTAATTAAAAAAACCTGCTACTTTTCCATTGTCCTTCCCTGCTGCTTTCCCTTTGTAATGCCAAAAGCAATCAGTGAACATTAGCAACAGGAACATTGGGTGTTAATATTCAGCAGCATTCAAAGAAAGCTATTTGTTTTCCGAAAATACCCTTTGGAGCAACTTTTTCATAACATATATAAAAAAAAATGTGTTGTCAGAAAAAGAGAACTGAGAAGAAAAAAAATTTAAACTCTAATGAACTATATACATCCTGCATCAGGTCTGTGTATTTATGTATTGTGAATGTTTTCATAATTTTATTGCTTGTATGCTGCTTTCATACATATAATAAAATTATTTTGTGAACAGAAGGTCAAATAAAATGATCTACATTGCATTTATTAAATACATGCTGTTTTTTGGCACTTGTATTGATCGTGTTAAAGGCAAGGACGGTTCCTCTTTTTCCATTTGCCCTTATTTGGGATCATACCCGTAAGGCAGATGGGAATTTTTATTAGAAGCAGGAGAAAGCCCTCTCTCCAGAGAGACCTCTGAGCCCTTGCTCTAAACTAGGATTTGAAAGCAGTAAACACAGTTTGGAAACAACCACACTCTGCTTTAATGTGACTAGTTAAAATATGTAAAGCTCGACTTACTGGTGACTTTTATTTCAATGATTTTTTTTGCCTTGGTGTAACAGGGTAGTGAACTTGGTTTATAGCATGCTTTTATTGTTGCTTTTTTATCTTCTCCCCCCCCCCTTCCCCCCAAGTTGTGCAATACTTTTCAAAGCTTGATACAGCCCCACTGCTAGTGTCTGGTTTTTGGAACAAAATGAATCATTTCAGAAGCGAGGCGATGGTGCGTGCAGCTGAGTGAGGTTCACCAGTGTCCCTCTGTTCATGGCAGCCCTCTACTTTGTTTTTGCCTGTCAGCAGATTCATTTTGAAATGAAGAAAAAAACCAAACAAACGTGGTCACTTCTGCCTCAAGCATTACCAGTGTGACCCATTCAGCAGCTGGGATCTGAGCTGGTGCACGAGCTGCGGTGATGTCCAGCTCCCCTTCCTTTAGCGCTAACTTCCCTTGGGCAGTGAATGCAGCAGGTCTGACGGCAGGCAGGGAGTCGTGTCTGCCTCCAGGCTTTCTTAGCTCCTTGGGTAAAATTTCCTTGCATGGTGCTGATGCCTGATTTTTTTTTTTTTTTTTTGTACTTTTGAAGAATTATTTTACTTTTTAAAATTACACAGGCCAAAGATAAAGTTCTGTGGTTGCCTACTTAAATACATCTGTCTTCAAGAGCTTTTATTCTCCAAACTCCCAGCAGTCTATATAATAGCAAAATACAAAATACATTTAAGGAGATCATGTAAAGCAAGATGCTGTTCTTGTATTAGTTTGTATGAGGATGATTTGTATTCTGAAACAAATGGTTGCTCTAGTGTGACTAGGAGCCATCCCAGGAACTCCCTCCTGAGTTCCAGAGGGACTCTGTGGAGGTTGGTGGGGAAATGCTGCCTGCTACTGCTGCTGGGTGCTTCCATTTGGTGTGACAGGCTCCCTGTTAAAGGCAGGGCAGGAGAGAAGTTTTTCTGAGTGTATTTTACTGTTTTTTTTCTCTACTTCTCTTTAAACTAATTTTTGCTTCTGCCTCCTTTCCCTTACATACATTGTAGAATACCATTAATTTGCCTTGATCCTCGTTTACCGATGTACTCAATTTACTCCTTCATTTTCCAGCCTTTCCAGCTCGTTTTTTTTTATCTGCCCTTTCTTCCTTTCTTCCCACTGCTGCTAGAGCTGTTCTGTCACCCGTTTGGATTTATTGGCCCCAATAATCCTTTGCTTGGGAGAAAGTCCAAATTAAAATCCTACCCCCCCAGCACAGCCAAGAGTCCCCTTCCCACAGCCTGCACACAGAAATGTTTCTCTTACCTGTTGCAGAGCCTGGAGACCAGAGTCAGGGGTGACTAGAAGGGACAACAGCATGTGCCTGCTAACTACTACTCTGTTTATGTGCTGAATTAATTGCTCAGGAGCTGTATTACCTGTTCTGCACCCGGTCCCCAGCTGCTCGAAACCAGTGGTCTGCTGAAACTACTGGTCATACCAATGTCAGGAAGCACCCCAGGGACTGGAGACATGCCAGAGCCATGCTGGGCTCTGGTGGAGCTGATAGCAGGGAGTTAACTGGTGAGGTTTGGCCATAGTAACCCTGCGAGTAACCTGCGAGGAGTGCTTACTGTTCCATGCTAGCAGGCAGCATCATCCTCTCTGCTGTTCTGGAGGATGAGAGCAGCAGAAGTTCATTTGCAATAACGTCATCTTTGAGATAACAGCCACTTTGGTGAAACACTTCCCTAGGAATGTTTTTCTCGCCATGTGTTGCAATATGTGGCCGGGCAGAGGCAGAGCCACCAAGAAGCAGCGACGTGTCAGGACACCAGGATGTCACTGCTCCCACCAGGATGGCCACCTTGTCTACCCTGTGGGCACCAGGTGCTTTTCTCCCCACCTTGCCCACCCCCAAGCAGTATTTTCTGCTGTGGAGCGAGCCTTGCTGTGTGCCTTTCCGATGCACCCGCAAATAACCCATGTAACCTTTTTTCCTGCGTTGCTTCCTTGTGACTGAAGGTATTTTTCTATTTGTGGATGGAAGAGGTTAATAATTCACCTGATGGCCTTGATGAAGGAGCTGTTTGCAATGAATGAACCATAATCACTAGATTAAATCTGAATACATTTCTCCCTTCCCTTGGCAAGCATTTTATGCTGATTTGGGTTTTTAACTTAACAAAGCATATAAAAGATAGAGGATGGAAGAGGAAATGCTGTTGCTGATGTACAGTTTTAATAATAGTTATTGGGAGCCAGTCCTGGATTTTTTCAAATCAACAATTTTCAGAAGCACCCAAATCAGATTGAAATCTCAAAAACCTGCTTTGGTTAGTATCTTGAGAGACAGATTATTCCAGTAAATATTTTGGTTTTTTGATATAACGATAGTAGAATATGATCCTAGCGATACCACTTCTGTGGCCACACAATGAATGTTACTTAAAGACTGAGGAAAACAATGGTATCTGTTTCTTAACTTCCGAAAGATTGAAACACATAGTGTAAAATGTTCTTGCACTGTTCTGTTGCAGCAGAGATGGGCTGAGCCAGGCGTTGGGCTCCCACCATGAGCCTTGGATCAGGTCGGTGTTGATCTCCTCTTTGCGAGAGGTTCTGGGCTGCCTGGCTGCCTCCTCAAGCCCTGTGGGGGGCTGCTGGGTTTGCAGGGTGGTGTTCCTTCACCCCAGATCTCAAAGTCAGGGTTACACTTGTGAACACCAGCCTTCCCAGATGGATCTGGAGAGTGCCATGCTGCTGGCCCTGCTGCCCTCCCCAGCCAGGCACAGGTCTTTCCAATGCACCGCCAGAAGCGTGTTTCTACAAATGTAGTTTTGAGGCTGAATGTGTAAATTGAGTATACGATGGCTATTTGCATGTTGGTTGTCTTTACAGTCATGGTCAGAATGAAATGGCAATTTTCTGCCATGCCTGTTTTTATTCTGTTTCTAGGAAAAAACTCTGGGCAATGATACAGGAGAAGGCTGCTGGCCCTGCTGTGCCGATGGACATTGCTTTTCTCTTTTGATTGCTTTCCCTTTTGGTCCCGCCAGGCTGTTCCTCCCTCTTTCCAGGAGGGATGTTCCCATCGGTTCTTCGGTGAAGGAGTTTCCTCAGTGCCTGTATGGGCAGGGGTGGTGGACGGCGCTGGCAGGGCAGTGCAAAGCCTGCTGCCAGTCACTCGGAGCAGCACCACCAGACCTGGGATCCAGGTTGCGCACCGAAATAACGTGACTGACTGGCATCAAAGGCATTGCTTTAGTTTCTGTCCCTCCGGATGGCATTGGTTTCACCCAGGAAGGCAACATGGGGATCAAAGGGATACCCTGGGCCTCGTTCGTCATCACCCTGTGGACCTGGTGAGATGGATGATTTGGTGCAAAAGAGACATAAAAGAGCAAGTGGCAAAGGGGTTCCAGGGTCGGGTGCAGGGGAGCAGCGCTGGGGATGGTGGCACTGGGGAAACCTGTGCCCCAGCTCCCCCGCCACGATCCCGGGCAGCCAGAGGACACGGATGAAGGAAGAGCTCAGGTCCAACCCTGCCCTGGCCAGACCCACGGACCGAACTACCTCCCAGTCCCTGCATCACCACGGGGCTGGCTCTGCGAGGAACGCGGCTTTCGCTTTGGGGCCAGCCTGGGTACCCCGACGCCGGCTGATCTCAGTCCAGCCCGAGAGCACTCAGTACAGCTGGGTGAGATGCTCAGCTGAGGAGTAGGTCTGACTTTGGGCTGTGATTTGACTCAAAAAGAAATGAAAGTTGTAATAATGTCTGTGATAGGGGATTTGTACAGCTATCTTACACTTTCCTTTGCTCCACATAAGTCATACATTTGTTTTTCTCACATCTCCTGTATCTGTTATGTCAGTAGCTTCCCTTTAAATCAGTTGGCTTTTTTCCTGTTTGAAGTGTTCCTACCCAACAGATCTAAAACTGTTTGTGGGATATTTCAAATAACAACAACAAAAAAATATAGAAAAAAGTGTCATTTGAATATATCATCAGAGAGTGTTTTGACATCTTCAAAATTAATTTCTTTAATTATCTTTTCAGTTTGCAGTGTTAGATTTTTAAAACTCAGATCAGATCTTTGGTTTGAAAATACTGACAAAGAAGTTAAAAATTAAAAGTAAAATGAAATAGTTTAATATGACTTGCATTAAACAATTCGATTGTTCAAAACTTTTCCTGCTCCCATCCCTTGATTTTCAGATCATTAAATTCCTATTAATTTCACATTTTCCTAAGACAAGTGACTTGAAATCTTGAAAGAAGACACAGAATGAGATAAATATTTGCTTCCCGGATTCTCCTTCCAGTGATGTGAGCAGAGAAGTCAAATATTTCAGTGAACTAAAGTACCATTGCAAAGTTTCTCTTAATTTCAGAGAGAGGAGATTACAGATTCAGACACCAAGACATTTTCCTCAGTTTGTTTTTATTTTCTTTCTTTGTTAATAAAGGAGTTTCTGATAGTATTGCTTTTCCTAATCTTTTCGATGCCATTCTGTGTAAGTACCAACAATTTTACTTTCATATGCACATTCATACACATATACAACATACATTGTTCTCAATTAGTAGATTCAGAGAGCAGAGGAAAACAAATAGCTCCATGTGCAGTGACGAGAGGTGAACTCAAATTAATATATTTCTTTGCTACAGAAGCAGACCACAGAAGATGAACCAGGCCCGTATTGCCTGCATTAAAAGGACAAACCTGTCAGGACTGATAGATCTTTAATGCCAGCAGTCCTTCATGCATGACCTGGGGCTCAGGAGCACATTTCACCAGCACCACACTGGAAACGGGCTGAGGCTGGCAGGGGCTGCGCAGCAGCCAGCAGTTTGGGAAGTGCAGTTAATTAGAGCTGGTTGTGCTTCACCTGCTTGGGAGAGCATGTGTGCCTGAGAGATGAAACATTCAGAAAATGGTAAAAACATGCTTTGAAATTGCTCAGTAAAAGGTGTTTTAAATAATAATAATAAAAAGATTTAATGATGCTGTTATGTACTTCTTCACTTTCTGGTTTTCTAAAGCTTTAGTAAGAAAGCTATTTCCATAGTGATTTCAAAGTTGTAAACGGTACCATCCAATTTCATTTGCTTTGCTCTTCTGTGGTTGTATTAGACTTTGATACCAATTTGTGTTCTCAGCTGAACAGAGTCTGCTCCAGCAGCTCCTCCAGCCTGCTGACGCCTGCTGAAACCCTGCATCCCACCCTGTCCATTGGGATGTGGGACAACAGTGAAGGGACGTCCCTGGAAATGGCTGCTTTTGAACAGTGGGAAATTATTTTTGAGCAGAAAATTCACTTTTCAAGTTGGTATCCATTTTGTAGGTCTTAAAATGAATCCATTTCCATATTTTTTTTGGTGATTTATTTGCAAACAGTTTGAATTAATTTTCTAAAAAGCAAGACTAAATGGTTTAAAGAACACCAGTATTTTCTAAAAGAGAAAGAATTTAACATTATAATAGTTAACATTTTAGAAACATTTTAATTAAATATCATTAAAACTTTATAAAGTAGGACATTTTAAATGCATTTTGTTCATGCATTCAAAATAATAATTCAATAACATTCTTCAAAATAAGAGAACAATTTCTGATGAGAGAAGTTTAATGCAGAAACTTCCAGCCATATTTCTTTCTTGCTTGAGAGGATAAAATGTAATGATAGGTAGCTTTGTGATAGTATGTAGCACCAGTAAAAGCATTTCCTAGCAAACAGTGTAACCAGTCACATTTAGACATTTAGTCATTCCACTCATGCTATTTAGTCGCACTCATTGTACAATATTTAAAATATTTAAAAAAATAAGTAAGTATGTAGAGGTAACTTCCATCATAATAAGTGTCATTAACTGGTCTTTTGCTGGGAGTCTCACAGACCATGCGAGAATGGAGTCCTGGCCAGGACTTAGAGGGACTTTTACCCCTCTGAGCAGCATTTTCCTACCCAGGCTACAGCACATGAATTCCTGCCCTCTGTGTCTGTCTTGCTGCCTTTTGGCAGAAGCAAATTCCTTCTTCCCCCTTCCCTGTCTTTTATGCATATTCGCTCCCTTCTGCCTCTTTTCCCTTTACTTATTAGGATAAAGTAAATTGTGGGAATCTGGTTTGAACTGACACAGGGAACAGTTTTTTTACTATAACACCACAAGATCCTGTCTGTAACTCAGCCATGGTCTAAGCTTTACTCGGATCCTTTTGACGTCCCCTGCACACACACACGTGCATGGATGCAGCGTCCCAGGCAGCTCGTCTGTTGGGACCTCCGCACTCACAGTCCCGAGGTGAATGATGCACATCTTGAAGTGGGATGGGGAGAGCTCCAGCCAGTGTATTGACTGAGTCATTCTCAAGAAAAGGCTAAAAAATCGACGAGCTTATACCCTTTTGGTGGTGGCAGTATACTTAACCCTTGAAATAGGGCTCCTCAAGTACTGCCAAGCACCTGTCTTTCCCAGATCGAAAAATATTTTCAACAATTGATTTTATTTTGCAATATTTACTCAGCTCTAATGTGCAAACACACATATCTCCTACATTTAATTTAAGTAAAGACCCAGCTGCATGATAAAAGCATGTAGAAGATAAAGTATAGTTATCAATCCTGACAGCCAGGAAAAAACCCTGTCAGCAAAGGGCTGGATTCCCACCCCCTTGACACAAATGTAAACCAGGGCAACCACATGGAAACTGTGCTGCCCTGATGCCGTGTGAGCAAGGAGTCAGAATGGGGTCTCACCCAGCCGCAGTGCTGCGCTCCGGTCTGCAGTACGCATGCATTTCCACTCCGAAAACAACACAATAAAAGAAACACTTTACATGCCATGGGCTGCAATCAATGGAGCGTTCAATATTTCAGTCACTTTCTTTTTCAAAATGACTGGTGATTCCTCTCCACCCCCATTCGCTGGCTGTGCTCAAAGTTAAATGTAGGAAAGAGTCACCAGTAAAAGCCTCTGGGATTTATAGTGCAGCCAAACTGTTGCAGAGAGGGATGCGTGGGGTGGGATGGCTGAGGAGAAAATGCACTTTTCCTTAAAATGGAAGGGCTTCTGTGCTATTTTATTTTATTTTATTTTACTTTACTGCTTTCCCTTGCTCACAGCTGACAAAATAATTTCTGAAAGCTACTTTCGTATGTGCTTTATGTAATATTTTAAAACTATTAACACCTGTAGATAATGAAGGCACCAGCTTGCTTGTTAAGGTCTGCCCCAGGTGCTCCAGAAGTGGTGCCTGAGAAATGCTGTGGATGAACCTGGAGACACTGAGCTGAGGAGGAGGGTAACTTTGCGAAGGAGGACCTTCCTTTCTCATAAGCTGTTTCTGGCCTCTGAAACGAGGATTTCCCTTCCTAGGGCTGAAAGTCTCATTTATTGCAAAGGACTCCCTTATTTTGAGTGTATTGTTGGGTTTTTCCCCTCCTCACTCAACTGACTGGAACTGGGAAATTTGGCATCATCTTGTAATGTTGCTTCTTTTGACAGCAACAAGTAGATGTTTAGTTGTATCCATAAATCAAGTGCCCTAAACAGACTGTAATTGTTTCAACAGTTAAGTTAATCAAAATGCCCCTTATATTTTCATTCCTTAAGGAAAAGAAAGGAATGACATGTAATGCTGCAGAGTTGTTTCTCAGTCTTGAAGTAGTCTCTCAGGCACATGTGAGATAGTCTGCAATGATGCACAGTCACAGCATGGGTTGTCGCTTTGTGTTTAGTGCATGGAAAAACTGTACAAGAAAAATATATAGATTAATAGGCCTCATAATACACAGTCCTACTCACCACAGACAGATCTGGGGATATTCACAGTGCTAAGACATACTTAAATATTACTATTTCTGTGCTTGTTTTTCAAGCCAGCATCCTGCGATAAATGTACAATCTTTTACTTGGGATGCCAGGGAGGACACAGTTACCGTTTGTTACCGCAGGGTGTAATGCCATTACAAACTTTAATTCCAGCTTGTTCCAATCTATCACATCTGTCTCAGTGGGAAGCTGAGATGGGAGGAACATGCGTGAGGAGGTTTTAGTGCTGCTTTCGTGTCATTATCATTTGTCAATCTTGGAGGAGCCATCACTCCTGTTATCACAGCAGTCCTGGGCACGGAGTTTCGGGGGACACTGCTGTTAGGTTTGCTATGAGGGCATCATTGTATTGCTCCCTGATTCGTCTTCATTACAGCTGTCACATTGTGCCCCACGCTGGCATCCCAAACGACTTCTGCTTCCTCTGTTCCTTTCTGAAATCAGCCTCTCCTGTAAAAAAACAAGAATCGCCTGTAACAGTCCCTCAATGAGCAATTTCTGGGGGCAGGGTCAGCTAATCTGGAATGCTCCATTTGGAGTAGATGGAGACATTCCCACCCACGCAGCTGGTATGTGATGACTGACAACGTGGGTGCTACCAAAGCAACCGCTCTGCGGTCCCGTGGTACCTCCCATCAGCGGAGCTCAAGGGGCAGCTTTTCATCATTGGCAAGAAATCATTGCTCTGACCACTGCTGCTGACATTAATGGGACTGCCCAGGCGAGCGGGCACTTCTCTGGTGGGCAGAGACAGCCCGGGCTGGCCAGGGTGGTTTTGCTTTAGAAAAACGTGGCAATTTCAGGAGACAAATATTACTGATCCGATCCCACACTCACTGCAACTGGACATGGAGCCATTGGGATGCTCAGCAAGCCTTCTGCATGACTGATGGAGGGGGCTCCCACAGCCCCGGCTGCCCAAATTGCCTCCCTATGTTATGTCCCTCTCTGCAGCTTAGGAGCTACAGCAGGAGCCGATGCTGGAATTTCAGTAGGAGCGTTGATTTTATTCATGCTACAGCCAAAATTAGGCCACCAATGCTGCCAAGAGGCATGCTTTTTTGGTTTGATACACGGAAAATGCATTTTTAATGCTGTAAGTGCTGTTCTCTACCATAGGACTCCCATGTGATACATAACTGCAGTCAGAGCCTTGCAGTAAAACAACACTTGCTTCCAACGAGGACAGCGAAAAATGCAACAAATATTTTTTTTTCATTAAAACTGAAAAATATTACTTTTAACTGGCCAGCCTCTGACCTTTCTCAGATCTCAGCTGCCAAGTAGTAATTCTGTCTTGTGAGCTAGAATTGGAGCAAGAAAAATTTTCTAATTGAAACCAATGTTTACCACTGCAGGAAAATTTGTGTGTCTACACATGGACACCAACCTTCAGCTAAAGTTGAGAAACATTTAGAACAGGTTGTTTTTTTTTTTCCTTTCATCCTGGTCATGCTGTGAACTGCTCCCTAATTGTAGAAAAGATTTGTGATTAAAAGTGCAAGCTTCATGAATCTGAATTCTGAGCTGGGCAGAACAGATTTAATACTGAAAACCACCCCCCAAAAAATCCCAGACATCCTCCCCACCAATACAGAACTCACTGTGAGGTAGAAACAAACCTATTTGATTCTTGGACATCTGTGATTCCTTTCAGTCATCCCTATGAGGATAAGATAATAGTTGCAAAAAAATTTGGGAAGAGGATTAAAGATGATTTTCCTGCATGAATATCCACTGTGCTCTAGATGGGAGAGAAATTCTTGCCTTGGGTTACCCCACAAAATAAACCTTTCGGGGTTTTGGACAGTTGCCAACCCTTATACAGAGTCATTAGGAAGCAAGTGGAGCACTGCATTTATCTTTGCTTTCTCCATGTGAACTGGGAGTTGGGATCAAAGGTATTGGGGTGCTTGCATGAGAAAGGAGAGCAAAAACTTGGTGGTGATTTTAGGTCCTAGTTGCCAGCTCTTGACGTAGCCTGCTGCTTCTCACTCAGTCTGGGTTGCAGTTTCTCACCAAGTCACGCTGGTGAGAAAGTTTTCCAGTCCCAGAAATTTTCTGATTGTAAAAGCTACCTGGTTAACATCTAGAAAAAGGAGTCATTGCAGGGAATTAATGAACCACCTGAAAAATAGTCATATCAAATTATGATGTTTACTGGAAAACAATGAGTTAAGCAAAATCTAAGCAATAAAGTGTTCACTTTATTGTGCCTGTTGTTCTCCTCAGCCATGTGCAGCAGGAGGGAGCCGGATCTGGCCGTGCCACTGTCACGACACAGCACACTAAAGCTGTTCCTTCACTCCTGTCTCATGGCAGGGGTTGGGAGTAGCTCTGCTGTGTGGGATCTGTGTGGAGTGCATCTGGTTAACTTGACTATCTGTGTCATTTGGAACAAGATTAGAAACAAGGCTCAGGCAATCCCTGCTCTGCCTGGGAGCACTTTCTGATCAGCAAGTTTAGGGAAAGAGACGGTGCCAGATGAGCAGCTACTTAATTTCTGATGCATCCTAAGGCACGCAGAAAGTGGGGTACATGCTTACAAGAAACTGGACAACTGGTCTTTTTCTGGATTAATGTGAAAGGTGTTTTCAGGAGAGAAACACAGAGGTATGAATCCTCTTGAGCTTTGAGAGCTTCTGTTTCAGATCTTCATAAGTTTATTGCTTTTTTCCATGTGGGAGCATGGTACATATCTGCATTCATTTGAGACAGGAGGCCCTGTCTTAGAGCAATTGTACACTTGAAATTCTCCCATCAAGCAAAATGCAATTGGTTTCTTCCCGTTTCCTGCTTAGCAGAATTAATGTTCCCTCCCGTGGGGATGCATTAGCAGGGAAGAGACTATACACATAGGGAAGAAATGCTGGAGTCACTCAGGGACAAATGTTGATCTATTACAGCTGAATAAATCCACAGTAATATAATTTATTCCCTGGGATTTGCATTAGATTTATGCTGGCATATATGAGATCGCAAAGTTCTGCACGCATTGTCCCCCAGCTGATTAGCACAATGTGATTCGGATGAAATTCCAGACCACCTTAAGACTGTCTGATGTTTCCCTCAGAAGACCCTTTTTTCAGTTGCTTATCTCTTTGCTGAGCTTCAGCCGTTTGGATAGAGATTTTTCTATGCTGGATATGTGCCTCAGGCAAATCGACAAACTTTTAAAGTGTCAGTCACAACAGTGAAGTCAATGCAGCATAAAAGAACAGGAGAAAAGGAAACTTGTGTTTCGCACATGAAAATTTACGGCTGTTGTGAGGAGAAGCTCAAAGGTTGCTGTGCTTTGGAGTGAGGGCAGACAGTTCTGCAGGTGGCTGGTGCTGGTGATGCCTTCTGTTGGATTTTGCTATTCTGTCAGGGAAAAATAGGCCTGAACTTCAGCAATTTAAGTGTTTCTGGAACCACCTCACTTTGTGTGTGCTCAGGAGTGTGTTGAGCACCTCTGATGGATGGATGTCCACCAAGTGTGCTCCTTCTCCTTCCATCTGGAACTGGGCTCACCTCCACTGAACTTTTGAGTATGACTTAAGACAAGGTCTGCAGAGGCAGAGGAGGATTTTCCCTGCCTTGACTATGATGGTACCACAGGTGAGAGGAGAAGCGGTGTCCATCCTGTGCATTTAAAACCCCATTTTGATCCTCCCAGGGAGGTCTGTACCTCCCTACCTGAGACATTTCAGTTTAAACATGAGAGACAAAAACTGCTGTTCTTGCAGCAGCATCACCTTATTGCCTGAGTAGTTTAACAGAAATGAGTTAAGGTATTTTTCACTTGTTATTAGAAAAGGTGGAAAAACAGGGCTGAGAAGGTTTCCTGCCCAGAGAAGGCTGTCCAGCTAGACAAGGCACCTGTTAGTGAATGGTACAGAAAAGCTACAGGCAAGTGGGGCACAGTGGTGAGGATGGGAGCTGGGAACCCAGGACCCTCCACTCCCAGCCCCACTGTGTTGGCTGTGAAGCTGGGTTTTCCCCACCAATATTAAGGATTTATTATTAGACAATAACAAAAAGGGAGAGGTTTCATTTTCAATTTTTTTTTGTCTTTAATAAAAGGATACATCAGAGTGTCAGAAAGGGAAGATATTGCTTATGGCTTGCTTCTGTGTGTGTGTTTAATTGACAGCTGTGCTCAGGGTGATTCCAGTATTGCCATCCAGGAAATGAAACCAGCAGAAGTCTTTCCTATTAAAGCTGACACAGCTTGAGAGGACTTAAACAACAAAACTAAAAAGGAAAATGTACAGCTGGAGCTTCCATTCACTTTGAGGCAAAAGATGGGGGAGAGGCATGAAGGATTTGGCAAGTCTGAAAAAAGGAGTAGTGTCCCACTCATAACATCCTGCTGGCAGCAAAGATCAACGCTGGTGAGTTGCTGTTCCCACCCGTGATGCCCAAACCTAACTCCAGAAGGCTTCCTTGGGCACCAGCTTGGGGGCAACAGTCCCCACAAGGTTGTCAGCCTGCATTGCTGGAATTCACACCAATTTTGCCTCATACTAACAACATATCCAACTCATGTTCTGAACCCACCATGCAGAGAGTTTCTGTGGTCTGGTTTCAGGCATCGCATATGCCTGCTTTGAAGCAGGAATTGCTTGCTGCAGCTTTGCAGGATTGTGTTTTCTTGCAAAATGTTGTACATTTAAAATAATCTGTGATATTAAAAAAAAAAATCTCCTCTCTATGTTACTAGTCTCTCTGAACAGAAATTTTGATGATAAAGTCTGTACGAAATGGTCTGAAATAAAAGCAAGCTGCATTCCAGCTCTATGTTCCAATTAGATGTGGCCTTTTTGAGGTATTAAAAAGAGTGTGGAGAGGGGGGGAGAATTGTTGAAATTAATTTTTATGCCTATAGGCATCATAGTTACATTTTTTTTCTTAGCTGACTGAAAAAAGCACTTAAGTGACCCTATTTTCCTAATGCTCCCATCAACTTTCCAAACCCAAGCTTAAGGAAAGCAACTAGATTGCTGATATTTATCTGAGCCTAAAGAAGCAGAATCCCTTCCAATTCTTGCATCACAGGAACTGAGAGGCAGCAAAAACATGGCAGATCTATAATTTGGTTTTACTGACACGCTCAGGCAATGAGTGTGACATCTTGCAGGATACTTACAGGATCAAAGGAAGATTTTTATTACCAGAACTGAAAGACAAATCCAGAGTTCCTTTACATGATTCATTTCCATTTCAAGTATCCAGGTCTTTTGATGGAGCTGATAGGAAGGGAGAAGGACAAGAATTGCTTAGACTGAGGATCTGAGTTTGTCCAAAAGAATCCAGAAATGAATCAAGCTACAGTTTTCATTTTCTGGAGCATCTCAGAAGGAATGGACACATCAGTGCTTTTGTCTCTAGCTCCTAAAAGTATTTCTTTTATTTTACTGATGTCCCCACTTTCATCCTGACCAATTTCTCCAGTGCTTGAAGCTTTCTAGAGAGAGGAGAGAAAGCCTGGGAGATCTACGCCACTGCCACATGTCTCAGGGTGACCTCATGTAATGGTCCGACCACCCCAAACATGATTTCTTCTTTAGACACTCAGGAGGTATCCCTTCCTGCTGGGGTCTAAGCCTGCTCTCCCAGCTGACAACTAATAACTGCAGCAACCAGTTCCTCTCTGCCTGGGCTAATGGCTAGTGTTGATAGGCTTATTTTCCCCTAAAGCTTATGGAAAGCTTGGACAAAGAGAAATAAACCATCTAGGCTCATGGAAAAGCTGCAGTCTCTAAGGGAGAGAAGGAAAAGGAGGGAGAGGACAAAACTAGCCTTCGTATTTCTCTGGGTCACATTCATTCACTCACATTTTCTGCACCTACACTATTTCTTCCTGCAATGAGCCACCCACTCGTCCACTTCCCTGCTGTGGAACAGGAATACTCCGGATCAGCCAGAGCAAGCAGAGCCCCAGCCATTTCCTGCAGGGAGCAATGGGATGTGTTCATCTATGTATGGGTGGCCTTGTGCTTCATCAAGAAAAGCATTTCCCATCAGCTGGAGTGAATGGCCAAGTCCCATCCTGACCTGTGGGCAGCTGAGCAAGGCTGCAACAGCTACAGAAGATCCTGCTTCTGGGTAACATGGGTGAAACAAAACCTTCGACATCTCCCTGGTCACTGCACCAGTGGGCACAGCCTTGGGGTTGTTTACACCTTGCTGTCGTGCCCGTGTTGGTGCATGGAGCTGTCAGTGGCTTTACATACCTTGGGTAGAGCTGACAGGCTCCAGATGGTCGGCATGGTACCCTACAGAAGAGTCAAATCATAATTAAAAAAAGCCACATGACTGATTTTGAAAGTAATAAGATAATGTTGCCATAACACGAGGGACCTGGGATCAGAAAAGCAATCACTTTTGGATAAGTCGTTCAGCCATTTAGCCTTCTTAGCATCTGAGAAATCCCCTGTAATGGACTCGTGGTTATATAGTACCACGCTGTCTGTGAAGCAGACACTAATAATGTCATTGTTTTATCCCTCTTCATTCTGCTGTCAGTTAACCACTGTTTTCTCTGTTAGATAATAATAAAGCTGATGTGCATTTTCCTGTGTTCAGATATATTGCTCTCTAAATGAGAGGAAATAATTTCAGTTTAACGTCAGGCTTCATTGAAGGAAGAAATGAACATGAAAAGCAAGTACCCCCTTGAAATATTTGTTCCAAAAGCAAAATTTATTACTGCATACTGCATGCCCATTTTTCACAAGTGTTTTCTACAGTCATGGTGAATTACGTATAAATTGTCACAGCTCCATTGGCTTTAATAGCACTGCACTTACAACTAGCACCTCATGTTGAAACAACCCTTTGGAATGAATGACATTTAAGTATGAGTGTGAATATTGAGAAATCACAAACCGAACCTTTTTGCTGAGGCCTATGAATATTAGCTTGCTACCACATCTCTTGTCACTCTTCACCTAATTTCCTAAAAAAGGGAAGATCTGCCGTGAGCTTGCTGCATTGCCTACCTGCCCAAGCAAACAGCGTTATCTCCCTTTCCATATTGTATTATCCATCATCTGATTTTATTGTCTTTTATCCTTTTAACAGCATTGCTACAGCGTGTGGGTGCGAATGAGGAGAAAGTGCCAGCTCGGACCTGGGAGACTGGCTCTGCTACCTCTGTGCAGGAGCTGCTGCAGCTCCATTTGTCCCCTGCTACTCTACTGCTTCTGCCCCGGCCCAGGGGTGCTCGGGGGGAATATCAGACCGTCAGGAAGAGGACAGTGAATGTCACAGGCAGGGTTTCATCCTGCCAGGTGCATGAGTGGTTGTCTAATGCCTGTCTGTGCTTGTTTTCTTGCTTCCAGCACAGAGCAGTACCTCTCACTGCACTAGCTTTCAGGGAGAAGGAAACGTGAAGGGTTATACTTGTTCTCAGTTACTGCAAATAGGTTGCATAGGCAGCACTGTATTCAGAATTTCAATCTGTATTTTCACTGTCCTTGTTATACTTTTGCATGTCCAAGTTCCCTAAACTTGCCTGACAAGGCACTGTGTGCACCTCTGATTTCAGTTTGAATTATCTTTCACTTTACTATATTTATTATCTATTATTCAGATAGCAACAGATAACTCTTCAGGGGCTTTTAAAAAAATGAAGAAAAATGAATTCTCTGATTGGAATCAGTTGCTTGTTGGTTGTTTGTTTCTTCAAGAAATGGTTGTTTTCATATTTGAAATATAAATCTTATCATAGCATATGTAGACTATGGTAAACATCTAAAGAAAAAGGCAAGTAGCTTCTGGTTGAGCACAAGCAATAAAACAAGTTTCAAGTTTAGCATCCTATTTTCTGCAATGTGTTTCTGCCCTTCACACACACTGTAATCCATCCTGGGGGTTGAGTAAGGCATTGGCTGAATGCTCAAAGAACCATAGAAGGGAATATTTCACCATGGAATAGTCCAGGACCTCTATTGTGAGATGTATTTAACACAGCCTGCCAGGAGACAAGGAGGTCAGGTAGGGCCACAGGCTTGATTTACTTCCAAGATACTCTTTTCTGAAGCCTTTTCTTCAGCTCGTAAGGCAGACATGTCTGATGGACAACTGTCCTCAGACAGGACCAAGAGCTTGAAAAACTAAATAGGATGTCTGCTGGAAAATATACTCGACAAAAGCAGCAATTTGTCTCTGGAACAATTTGGTGTTTGCAGTGAAGTCCACTTTGTCCTGGAAACCAGAGTAAAAGAGAGGAAAGGGTGAATAATAGATGAGAGGTATCCTTCCACGTATGTCGACATAGGATGGGGCTCAGACTATATGCTTAAGATGCAGGAAATAACAGCATACAGTGAAGGCATTCAGCAGAAAGAGAGAATTAGTTTAAGCTCCCCCCCCCCCCCCAATTTTTTAAAAAAGGGTCACAGACAGTGTATCTTTATAGTATCATGGAGAGAAATTAGAAAATAGCCTGAACGCAAAGGAGACTGAGACTGTAATGTGTGAGTCACAGGAACTCAATCACAAGCCCGAGAGGCAGAAAGTGAGCTCAGATTTTTCAGTCAACCGCTCCAGGCAGGAATGAATCAGGCAAACAGACATATGATGATGCTCGTTCCAGAGAGGAACTGGAAAATTTGCAGTGGGAGAAGAGCAGCCAGCATATGAGCTGGGTGGCCATGCAGAGCACCAGGAGATCTCAGCCCAGGGCTGCTTGCCAAGGGAAGCTACGGAGAGGTGTCTGAGGGCAGATTTCTAACTGCTCCAGCCCCCACCGTGCTCTCATTAGGAGGGCTGAGATAAAATCTTCATCCAGATGTAACTCTTGTTGCTCTGGCCCTACTACAGTGTCATTTAGCCTATCTTGTAAATAAAAAAAAAGAGCATTCTTGTATTGTCTTATTACTTGATCCATGCTTGCTTTGCTCTGGATCTTTCATCATTGACTTTAGAGCTGATTTACTTTGTGGCTCTTTCAGATTTGGCACTGGAAATGTACAGCAGGAGATCAGCGAGGCTCATTGAAACACCCGGCCCCGGTGCTGCACCTCTGGCAGCACCTCGGCGATGTGCAACTGCTGCGCGGCTGCTTTGCAAACCAGGACCTTGCACCCTGCCTGGTGCTACACAAAGGAGGCTGGGGGTGGATTGGTGATTCAAGTGCAGGAACTATTATATACATTGTTTAGGAAAGACTGTAATAGAGGGGGCTACTTTGGGAAAATAAAAGGTTGGAGACCCACACGAGTGCGGAGAGCTGCTTGGCATGCCCCTGCGCTTGCTTTGCCGCAGAATTTGGGGAGGTTTGTGCGTGGGGAAGTCACGAGCCTGCACTCCTGGCAGGAGGGACTGGCTGTTAGGTGACGTGATGGGAGAAATTTTCGGAGCAGCATCCTGGAGCAGCTGCAGTGAGTCTCTTGCCACCTTCACCTCCCAGCAGGCTGAACACCTCTCTGTGTGCATGGGAACGGGGTTAAAAGGAGAGCTCCAAGCTAAAGGAGTCAGACCCACAGCTTCCCAAGAAGGTTTAGAAGTGTTCCCTGCTATTTGAAGAAGATAAAGTCATTAACACACAGTGCACCGGGGTGCAGCAGGGAATGTGCCTCTCTCCCTGGCCAAATTAGACCTCCCATACCGTGAGGCTGGGTGGAGAGAGCTCTGCAAGGACTTCAAGTGAAATGAAAACCTCTGTTTCAGTCTAGAATTTGCTCCCAGGGCTCAGTGCTGGTGGCCAAGGAAGCCCTGGCAGGCTCCGTTCTCACTGATTGGCAGCATGGAAAGGTCCAGCCTCACCTCCGAAGGCAGCAACTTGCTCTTCTGCTTCTCCAGAGGAATTGGGTGAAAGCAGAATCACAGCTGTGTTACTGCTGAACCACAGAGAATACTTGTTAACATGAAGCAAATGCTTTAAGCCTAACCCCTTTCAAAATTTTCCCCAGCATCAAAGCCCTTTTAAAGTAAAGGTTTCCTTTTTGGTTTTGGTTTTTTTTTTTCCCTTTCTCTCTTTTTAAGTGGTTCAAAGAGAATATGCTGCGTTATGTAACTCCTGCTATTTTTTCAAATATTAAAAGCCATGAGGCAAAGCTATCCTGTTGAGTCAGGACTGGATAGAGGTGGCTCTGGATCAGGTGGTCCCTGGGCTGGGAGGTGGATGTGGCACCCAAATCTTAGGCTACTGATGGTGATAGATGCTCTCTCCTGGGCTCTGACCCAAACCCCTGGTGCTGTAGGAGTTGAGGCATTTTCTGCTCCTTCCCCATCTGCTCCTTCCTTCTGCCAACATCCTCTCTAATAAAGATGTACTAAACACAGCTGGATGGGCTAAGGGTGGTCTCAGCAGTCGATGTTTTTCCTCTTATATCTGCAAAACAAACATAAAAAATATAATTTCTTATGTATGCTGCCCCTACCTCTTTGGAAATTTTTATGAGATTCCAGGCTCTGTGTCTGGATGAAGAAGTTCTCCTCCCACAGAAAATGTAAAGATAAACGATTTGATTATAAAAGCACGAATTCTTATTTGGTGTGAATATTCTCCTGAAATAGAAGAGAGAATTATAAAACCTTTTGTCTTATAAAACGGAGCTCTTTCACAAAAAGAAGAAAGAGCGTTAACTCATTCAAAAGGCTCGGGATTGTTTTTTAAGTATGTCATGGAAAGCATTTGGAAAGCATGCAGCAAAATGCGAAATCCCTGAAATCTGAGCATTTTTGAATATCCCTGAAAATAGAGAAAGTGGGTCTGGTTTTGTGAGATTTTCAGTGGAAGGTGGTGTATTCCAAGCAGTGTTTTCACAGGACATTTTCTGACCTGTTTATGTGTCAGTGTGGCTACTTGTCCAGAGTGAAAATTCAAAGCAAAAGTAAAACCTCCAGAAATTTAATATATATTTAAAAATATAGGGAAAAAGCCAAAACTGAAAAGTAAAAAAAAAGATAATTTTGCAGCTTCAGAGTAGCATAAGATTAAAGTAGGTTTTATCACTTTAGATAATATCTAGGTTACTAATGCATCATATATAAAAAGTGAGCTATTTTAGAAGTAACCTGAAGGCTTGTTAGTGAGAGTTTCTTTCAGTCCCTTCCTGAATAACAACATTTCCCCCATTCAGCTCCTTTGCTTATGTTGCCCAAATGTATTAAGTCTTATCAGCCAGATGAAGGAGGGTCCACAGAGCTTGCAAAGATCACCTTTGCTTTCCTATCCCCAAAGCTCTGTTCTTCATCAGCTGCTCTTCCTCCGCTGTGCATGCACACAGCTTCCCTCCCCACTCCCTTCCCTGCAACGGAGACTTAAAATGTCTGTATTTTCCTTTACCACAAGGGCGCTCTACTGTTGTGCTCAGCGTGCTAACAGGGGCAGTTTGTCATGACATTTTCGCTGGAAAATCCCATTGTCAGATGTAGCTATCACAGAGGATCACTCTCTCTCCGGGGCTTGAATAACTGCTGATGAACTCCGGGACCTCTGCGGCAGCTCTGCTTGGCGTGCACGCATCTCTGACCTCTCCCACGCACAGGCATCTTCCATTAAATTAATGCCCAGGCTTTGCTTTAATCATGTTAGCAAACCCACAGAGCGGCTGGAGCGGTGTGTTTGACTGCTCGGATCAGTGAGGGCACAGAACAACATCCAGCCACATCCCCATCACTTCTTGGGTTATATTCCAAGGCTGATTAAAGCATTTGTTGAAGAGGACTCAGCTCAGACAAAAACCAGGGCTTTTGGTGGCATAGATCATTAAAATCTGGACAAGACACAGTTCTGTCAGGGCTAACTAATTTCTAAAAAAATTCAGTTGCAGTGATTCCTGAAAGTATCCAGTGCGATTTTGTCCACTTTAACTGAACAGCCATGTATGTAAAATATGTTATTTCTCAGAACTCAGAAAATCTTGAGGAAAAATTTCATTGTAACATATCTTTTTATTGTCCTTTTCAGCACAGTTTTCTAAGGACCTGTCTAAAAATTTATCCTTTTATCCACCAGCTCCCTGCAGCCCCTCCTGGGCTGAAATAACAGTCTTTTTACAGTGTACGTCATTCAGTGCAAAGCAGCTTGGGGCAAGAAGGGAGAAAATATCCTGTACCTATCACCTTTGAAAGAGAATTTGAGGTAGAAGGCAGTTAACTGATCGTACAGAAATTCAGCAGAACAGGAGAAATCCTCCATACTAATTGTTGGATCTTTACTAAGCAATGAGAGCCAGATCTTTCCTTTTCTGTTTTGCTCATATAACGAAACCTAACACAGCCCACCACTAAGATAAAGTACATGATTGCCACTGATTTAAGCAGTGAGCTAACGGCAGACATTTTACCCTTCTTAAACTGCAGCTACATGAATTTTCTTTAGAGGTCTAGGATCCATGACAGATCCAGCAGGATCTTGCTTAAGCTGTGATGATACAAAGAAATTGGAGCCTGTTGGTAGGCATGCATGTATGTGTGAGGTTGTAATCAAATATTCAAAGCTGCCAATAATGAGTGATGCCAATGACAGCAATGATGTAACTTGAAGTGACAGTGTAAAAATGAGTCCTGCGATCTTACACATACAAATTAAAGCTAAGCTGCATCCTAACAACTTTCATGAAGTTGCTTTGATGCATATTTTATTTTTTCCACTAAATAAAATGACATGTACTCTTTTGCCTGCAATTCCATAGCCCTTCCCGTGAAGTCTTTCAGGATGTCTTTTCTCAGAAAGTTCTCCTGAGTAAGTCAACACACAAATGAAAGCATGAATTAATATGTCAGCAGACTTGTTGACAGACTTGATGGGCGGTTCACAGGGAAATAACAATTCGGTAACAGAGGAGTCATCATGTAGAAAGATGCCATCCCAGGAGCATTTTGTGTCTGATGAGTGTTTGGACGTGTTCCTCAACAGCACACTTAATGGCAGAGCCATGAGGTTGCCATTACTATCAATGACTCTGGTGTGCCTAATCCCCAGGCACTGGTCCACACACTCAAGGCATCTTGGCTACACAGAACTGCCCAGATATTTGTGAATTGCCACTTTACTGTTATTAGCCTGCCATGCCTGGTCATTCTCTGAATTTATATTGCAAGGTTGATTCACTTGATTTACACAACTGTGTAATTGAAAGTCTGCTAATGATTTCCTTGCCCAGAAGCAGCACTGCCTTGCTCTACATCCCCTGCCTGACATTAGCTGACAGAGGGGATCTCATACTCGCTACCGGCAACTCCCCAGAAGATGTATTTGCAAAGACATTGAGTGTACCCACTCCTTTGCAGAAACTTGGTTACTGTGTGACCCACATGAATTAAGGAGCAAACTCGCTCATGTTCCTTTATCTCACCCTGTATTGATGGCTATGGCACTGCTTCTACAGAAAGGTAGTATAATTGCTGTAAGTGGTTATGTTACTAACCAGACTGCCTTGTGTGGAGTGATGCTATCCGATTTCAATATTGCAACACAGACTGATTTTGTACATTTTATTTTTAAGGCAAAGTGCAGCCAAAAATGTTTCAAGAATGAAATGTTGCTACTGCAAAAGAACCAGCTGGCTGGGGCAAGGCAGCTCCTGGGAGCCACCCTGGTGTAAGTGCTCATGGTGAGGCTCGACAGCGCAATCAGGGTGCTGTGGGTCGCAGGACAGGGGAATCACCATGCTGCTCTCCAGCCTTTTCCAGCCAGGGCCACGAGGAAGCCAACAGGCTCTGGTGCCCTGCGCAGCCCCGCCTGGGCCCCCATCCACGCACCCTGTGCCAGCTGGCCACAGAGATGCATTTTGGCTCAGCCCCCCGGTCCTTGCCTGAGCTGTGCTGCCGGGGTGTTATGCCCAAACCTGTGCCTTGACCTTACGGCTTGATTTGAAGTTGCCCTATCACTATGCACTTGCCTGGGGCTCTGGACTGTGGCTGACCCTGGCTGTGGCCACTGGACCCACTCAGTTCCCCTGGGGGGCTGCATCCCTTAGTGGGGGCTGCTGCCCTGCTGTCACCCTCGGTCCTGCTTGCCCGTCCCTTGCAGAGCAGACTTCTCTGTCCCCTCCTTGACTCTGCCATCCACACCAGCTGCAGCCAGTGCAGTGATGAACCCAACCCTCAAATCCTGGAGCAAGAAAGGGGGAATAATAATAGTTGTTTTCCAAATGCATAGTTCCCCTTAAGTGCAACTTTTTCCTCTGCACATATGGCTGGAAGAGATGGCTATGGAAATCTATGAGAAAGCACAGGTTAGAAATGTGTTGGTCCTGAAACATGTTAGTTTATAGCCAGGAAGAATAAGATCTCCAGCCCTTGTCTTGGTGACACTGTTCTTGGCAAGAAAAATATGCAAATCAAAACCGCTGTTTTAAAAATCTGGCCCCATGAAGGAGAAAGGAAAGAGAGATGCAGAGAAAGCGCACAGCTACAAAACTGGGAAAATGTGATTTTCTGGGCTTTGGGAAACTTAACACCTTGTCCAAAGCATTTGGATGTCCCTACCTCATCCAAAGTGTGTTACATGGCTGGGTGATCCAGCAGCACAGAAATGTGCTGTCAGTGATATAAAAGCATTGCCTGAGCTAGCAGAAGGCGTTTACAGTGTGTCTGTGAGCCATAAATCAGGAGGATACACTCAGGTAACAGCACTGGCCAGACTGCAGGGTCTGGAGGCTGTTCCCCTAGAGCTGCCTAAACTGTGGTTAGAGAAGCTAACAAGGCAGGAGAAATGATGCTTTGGACTGTGATTTTCTATGCTTTGCACCTTTGGGAGAAATACAAATAACTTGTGCTTTGCCAGCAAGCAAGAGAGAAGAAAGGTGCTTTAATATGAGATTAGAATATAAAGGGAAAATGAGGAAATTGAGAACTGTGAAAAGTGAGGGAAGCAAAGGGGGCATTGCTGCAATGAGTTTTGGCTGGAGATGGGGAAAAAAAGTCTCATGGAAAATTGCTCCAAATAAAAATGCTGTCGTCTTCTGCACCAGCAGTACTGAGCGAGTCTCTGACTGTTTTGAAGAAACCAAAATAGGTTTCTTCTTCTATTTCTTTTCCTTTGACATGCCAGCCAAAGGCTTGGAAGATTTTCATGAAGGCCTTTGCTCCCAATGAGGCTGGCAGGCGTCTGCCAAGCTGGCTGGTGGGGGCTGATGGCAGACCCTCCTCCTCCTCCCTCGCACCCCACTGAAGCCTTCCTCCACCCGCTCTGCTCTCGCTGCCAGCTCCTCTCCCTCCCTGGGGCTTGTCAGCTCCCTTCCTTCTCCATGGGCAGAGTGTGAGATTGAGAAGATCCTCCCAGGCAAGCAGCCCAGGAAACGTCGCAGAAGAACACCAACATTTTTTCCAGTAGAACTGAACATTTCAGGCAATGTTGCCAAGAAAAAGCCCCAAACCCAACAAACCAGGGGTCTTACCAGAATTGTTTGCTCAAAAGAAAGAATTCTTGACCCAATGAAGACTGCCAGGTGAAATGGTGTGAGGGGATGGGAGGCCAACTGGGAGACGTGCAGAGAAGGTCCACCAGGATGGTCAGGAGAGAAGAGAAAGCCTGCTGAAAGGCAGTTGTGCTTCCATTCCCGACATGAGTGCTGAGGGGAGTTGGGAGAGATGTCTATGAATGCATTAGGGAATAAATACCCTGGAAGGGCAGGGGGGAAAGCAGTTTATCTGAAAAGGGCAACTCACAAAGAAGCTGGTACACAGAGGTCACGGGGGAATTTCAGCAGGAAATGACAAGGTCTCACCCTTGGGATGCTGTGGCTCTGGGGCAGCTTGCCTCCTCCCGAGGTGTAACGTGAGCGGGAGAGACACACATGAGGGCTCCGAGTGCATCTCAGCAGCTCCATCAGGTCGTGGAAGTGGCTGCACATCGTTTGTGCCTGGAGCAGCAGCTGAGCTCAATGACTTGGGACGTCCCTTTTAATGCCATGTGCCTGTATTAGCTCAGCTTTCACGTTTTTTCACTAGTGCCCATCTGTTTGTTTCCTTAAGCAATGGAAATAATTTTCACCTTGGGTGAAACTTGCTAATGGCAAGAAAAGAAAAAGAAAGCAATGTAAGAAAAATACTGACACCATCACTGTCAGAAATGTTTCACTTTTTTCCCCAAAGCCACTACAAATCCACTCTGAGTCTATTTTACATTCACTTTTGAAACATCTGCATTGAGAAACTGTGTTTCAGCTCAGCTCTGTCATCTCATCCATTACGTGCAAACCATTTACTTACTTAAAATCTTAACATAAAATAACTTTGTTTCGTCATAGTTAGAACCCTTTTCCTGGAACTGACACATGGATTCTTTATTTTGGGAAGAAGTGAACATGATGGAAAGGCACAAAGCAATGCCTGATCAGTGAGCAGCGGATCAGAAACTTCTCTTTGTATCATGCTACATGAACAAAGGGATGCTGGAAGGTGGGAAGCTGCTGGCAGTGGGGAATAATTTCACAAAACATTCACTTAAGCAACAGTCGTTGAGAACAGGAATTTTGACAAGAATTCCAAAGGAATTTTGTGGTTATAGGAATATCAAGAATATTCAGTTTTCATTGTTGATTATAATTAGAATTTTGGAGAAGTTGTTCAACTTTGTGCATTTCATTGCTTATGACCTAGCTAACAGTTTTCAAATACTAAGCCACTGCCTCAGTCGTAAACTGATATTAAACACAGGTAGATGCTGTCTGAAAGCCCTTTCTGTTTAAATCCCTGATAAATGGCCATTTCAGTAGATCAGTGGTTTTATTTCTGTCCTCAGTAGTCACATCTGTATGTGGAAGGAAACCCATTCCATAGCTGCCCACCTAGCTGGTAGCCTGGGTCAGAAGGGGAGCCACTGGGCAGGTCACGGAGACTGAGCTATTTTATCCCCTAAATAGAAAGATGGCGGTGGAGTTGCTGGGGAGGTATGTGAGAACTTGCCCTGCTGTGTCTGTGGTATTGCCACCTTAGAGAAAAAGGATCTTCTGTCTCATTATGAAAAGGGAAAAAACCATTAGCATTATCCCCAAAGCTCATTCATCTGTTTAAGTTCTCACAGTCAATTCTTTTCTGCTGTCAATCTACTTATAGCTCTCCCTGAGGAAGAATTAAGGACTGAAATACTCCTCAAATAACACTGGGATACGCCTCAAATAATAAAGGGACAGAGAAAGAGCAAGGGCAAACTGTACCATGGAGACAGGGCTGCTTAAAACTCAAAACATCTTGAAAACAAGAAGTGCTGGAATTTGGAATGAAAACCGTTTGGGGGGCGGGGGATAAAAAGAAAATATGAAAAGTGTGTTTTGTAAACATTTTTTGTTCAAGAATTGTGCTTCAGGTCTGGTTAGAGTTGTTTGCAGTTCTCTGTTTTTATATTGGTCTCATATTTTTTTTCACTGTTTCAATCACCAAGTGTCGTGGTTTAACCCCAGCCAGCAACTAAGCACCACGCAGCTGCTCACTCACTCCCCCCACCCCCAGTGGGATGGGGGAGAAAATTGAGAAAAGAAGTAAAACTCGTGGGTTGAGATAAGGAGGGTTTAATAGAACAGAAAAGAAGAAACTAATAATGATAATGATAACACTAATAAAATGACAACAGTAGTAATAAAAGGATTGGAATGTACAAACGATGCGCAGGGCAATTGCTCACCACCCGCCGACCGACACCCAGCCAGTCCCCGAGCGGCGATTCCCTGCCCCCCACTTCCCAGTTCCTAAACTAGATGGGACGTCCCATGGTATGGAATACACCGTTGGCCAGTTTGGGTCAGCTGCCCTGGCTGTGTCCTGTGCCAACTCCTTGTGCCCCTCCAGCTTTCTCGCTGGCTGGGCATGAGAAGCTGAAAAATCCTTGACTTTAGTCTAAACACTACTGAGCAACAACTGAAAACATCAGTGTTATCAACATTCTTCTCCTACTGAACTCAAAACACAGCACTGTACCAGCTACTAGGAAGACAGTTAACTCTATCCCAGCTGAAACCAGGACACCAAGTATGACATGAAAAGGTGTTAGCGTGACTTTATGAATTCAGCATGAAATACAATACTATTCCAAACTGTCCATAATGATGATATTTTAGGTTTATACCACTTCTTGAATACCTAGTGGAGGCATTTTTAATTTTTTCAATTTTCAAATAAATTGAAAATAATTTTTTCAAACAATAAACACAATTAAGATATGCTGAACACTTTGCCCACTTACACACAGATCTAATGGTCCTCACTTCCAGTCACTACACCTCTTAAGACTTCTAACTGACCCTGGTGAGTAACTGAGCTCTGAAAATTGTAAGCTTCTGGACAAACTTGAAATTTCAGACCAGGAAAAACTCTGAGCATCCCAGCCTGCTTTTACTGTCATTAGAGCTAAAGTGGAAGGAGCTGGAGCAGCAGCAGTCCCCTGATCTTGGCTTGAAGGGTGGATCCTTCTGTGTCCTTACCAGCATGGGTCCTTGCATATTTGAAACCTTACATCTCATTAAAGTAGTAGAAAACTTGTAATGAAAATTTGGGTGGCATATATACATTTTTTTTTTTTATAGCTCAAACTTGATTATCACTTGTTACAAACAGGCTCGTAACTTTATATACCTAACGTAAGTGAAAATGAAACCATCTGTTGAATGGCTTCCCACTATGGAATAACAGATGCATAAAACATGTGCCATAAATGGTGCTGGTGGCTTTGAACCTACTGTGGGAGGCCAGATTGTTTTCAGCCTTCTCCCACACTGATAGATTACCCTGTGTGTATCGCTCAAGTGGCATGTTCCACTTTTTGTTTAGCATGAGGCAGAACTGAGTAAACTGATAGCTATTATACAGACTTAAGATGCAGAGTTCAGCATCTACTGGACTTCATCTTTAACACAGCACCCAGTGGTTTCTGAATCTAGCTCAGCTCTAGCTGAGCTAAGTAAGTGATTTTTCAGCCCAAAGTGTTTGAGGACTCCTGACAGCTTTGCAGTAGAGCTATTAACTCCTGTGCTTCAATTTTGAAATGTACACACCATATACTGTTAAAGTTACTTCTTGCACGTATTTCACAACAGTTGTGCAAATGATAGGTTGAAAACCGAGAGTGAAATTTTACCTTTTAGCTTGAAATATATACTAGGATTCCTGTGCTTCAGGAGACAAATGTTCGTCTTCACACAAACCAGCCTGCAAGATAAAGAATATAAAAAAGATACCAGTATGTATTGGAACTGTTGCTCGAGGGGTCTCTAAAGGCTGTAACTGCTGGTAGCCCTGTAATGGGGAGAGAGTGTCTTTGTGACTGGACCTTCATGTTGGCTTTGCTGGTGATGGGCAGAGTGTGCATCAGACTAACCCAGGTTTTGTTTAACGACAGTTCTGATAAGCATGCACAAAGATACAGAGAGGGTAATCTTACTTTTTTTTTTCATTATAGCTAGACCCATACTTTGATTTCATCTCCTACTCTTCCGGCTTTGTCCTGGAATTGTTCCATTTGACACCTGCCATTTTTGAAAGAGCTTTTGTTTCTACTGCTTTCAGCAGGCTGGAAATGCATTAACTGAAATGCCCATCAGGTAATTCAGCTTTGGAAGTGTGAGTACAAACCACAACATTTCAGGGTTATTTTAACAGTTCTGCTTGTCCTTTCCCTTCTTTGACAACATATAATAGGGAGGCTAGAGAACAACCAGCCTCTGGTTTATCTCAGTGGAGTCTTAGTTCTCTCATTATCTTGCACAATCAATCCTTGAACAAATTTAGTTTAATGACATTTTTTGTTGGAATAGACAAGTATTTCTCAAGCGCTCCATAATAGGACTTCTTTGAACATATATCACTTCTCCAGTCTCCTCATCCTTTCTTCTGCTCCTTTGTTCCTCAGTGAAAGTACTATTTGCTCTAAAGCATTTCTTTTCACTAGTTACAGACATGCAGAAATTCAGATAATATTATTTCTTTTAAAGAAACTTATAGGGTTTTAAAAATATGTGACTACATGTAAGCAAGTTCTTTGAAGATAATTTTTGGTCTGCTGAGGCTCATAAAAATCACTGAATATTTATAACAACCACCACAACAAAAGGAAAGAAGAAAGATATCAAGTATAGACTAGAGAAACTGCTTTAAAAAGATCTTCATCGCTTTGGGAAATGACTTTGAATGCAGTTGTCACAGAAGCCTCCGGGAATTAGGTGCTCAAATTCCATTAAACATCATAAGAACGTAATCATCTCATCACCTTGGTCTCCTAAGTAGATCCAAGCTATGCTCTGAAAATTGTTACAGAAAGAAGTATTTAGAAATTAATGATTTGCATCTCTTTTAAAAAGACAGGATCATTTGACTTTCTCCTCTTTGGGAGGATCAATTGTAGTTTTGGTTTGCAATGAAGAGCTTCATGAAACACAGCAGGGCAACACTGCCTCCATTCCTGTCTGCAAATTCTGTTTGGGAAGAATTTAAGGATTTTTACATTTGTCCAGGATTTCTCAATGGAAGCCCAGGTGAAATGCTGAGAAGGAGTGCAGAGGGGCTGCAGTGTGTCCAGGGTCCGGTATAGATCTAAGCTACTTGGCTTGTGAAATAGGTGAGGGAATGATGTGGGAGCAACCAGCTGGCAAAAAAGGAAGTTCTGCAAGAAGGGTGATAACAAGCAATGGATCTAGTGAAAGCCAATCATGGGTCTCACTGTTATAATCATTTTGGAATAAATCACAGTCTGAAAAGACCAAGTCATCACACCAGTACAAAAATCTGTTCTTGTATAGACATAAAATTGGCAGAATCATGCCTATAGTTTGCTCCTGATCCTGAACTCTCCAAAAGAAATGAACTGGCTTTCTGAATGGAGCTTGTCACTGTGCCAGCTCATCAGCCTGGCTAAATTAATTCATTAATTACATTACAAATATGATTTGGATGGAAGAAAAAAACACAGAAAAATTAGGTTTTGATTTAAAAATTGCACCCCATTTGACCCTTTAACAATGCATTCATGAATTTTTTTCATTTAGGGATGACTCCTTCCTTTAAAAATATATTTAAGTTAATATCTAAATGCAATGTTTTTCACAAAAAAGCCTTTGGGTTTTTCATTAGAAAAATGTCAGAACAATTTTTTTTTTTAGTTTTGAAATTCCTGTCTCTGGGTTTCTTAGCCAAACCAAGTCAATGAATTTGTCTCTCATACTTGTGAATGCTTTCAGTTGATGTAAATGGTGTTTTTTTTTCTTGGAGTTGCTGTAATGCTGAGTGGCAAATCTTGCACAACATGGTCTTCATCTGATGGGTTAGGCAATTAATCATTAGTTCATCAGTTTCACCTTCCAAGTTCCCACACGTAATTTCCTCTAAAGAACATTGGTAAGTTTTGAGGTAATTTGGAAAGTCTTTGCAAGTCAAGTTGGGTTGTAACCCCATCTAAAAAGCATAAAGGACTTTGGATTTGTGCTAGCAGAATTTCGAACTTCACCTGGACAGCAAATAAATGAAGGAATAAATGAAGGAAAATTGAGGGGAAAACCAAAAACAACTTCAATATTTTTAATCAAAAAGATACTTCACTAAGAAACCAAACTCTAAAGATTTATTTGTTTGTGCCAGAATTACTTGACAGAAGCCGTGTACTAAATGCTGCCAAAGTGGAAAGCTGAGGATCTTATACGGCAGTGAATCATTTATACAGCATCCCAGAGCTTGACCATTTCCTATTAACTGTTGATGTATGGACTATATTCCTCATGGCCTTGGCTTTTCTTGGTACCTGCAATGCACTTAAAGTCCAAGCAGACTGTTGTGAATGCCAGTTACACCACAGAACATGCCTGAAACTTGTTACTCTGTGCTGTAGCAAGCTCAAGGTCCAACATCATCACACTATCTCCAAAATGAAACTGAGGTCCACAACACCTACTGCACTTTCCTGAATATTATTATCTTTTTCTAAAACACAGTAGAAAAAGCTCTGCATGATTTTAGATTTTGGTTTTAATTTTTTTCCCAAGACACAAATGTACGATTAGTTGCTTTGAAGAATATCCAAATGAAGACATGCTCATGAATCTATGGCTGCTCTGGATTTATGGTTGAAGCAATGCTGCCTGCAGGGGTTTATAGCACCAAGAGGTGCAACACCTGGAACCCCGTGCTTTGAAAGGTCAGTCTGTTCTGAGGACAGGTGTGCTCCAGACTTCTGGCCACTGCGGGAGGGGAAGAGCAGAACTGATCCATCGTCATAGGGTCCTAGGTCACAGCTGCTGTGTAACACAATTATTTGAACATTTGAAATGTCTCTGGGTGGCAGGGCTGGGAAAAAAAGATAAAAAATCAAGGAAATCGTTGATAGCAAACAAGAGGCAATACCAAGCACCAGTCCCCTCATTGAAAGTCAACCTCTGCAGGAGACTGGGTAGATGGTGCTCTAGAGATGCTCTTTGTCTGGGCTGACTAGCTGAGACAAAAGGGTATTTGTCATAGTTGTCTAAAATAAGACAAAATAAATGCCTCTCTGCTGTTTAGTTGACTTCTGTTTTGCTTGTTCTCATCATTTTGTGACAAATTACATGATGCCAGGCATTTCTTTCAAAGCTCAGTACTTACAGTCATGCAAATATATCAGGTTTGGCTTCCTAATAATCCTCTGACCTTTGTGGCTGCAAAGAATAAACAAACAAGATCTCCAAAAGATCAGGATCATATCTATATATGTATAGATGATAACAGAACAATTCTATTAATCTTCTATTTTGGACTTGCAAAAGGCTGGTATTTGAAATCTTAATGACTGTGTCCACTTGTAAACTTTCAAACCAGGGTTTAAATGCTTTTGGTGATCAGCTTTGTACCATATATTCAAAGAATCTGAAACCTTTCCCATGAAAGTTAAGGGAAGCTTTGAAAACTAATTTAGTGGAAGTTTTTAACTTTAGATTAAGATATTTAATATTCAGAAAGTACATTCTCTAAAAATCGTTCCTTGAATTAGAAAGGGAGAAGGAGCAGTCTCCTATTTACCCTTCTGTAGGTCGGTCCCCATGTAATAGGCATTATCCTTTTCACAATTTCAAATTATTTCTTTTTCATCCTTTCCTCTTCATCCCTGTCACTGAATTCATTATTCATTTTACTGACACATCTACTAAGTGAGCTAAGCCCTATTATGATTAACTTCAAAATATGCTAATCAAAAAACCTACAGTATAAATATTTAAATTTCAGATTTTAGTAAATCTACCTTATCAAAAGTAAAAGGAAAGAAAATGAAGCAACAGAGCACATGTATTATGTATACTATTATTATAGGAATGTATGAGAAAGCCTCCACAGAAAAGCCTCAATTTTTGAATTTTTTTCTTTTTTAAATAACAGTTCTGTTGAGAAACGTTATTGCAGTGAGTAGGTAGGCAGCCTATACCTACGCAGTGATGGTAATTAGAGTGGTGCCTCGTCGTTCTGACAGGCAGCATTGCTATCAATCGGTCCATCTGATCAGCTGGATTCAGCCCAGCAATATTTTCACACTGAACAGTCAATTTCTTTAAAAATATTTAATTGTATCTGCATTTGGGTGACTCTCACCATACTTTTGATCAATTCAACAAGGACCAGAGCCAGTTCTAATACCCACAAGCCACATCAGAGTGTGTTTCCCTCTTCCAACGTGTGGTTATGAAGAGGGGGAGGGACCGTCAGCAGCACATGTAGTCCCATGCAGGTACCGCTGTGCATCGTGTGGGTCAGAGGATGGAACGGCTAAAACCTGTCAGGGAGCCAGAGAAAAGCCTTGTCAGAGGGGGAAGAGAAGCAACAGCTTCCTGAAACATCCTCCTGAAGATGCTTATCTTGGCCTTCATACGCTGATGTGGCCAGCATTGTGCTGGAAGGAAACATCGCTCTCCCAGCCATGTGTGCATGCTTTAAGAAGTACTGGGTAGGGGAGAAATATCTCCGTTGAAAAGATGCAGTCTTTGGTGTATTTGTTTGTTTGTTTGCTTCTGCCTCCACAGCTTCCCATAGTTCGATATTCAAATGTCAATTGATTTAACAGTCCATGACCTACAGCTTCTGTTTATAGGGTACTTTGTGAGTTGCTCATCAGCAATAAACTTAAATTCCCTTGATCCATGGCTGAGAAGAGACTAACTTCTGACTTCTGTGTTTAATTTCATCTTTTGCCATTCCAAAGGGTTTGGGGCCCTCTTGCATTGCCAGTGAACAGACAGAAAGGAGGAAGAAGAGGCTGTCACATCGCTTGAGTATTTGTCCTGACTCTAAAAGAGAAAATTTCTATAGGAAGAGGAGCTCTGTGTCCCTTGCTGTTGACAAACAGATGGAAAATCTGTAGCTACTAGAAAAGTTTCATTTGCAGTGGATTACTTCTTTGAAAGCCCTTAGGAACTACCATTACTGTGCACACATTCATAATTGATTAATGGGACAGTTTTCAATGGTCTTTTGGTCTGATATATCCACAAAAGCCTGAAATATGTGAATTCATGCAAGGCCAAATTTTCAGCCTTTTCCAGGATGGTTTCACTTAAAAGGTAGAAACATCAGCTTCCTGAAGCTGTCCCAGGGTATCCGTACACCTAAGTTTATCCCATTTTAAAAACACAAAGGTTGCCATGAATCTTTTCCAGGATATATTCTGTACCTTATACTGTACCTATATTCTCCACTGAATAATTTTTCTATAACATTACAAGATTGTGCAAGAATAAAGAACTGTGTATCTCATGCGGTATATTTTTTATATGTGACATTAGAGATTCTTACATGTCTATCTGAAATCATCAAAAACATTAAAAGGAAACCAAAATCCACTCTGATTTTATTTTCTAGAAGTATTTCTACAATCAAGAACTACATTTTAAAAGCCACTAAGTAGCTAGATCAAAGCAGAAACATGATATGGAGTGCTGTTAATGTTACTTTGCTTTTTCTAATAATATTCATTCTTATTGGTCTAAATCTTTTCACACCACATGAAAGAGCACAGGATCCCACATCCCTACCAACCTGAAATAAAAATATGCACAGTATGAAAATATCAGCAATCAATAATTCACAAACTGGCTTCCAGCAGCGGCTATCCAAACTTATCATACTGCCCGAGGACAATTTCCTGCTGAAAACCCAGTCTGAAACAAGCAATTAAGTGAACGAGTGATGATAATGTGCTTTGAAAGTTAAGCCAGGGGTTATTAAATGTCTGTGGGTAATAAACAGAATTATAAGTATTTAGGAAACAAAGCACAACTCCGAACACAACCAGAGCATAGTATATCATTAGCTGTTGTAAGCAAAAGACATTCATTTGTGGGACAAGATAATGGCTGGACGTGAGAAAATGTCTGTTCAATTAAGTGCTGTTTTCTCCACTCTTTAAAATGCCTCCCCGTAAGCTAAGTGCTGTATTATAAGCATTTAACATGCTTGATGATACATTTATACATTTCATAATTCAAACTTGCTTCCATGCCCTCAAAAGTGTCTTCAGCAAATGCTATTTTGAAAGAGACAGCTTAACAAGAAGAAAATTTGCATCTTTTAAAAATGAGCTTACTCCTATGCCACATGGATCATGGCAAAATTTGACTGGGAGAAGCCCTTGGGAGTTGAACTAGAACATATCAGCTCACATTTTGAACCATTCACTTGCACCATATTTTCAGACAATAAAGGATAATAATTCAAGATTTAAACTTTGATGGCTTCAATTGCTTAGCAACAGATTCAGCAAACTCAGATTGTTTCAACTATGAAATTGAAAGAACTGTTGGGATCTGGAAAACAAATGATATATTAATCTAGCTAATTTCAATATTTCTTTTGCTTTAATTGCAGAGTAGCAGATTAGGTAAACTCCAGGAAAAACAGTCATTGTAGGCTGAAAAAGCAAAGTGATTTGGCTTTTAAGGAAGCTGTCAGCAAACATTTCTGTTTTGGAATATCATAGAATCATAGAATGGTTTGGGCTGGGAGGGACCTTAAAGCTCATCTAGTTCCCCCCCCCTGCCATGGGCAGGGACACCTTCCACCAGACCAGGTTGCTCAAAGCCCCATCCAACCTGGCCTTGAACACTGCCAGGGATGGGGCATCCACAGCCTCTCTGGGCAACCTGTTCCAGTGCCTCACCACTCTCACAGTGAAGAATTTCTTCCTCATATCTAATTTAAATCTACCCTTTTTCAGTTTAAGGCTGATACCCCTTGTCCTGTTGCTACATGCCCTTGTAAAAAGTCCCTCTCCAGGTTTCTCGTAGACTCCCTTCAGGTACTGGAAGGCTGCTATAACGTCTCCCCAGAGCCTTCTCTTCTCCAGGCTGAACAACCCCAACTGTCTCACCCTGTCCTCATAGAAGAGGTGCTCCAGCCCTCTGGTCATCTTTGTGGCCCGCCTCTGGACTCACTCCAACAGGTCCCTGTCCTTATACACAGGCAATAGCACAGAGTTCTCAGGAAATAATCTTCAGAGCTTAGTGTAGCTCTGCAGAGCACAAGGTTTGAATCAACAGGTCCTCATTGTTGTCAAACAGATCTCCTGATTAGTGTTAAAAAAAAAAAAATATCTATTTCATGCCACTAGATAGAGTCAGTTGAAGCCTGGGGATTTTTGCTATAAATATTGATACACCCCTGCAATCGCTATTCTGACTCATTCGCTTTCTCTTTCCTGTTCCCCTCTTTGGCTTCAGTTTTCACGCTAATGTTACACTTCTTACTCACCAAGTGGCAGAGTCACTGCTGCCTTTAGCACAACTTCAAAAGCCTTCCTTTCAAATCTTTGGAGAGAAAGCACAGTCTGACAGATCACCTTTTATTTATCCTGTCTGCTTAGGAAACCATCTGCCTAGGAAGCAAGGCTTGTGTTGAGGCAGCACCTGTGCCGCAAGCCTGGGGAGGAGCTCCTCCCATCCTAATGGGGGGTCTGGTTGCCACTGGGCTTGTTGAAAGTGTTCCCCTTCCCTCTGCTCCTCCTGCCCCTCTGCAACCTCATGCAAATGCTGCTGGAATGGCTGAATAGAAAGGTTTCCACGTGGCACACTTTGTCTTTTCTTTTTCTCTCTTAAATAAACAGGTTGCTCCAAAAAGGGTCAAAAGCAAATCCCAAAGAAGCCACGAGAGCTTTCCCAGTGGCGTTGGATCAGGATAAAGCACTGTGAAAGGCACATTTTTAAAGGCAGGTACAGTCACCCTGCTTGTCACTAGAGGATGAGCCAGTTGAGCATGCAAAGCATGGAAGAGTATCACCAGCTCTTTGGGTAAAGGGGTGCACGGATTTTGAAGGATTTTGTGGCTGACCTCTAGCTATGTTTGGAGGTTTGCAAAACCAATGTCCATTCACTTCTCTTTTCCAAATTTAAATTTAAGCCTGCAGGTTTTCAAGGTGCTTCAGCTAAAATCATGGTTATGCAGGATATACAAATTACTGATCCTGGTTTTCCACCTTCCTTCGAGTCTGATTCCAGATTTGCTGAAGTAACTTCTCACTTCAGTGGTTTTTGAACCGATTTCTTCAACAGTTTTCAACCATGACAATACTATCACTTTGCATTTAGAAATACTTCATTTTATTTACAGTGTTTTTTGATGGACTTTCTTCAAGGAAATCCCAGATGGACTATATCACCTATTTTTTCCTTTTATTCATTAACCAGGTGACATTACTGGTTTGAGCAAACAGTGTTCTCCTGTAGATAGCTATTCTGTTTCATTTGTAACTCATTGTGATCTCCTAGCAGTTTTATTATTTTATCTCTTTTTATATTTTCAATCAAATTCCTGGTAAACTAAGTCAAACTTGTTAGTTAAAAATTCCTGTAATCAAGGTTCTGACCTTCAAAAGAAGGCTCCAGATGTTGGGTACAGTTTCCAGTTTCAGCATTTTTATTGACATTGTCATTAACTCCTTTTCAAGATCCTTCAGATCTCTTGCATGAATAATGTCTGATCTAATGACCATTGCCTGGTCTTTAACCAATTCATATTAGCCACTGCCCCAGGCCTTTTTAGTCTATTACCTTGCTTCAATTTGTAAATAAAAAGAAAGGACAGTCTTGTCTATATTTGACATGTTATTGTCTGCTCTTGAAATGTAGAAAGAGTTTAAAAATAAAGAAAGAGCCTCTCCAAAATGAGATGTTAAGATATTCAAACAGAGCTGACAATTGAATCAAGTGTTCACAGTCTTGCAAGCATGAAAAGTTTTCCTCCCCAAAATGTAAATTACTGGTCTATGTAGGCTGTGCTGGTTCAGGCTTGGGAAACTTTTTTAGTCTTACCTGAACATTTCCCCTTGATCCCTGGCTTCAGGTGAATTTATGATAAACTTGTTGCTTTGTGCTAAGTACCACTCCTGCCTCACACTAATTCCTTTATCATTAATTGACCCGCTCTTGAATCCTCACCCTCCAGCCCTGTGCATCAAATTGCAGTAACCTTATTTCTACACCTTTCTGCCTCTAGCCTGGAAACAGCCCAACCCAGACTGTTTTGATGGGCATTATGCTGGAAAAACAATGCCGAGCTTCTCTATTACATTTCCCAGTCTCCTCATATTGTTGACTGCACATTGGTTGATCACCGTTGGGCTGTGAGCACCCAAACACACAGGGTGATGGTGTCTGCCCCAGCTTGGCCGGTGGCTAGCAGCGGTTGTCACCTCTTCTCTGGGCATCTCTGCAGGGAGGGCAGAAGACCCAATGTCTGCTGCTCCCCGGGGGACTCCAGGCAAACAGAGAGGAGGAAGCGAAGGGAGGAAACTAGAGGGCATCTGGGCAGGCGCCTGCCCTGCTCTTGCCCTTGTTTTCCCTGCCTCTTGGCTAAAAATAGAGATACCAGTCTCCAGAGCTGTCAGTCTAACATCCTCCACCCTCATGAAAGTAACTTTTAAAAAGTGACACGGATCGAACATGTAAAATGCTTTTTAATTTTCATGTAAATTCCATCTTTGCTCTCCTGAGTCTGGAGGTGTCCAAAATTTGAGAAGCAGAAAATAGAAGGCTTTAAAAGAAACATTAAGCTATTTGCTAGCTTCTCTGTATAAAGAGCATTTAAATGTGCAGTATTCTGAGTCTTTAAATACCACAAATTGGGTTTTATATTCTCATTTTTTTAAGCTTTGCCCATGATTCGTATCTCAATAAATTGAGCTCTGTTTGTTGTCTGAGCACTTTTAATTTCTGTGAGTGCCATCTTTGTAACAGGCAGCCCTATCATTTCTCTGTGTTTGCCAACTGATCAGTTAATTACTGGTCCTGGCCCTCAGCACACAGGGTTATGCCACCCAGCTGAGGTTTGAGCTGGAAGATTTGCTGCAATATTGTTTATTTCACTGTGTTTTAAGAGGAAAGGAACTGGGCACTGTAGGACATGAAGATATTAATTGATGTCCCTTTTTCATCTGTCCATGTAGCAGTTAGATCCTGTAATGTCCTCTCCCTGTCTGACCCCATGGCTGCCAGCTGTGGCGTTGCTGCAGCAAAACTGCTGTTCCTGCAGGGATGCCTTAGAGGAGATCCAAGAGACCTCAGCAATGTTTAGCACTTGATTCACATATTTCTGGTTAAAAAAAATTAATTGCATGGGAGAGCTAAAAGCCTCTGTAGAGCAAGGCAGAGCCAGGCAGTAGTACCATGTATGTCTGCAGGCAGACCAGCAAAGAGTTGCCAGACTTATTAGAGGTGCCTCTCAGAAGCTTATTTTCCAGGTTTCCAAAAATGGAAATGAAAATACATCCTTTTATAATGTCTGAAAGATTTTCTTTTATCCTTAAGTATACCCCACTGTGCACACACACTTTGCCTAGGTCCACTGGGAAATGGAGTTACAAATACAGTGCCCTTAACCATGCTTAATTTTTGGTCCTGGCTTAGAGAAATATTGAAATAGGATTAACGTTGCTTCCAGTCAACCAAGGATCTGGTTCATACAATGCAATTGTTGAATAATGCTGAGGAGGTGAAACTATTTATGTCCTCAGAAGGCTGAAACAAAGAGGTGGAGTAGACTAGCCCTTGTGTTTTATTAAGGGATAAACTAGGGAACAGTGAGCTAAGCAAGAAGAGTGTGCAAGCTGACGTGTGAATTGCTTTGTCATGGGGAAAGTCCCACGGATGTTTCAGTTGACAGGTATCAGCTGATATGTCGTGATGTTTTGGAATTTTTCCTTTTGCTCTCCAATCATTGAATACAGAAGGAATTTTTTCTTAGAAATTTATTCCTGGTTTTTCAGTGAGCCTGGGTTCACAGAGACGATATGGGAATTTTGATGTGATAGGTCAGCTTTGGGGCTATTACAGTGTGAAAATGAGGCTGGTGAATTGATTCAGAGAGATTGCTCCACCTTTCTCCAACATAACAGCTGATGTGCAGCTTGTTTTTTACCTCATTCTGAATACTGGGGGTCTCCTCTGAGGCTTTCATGTTATCTAAGGAGGCTTTGAAACGAAAAGGTGTTTCAGTGAATTTTGTCTTTTTCTGGCTGCAAACTGCCAGCCAGAAGATCACTCCAGATCTGCGTGTTTTTGCTCTTTGCCTACATTAATCAAATGATTTCTGTGAATAGTGCTTGGTTTGTGACATGCTATAAGTAGTTCATAATCCTTAACTGATGTATGATATCAGGTGGCAAAACATTACTCCTTTTATTGCACATTATAGTCATATAGTGTATTTTTCTTACTTGAATGGATTTATAAATATGCAGAAAATCTTTCCTGGGGAATATCATACCATCCTAATTTTATTTTTGTTGAATGATGTCCAATCTCTGTTTAAAATTCCCTGTTCTGATGGGTATTCCAGCTGGCAAACTAGAACAGTCACAGTAAATTCATTTCAAAGTGCAAATTAATATTTGCCAAGATGCACTCACTCTCTTTGCAGCATTCAATCAGCTCTCCCTAAAGCATAATGGGTGGAGAGACTGAAATGGATGAGATACCTATTGCAACTCACATTAATGTTACTAATGGGAGTTCTAAATGAGAATTGGATCAGGCACTAGATGAATTAATATGTCTTGTTAGTACTTAATTAATCAGTCAGTTTATCAGTAATTATGAATACAGCACTTCTGATCTTCAGGAAAAGCTCATCCCTCTCCTAGAAACCATGCACATATCTGATTTTCATGACTGAGAAGTGTACAGTTATGAATTGCTCACTACAATTCTGGGGTTTGTTTGGTTTTTTTAATTGAAAAGTTTCTTGTTTTTTTCTTTTTTTATTAAATGGGTATTTTCATGGAAAGCACATGTTCCCACTGGAGAATTTATGTGAAAACAGCCTTTTAATCACCTTTTATCAGGACTGTTTTAAACATTCTCCAACCAGTTGCAGAGTTTGCACGTGCTGAGTGTCCCCAGAAACCTGGATTGTTTTAAAAGAGTAGGTAGAACCATTTTTATGTAGTGTAGATGTTTTTATTGTTTCTTGGAGAATCACTAGAAGAAGCATTTGTGCCCAGATGTTTTGAGATTGTATTCATTTATGATATTTAAGACAGAATTTTATCAGACAGATTTTTATCAGACATATAGCTTTAGTGGGAGATTTCAAAATTAGTGATAGATTCACTACAAAGAAATTATTTGTTTTGTGATTTGAAGGTAACAATCATAAGGGCTGAACAGCTGATTTGCTGGATGAAGAAGAGAAAGAATTTCACAGTACAATGTGTTCAAATTCTGACACCTCTTTCATTTTAGATGCTTAGTTGAGCTGGGGCTCATCTGGAGAAAGAATGGTCCAAAACACTGATATTCTGAATTAGCCTTGAAGTTAAGAGGCAAAGACACTGCAGGAAGTCATCAGATGTCAGTACTGTGGGAGCGGGACCTGCAAAAAAGCAATGTTGGTAACAAGGACATTAGACAAACATTTGGGTTTAAGCCTGATGGTAGTTGCTGGCATGCTTCAGTCCCACTGATGGCTGTTCTGGGTGGCTGGGTAAACTTCAGGTTTGGAGGATTTGTAATGAGATTGGCCTTGGAGGGATCTTGGACTTGACGCATTGGCAGCAAAGTTTGTATCCTGGTGCTCTGGTTTTCTAGACGGTGGTAATTGTAGTGAGATTCCTGAAGGAAGTCGGAATGAAGAAGATGGGCAGCTTGGAATTACTTTTTCTTGGACAGAGGTTGGGAATGGAGCAAATGAGTTTGAATACAAGATTAAAAAAAAAAAATCTGTGGAACTGATGGTCTTCTCAGCTAGTGGCTTCTCCAGCTTGTGTCTTCTCGTGTGTGTCTTCACCAAGGCCCTAAATGAAGCATGGCAGTTATGAGGCCAAAATAATTAATTTTAAGGTTTCTGCTTCTTCTGTTGCTTGAGGTTAGTGGGGTACTTTTTAACAATGGCCTGATCTTGGTTGATTTATTCTGCAGATTTTCTGTGTTGGTCTTTGTTGTGGTGGGGTATAAATCAGGACTAAGACATCTAGGAAGGAGTGGATTACAGTGCACTAGATTAAACTCAGAGGTTGTCATCAGTAAATCTCTCTTTTGTGGATGATTAGTGGGAGAATCAAATGAGACTCTCCATGTGGATAATCTGAATAACTGTACTAGGAGCTGGCAAACTGACTTTTTTGTTTGGCATTATTTTTATCTTTCATTTTGTTCTCTCTTTTCTAAGTTTAGTATGTATTTTTCACTTACAAAGATGGCTGTATGTTTAATATAAAAGATATATTTTCTAAAAACCAGAAATCAACTCAAATATTTGTTTCACTTGAAAACTGGCATATCAGCTCTTTTTTCCTAAACCTTCTATAAAGTCAGCTCAGTTTCAAACTTTTCAATTTGTGTAGTTGTAGAACATATTAAAAAGCTTGAATTTAAGGAAGCTAGCAGGACATTTTTTTTTTTAAATTCAATCCCTCCCTCAATTTCCATCCATATTGAATTTAAAGTAGGCTTGCATTAGGTAGCAGATTTTCACACACCAGTAACCTGCCTTACGGGCCATTCACTTTCTATAAATATTGAAGTTTATATTGAGTTTATACTGGAGAGCACAAAGCTTTCCAAAGGTGATAACACTGTGCCCTTGAATTGCTCTATGCATTGATTGCATGGAGATGTGAGGGCAGTAAAGTATTCTGCTAAAGCAATCTTATTCAAGCTGAAAACATGCCAGCCATAGTTTTCTTTCCTTTTTCTCCTCTTTCTTCACTTCCTCAGTGGCCTTTCGTGGTTGTAGTGACATGAAGTAAATCAGCTCCATCAGCCTGATCAGTAGCAGCAGTTAATTCCTGTGATTGATACATCCCTGACTGGGGCTGACACTGAGGCAGAGTGCTGGATTTCAGGATATTAATTATCTTCCTGTATATTTCTGTTCTTCTTCATGTTGTTGTGACAGAGAACATGCATCACTATAAAGTAAGGTCTCAAGCAGCTGAGACTGAAGGCACAGTCATAACCATATCAGAGGTGAAAATGTCGCTGCCTTGATGCCAGCTGACCCTGAAGTGGACTGAAGGCTTAACGTGGCTCAGAGGCAGCACCCAGCACCCTGATGGTGGAGGGGCTGGTTCACCACGTGGGACCTGACATGGAGAAGAGGTGCTCTTATTCACGCTGGTTGGTCCAGGGATCTTGAGCGCTGTCTGGTGTCGAACAGTCCCACACTGGATATGTGCGAACCCTGTCTGTGCTCAGCTAATATTGGAAAGGTTTAATTGATATTTTTCCAACAACAGTTGGAATTTCAGAGGATTGGTGAGCCAAACTGTGGGAGATGTAGCACGGCTCCTGACCTCGGTGGACCTTTCACTTGAGAGCTGCTAACAACTATTTAAGGACTGAGCAGCTTTGATGTTCTGCTAACGTGCCTTCCTTTGCTCCCTTGTAGTAGGTCTTTTCCAGTTCCCTAAGCTTGTTCACTCCCTGGTTGAGCCAATAGCTTTGCCATTTTAATGAGAAAGGAATGCCTCGCTAAACTGGAGCATAAAAATATTTATTTGCATTGTACATGCAGGCTAGAAGGAAATCCTTTAATTAAAGACCTGAGAGGTCAGAGAAAATATATGGGATGAACGAACTCAATTCATTTATCGGTATATGTATGAATATGCACAGATTCAGTGAACTGGTGAAAGCACAGTAAGTTTAATTCATGCAGTGAAATTTTAAAACGTGGAAAGGAAAATCCAGGAAGGCTTCTCTGCCTAAATAATCAAAGTGGGAACAGAGGAGAGATCAATTTTAAAAGCACATATATGGCCAGACTTCTCTGTGTTAAAAACACCTCCAGAATCACTGTTTACTTGACAAATTGAATTGTACTCTCTGTTTCTCTTTGAGTAAGTGTTTAAATATTTTTAGAATATTTTTAATATATGTATTAAATGCAATAAATAAAAGGAAGAGGAAGAAGACATATAGTTACAGAAATATACGCTAGTTCTGCCCTCTGATAATGCAAGGTTGTACTTATAAACTAATGATTTTGGATTTGGTGATTTTGGAACCACCAAACGTGTATGGAATTTCAGTAGTGAGGTATTCAGCATGTCACAAGGCCTGGGGATCTCTGTGGTGGTTAATGACACTATGAAATGAACAATTTCAGTTGAAAAAAGCAATCCGATATAAGGAAGAATAGGCAATTTTAGTAATGTTAAATAAAAGTGTGTCTAATGTATAATTTAATACATTTCTAGGTTTTTAATAAATTTTGTTTCTGTAATGGAAACTTAAGGTTCCTCCAGCTCACCAGTAACAGACATCAAGTGCCATGTAGAGCATCAAGGTAATATACATCTGATCCTAATAGAAAAGATGTAATTTGGATGGAGAAACTCCAGTCCAGAAGTGGAAGAGCAGAGCTTCCCTGAAGCCTCCCTGCAGTGAGGATTTGAGCCTAGGGACAACTGAGCATCTGTTTCCGAACATCCATGTGTTTCACTCAGAGATAAAGCAATGGGAAATTCTGGCTGCAGGGCATCACCAATTTCCCACTAAGCAAATAACATTATGATGAGGAGCGTACTGAGACTGGAAGACTCTTTCTGGAGTGTAATCTGGGTATTGCCATCTTTTGAGTAGTTCTGCTTTTGGTCATCTCTGCTTAAGGAAGACTGTGCTTGGTGGTAGCACTTCCAGAATTCTCCCCGTTATTCAGATAAACAATGTTATTCCCTTGGTTCTATTGCTTCTCATTCCCACACATTTATTTCCCTGCAATTTTAGGCCCAGATTTTTTCTTGTGTTGATTATGTTGTTCGATACAATCATCACTGTAGTGATTTCTGGATCAACAGAAATTTGACCCATCATTTACCACTGCCTGTAATCTCTTCAGCTTCTTTAGATTCCTTCAAAAATACTAAGTGGGTTCTTTGTGTCCAGCCCCATTTCTTGCCTTCAGTGAATATGCTCCATTGACTCAGGCAGCCTTTCTCTGGGGCTTTGGAAGCATCCTTTTCCATGCGCTTAGAGCATCCCCCTCTGCAGAGGCTGAGCCTGTTGGTCTCACGCTCAGTGCTGTACTCGGGGACATGCTGTGCCTCATGCTTCGTTTTGTTCATTTATTCACATGGAATTAGAAGTACTTTGCATCAAAAATAATGAGTAAGTAGGGCAGGGTAGTGAGTTAAAAATAAGCTGTGACATGCTTCAAGCGTTCCTTCATGTCCGGTTACATCTGATTACCGTACTACTTGCAGTGACCACTGTCACAACCATTTCCCTGGCACAGTTAGAATAGCTAATACAGCAGCTTCCTTACCGCTGGGCTTCAGGACTGGAACTGCAGAGGAAAAATGCAAAGCTGCACTATTCTAACCATAGCACGTGATGAGAAACAATCTCTGTTGGCAAATCCAGCTTTAAAATGCTGTACTGAAAACATTACTCCATTATTTAGAAGGAGTGGGTGGAGCAGACCTATTACCAGCCACTGCTATTACTCTATTACTGATGCTCTAAAAGTTTTTGAAGAAGACAAGCTGAAGTTGTTCAGTTATTAATAGAGCTGTTATATTTTATTCATTTCAGATGAAAAAAACATATGGTATGATATAAAATTCCCTGAAGTTGAAGGGAGACGTGTTTTCAGTACATTGAATCATTGAAAAGAAGAAGTCGAGTGAAGTGACATTGTGAACCTTGCATCTTATGGAGGTTTTTTCTACACATCTCTTTAAGTAGTCTCCTCACACCATCCAGCCAACCACAACAGCTACCCTTTAAGTCCTCTCTTCTCCATGGGGGACTCTTGCAAATGTTTGTGTATACATTTACTGTGCAAAGGGCTTGAGTACGGTCCTGCACCTCTGCCATGGGACTGAGGTAAAGTGCACTACAGAAACAGCGCTACGTAGACTACGTTTACTTTCCTGCATGCTGCCAAGTTGTACCAGAAGCTGTCTTAAAAAACAGAGGGCTGAGGTTTTGGGCATGCCTTTTGCCTGTGGTTTAGGGCAAGGGTCTGGACACTGTGCTGATGTTGGGTGGTGGAGCAGAGCACCTGCAGAGTAGCACAGACATTTCCTTCTTGTATGACCTATAGCACGGGATACGCTGGATTGTGCTAATGTGGGGACAGATTCCTTCTGGTGTGTTCATAAATGCACCCTTGCCCACAAGTGTGGATAACTCAGCTGCTGAGTAACAGCATTGGTTTTACTAGGTAAAGTTTGCTCATGACTGACAGCTCTGATAGACCAGATTCTTGCAGCACTAGAACAAATGCTCAGTTCATATTAATGCTCAGAGGCTGTGACAACTGTGGTGCACTTTGGGGTTGACACCTGTTCAGTGCTGGTTAATCCTGAATTTGTCCCATTAAAATACAATCATGCTGTCATTTCAAATGTGGCTGTTTTCTGTACAGACACGCACAGAACTGAAAAAGCTTTTTTATTCCATGCCAGCTGCCTGGAGGAGATAAGTCCTATCTATATCTCAGTTCCATGCTTTATATCCACCAGAGGCAGGAATCCAATACACAGATATCTTTGAGGCATCACTGCGTTAAAGAGTGGACGGATATAAATATGGGACTATGGATAGATGCATATTTTGCAATTCCTCTTTACAGATTTTGTTAAGGTGAGTTTGCAGGATTCCTCCCCTGACATTTTTTTAACAATCAGTGTTTTCACTGTGCATCTGCATTTGCAGCCTAGTAGAATTTGGCCCAGTTTCTCATTTATTGGTTCCTGCGAGTTAATCCAGTACAAACTTTTTTCTAAGTGCTAAATGCAACTTTTATCTTGCAGGAAGAGTAAAGTGCATTATCAGGTAAGATGCTGATACCAAAAATAGCTTCACAAATAAATTGAGAGCTAAGAAATAATGTATGTTAATCTGTTGGAAGGGTTCTGCTGGTGGCATCAATAGCCACATAGAAAAAGCCCAGCATAATATGAATGTTAGCATTTGCAACTATATTGAATATATAAGCAAAACCACCTCCCATCATATTTAAGTGGGATAAACTTTTAAGGAAAGGTCAAAGAACATTCCTTACTGTGTCATTCTTTTCCATTTCACTATTTTGTTTGTCGGCCTTTTTGATTGTAAAATACTTAGTATGTTATCAAATGACATAGACTGTAGGACAGTGATAATAGTCCACTGCAGAGGAAAAAAAGAAGTTACTTCTGACCCAGAATGTTTCCATTTGCTGAAGCTATTACTTGTGATCTTATTTTTTGGTCCCATTTCATATACTGTGGTTCTTTTGGGCTGCAGACTGGAATAGAAATGCTGAAGTAGGAATACAATGTCGGTGCTAATACAGCTTAGTTCACTCAAAAATCACAGTGCACTTTGGAGACCACTTAAACTAAGCCTCTCTGTCCTGCCTGTGGAAGATATAAGCCTCCCATTTTACCCCCAGGGAAAAGGCTATGCAGAAAGAGTAAGTGCTTCTGCTGTGTGAGGTGTGCCATTTACTTTTTGTGCTGTCGTCACACTCCAAACCGGACTTCCTTCACTTATTAATATCTGTATGTCAACTCAAAACCATGCGTACTAGCAAGGTGAGATGCTAGGGTGGAGGTGACCAGTAGAAACGCCCACTGAGAGAAGCCTTGAGAAGAGCACTACGTTAAATAATATTTTCCCACTTGTGACAGCAAAAATAAAGATCACAGAGAGACTTTTCAAAGTATAAGCAGAAGATAAACACCTACCCACAACTGAACATCAATTGGAGTCACCTGCTATCTGTACATACACAATAAGTCAAAATCAAAGTGGAATAGCCTGGCTAAATTTAACTTCCAACCTGTGTGTTAATGTAGAAGTTTTGCTATGGGATTATTCAGAAGTGATAAACACATAGGAAAGGAAATGCCCACACCAAAAAAGTTACAGGAGATGCATGGTTTTAAATTCATGGGGACTTCAGAAAATTAGAATAAAACCCAACCTTTTCAAAGGACCTGCTTTAGGTCCTGGATAATTGCTAATGAAAGTTTACTGGTGGTGTTTGGCTCCTGTTCTTCCAGCCATATGCAGACTCATGCAAGGAGACTTTAAAACTGGTACCATCTGTGGCTGATAGTTTATAAGCCTTAATTAGTCAAAGTTTATCCTTACACCAAACACAACCAGCGTGTTTAGCAGACAGTAGGCCCACACATGTCAGCAAGAACATTTGCTCTAGATACGCCATCATCCATGTCAGAAGAATGCGAGGGGAGCTTTAAGGAGATGGCTACAAATGACTGCAAAGAGAGACTTTTCCCTGTGCTATTCCAAGGACAAGGTTAACACAATGATTTTCATTTCTCATGGAAGATATCTTCTCTGTAACTTCTTCACAGACAGTTGAACACTTGCATTTGAAACTACTGTAATACTTCAACTAAAATGGATAGTTGGTGTGAACACATCTTGATGACATCTGTCATCTCCCGCGCTGTCGCAGACAGACTCTAAGATTTAGCAAATCACTTTTTAACTTTTCAGCCTACTTTGAATAGTGATCAAGATCTATCTTGAGCTGGGATTCATGTAATCTGATTTTAGCCAGGCTTGACAGCTAGTTTAACATGATTGTCAGCAATTCATCCTATCCTAAGATAAGACAAGCTAGATGAATTGTCTGTCTCTCTCTTCTGACTAGATGACTAGTTTTGATTAAACGTTCTCCTTTCAAGCTTAGGTGAGAGGACTTCTTTGGTGTAGAGGTACTTTGCAATATTCTCTATTGCTTCCCCCCTAACTCTGTCAGGATTTAGCTTCAGGTGTCTGGAATCAAAAAATAGTAGTCCAGTCCTTAATGTATGTTACAGATCCAGTTAATATCTTTTTCTCGCACAGGTTCCATCTAGCTCGTGTCCATGAATATCAGCTAAGCTAGGCCAGTGGTTTGCTCCAAGCAGCTCTGCTGAGAAAAGGAGATAGCAGAGCTTTTAGCCTGGAGGCTAATCCTTTTGAAATCTCAGGGATCATAGCAATGATCCTCATCTAAGAGAGCATGAACTCTCTCACTGCTTCAAGTTACTGACTGATAACTGGAGCAGAGCTGGCTGTAGTTTTGGAGGCAGATGCAAAGAAATTCTTCCAGATGGAAGCCAGAGTGAAGCATGTAAGATGCCATCTGGAAAGAGAGGGGCCTTGCTGTGCAGATGCACATTACAAAAATGATAGAAATATAAAACTGGAAAAAACCCATATATGGTGAATGGGATAGTTCACTGAGTGTCTTGCTGCTGACTTCCAAAGAGTGCATTGTGCACAGCAGCATGTAGCCTGGTAATAAAGCCCAGAGTAAGAATCTGTTTCTATCTTTCTGGATTTAGCTGGGCTTTTTTTTTGAGTCACTGTTTATTTTGCAGCATGGGGTTTAGCCAGATTTTGCACCCATGTGAATGTCATATTTCCAAGAGCTGTTGCAAATGGTGAGAGGTTTAGGCTCTTGCATTATACAGCTCCATGCACTCCACTGTATTTTGCCCAGGAACTGAAATGACAGACAGGAGGCTTCATGCAGTGGATAGGGGGAATTGCACCATGGAGTTAAAGAACGTGTTTCTTAGAAAGTACTTTTCACTTTGATATTGGACATGTTACTTCACAAGAATCTTATGGAATCAGAAATAAAGAATGGACAGGAAGGAGAAAGTGAGAAAGCAAGGGTGGTCTGGCTAGTGAACATGAGAATCCCCCAAACAGATCTCTCTCTTTCTGCATCAAAATTATCTTCCAGGCTATTTCTATACTGGTATTTACAATTGCTCTTAGGGTCAGGCAAAGCTCATGCCAGTGGCTCTTTATAGTAGACCTGTCATCTCATCCTCTGGCAGTAATCTGTCCCAAGATTGGAGGCTACTGAATTACCACTGGTTGCCTGACTGTTCCTCTCTGGAGTGTGATGGGAACTCATCTGCACATCATAGCCTTGCCAGGCAGATGGCTTGTGATTTGTCTTGAAACAGCATCATTTATAGAGTATTAATTCACAACAATCTGAGGAGTACTGGATGTGAATTTATTACAGACTGAGAAGGACAGTTTTCTGAGGCAGATCTTCAGTGCAATCCTGTCTGTAGATTTGTGAATACATTTATGTTCAAGAGGCATTAAATCTCAGACAGGCTACATCTGCCACATTATTTTTTTAAAACTTTGTCATGGGAACAAACATGACAAAAGTCTGAGAGAAGCAGAAATAACAATGATCCATTTCAGCTACACTTCAAAAACCCTAATGAATTTGAGACCACACATGGATGGAGTCAGAACTGCTTGGTTGTGTGTCACAGTCTATACTGTCCTCACCTCTAATGAGGACTTACTTTTAGGACCTTTTTTCTTTCAGGTGGTAGACCTTTGCTGTCTGGAAGCCAACAAGTATAAAGGAGTTGCTGAACAGTGCCTGTGACTGTAAGCAACAAATGTGTGACAAATGTGAGTATCTTGTAACACAAATTCAGTGACTTATTATCAAGCTCCAACAGTCCACAAAGAAAACTCAAAGCTCTCTCGTATTGTTCTGCTGCCACTAGGACAGCAAGACTAGGGCAAGGTAGGGTAAGGCTGGGATAATGGCTTGAGTGGTGATGAGAAAGCTCTCAAATTGGATTTTGTGTTGCAGGAGAACTGGCATTCTGGGTACATAATGAGTACGTGTATTTCTGATGGGTGTACTGGGGCTTTGGTCTTGCCTTTGTTTTAAAAAAACCTGTGACAATGCAGAGCTGACAGCACTTCTCATCGGCTCTCTGGGCTCTCAGGCATGAAGGCTCAGGAGCTTCAGGCTCTTACCTCCTCTGGGATAGAAAATCCAATGGTTCTCCCATTCTTATCCCAGAAAATTAGACTGCAAACACCATGCTTGAGGCAATTTTGTTGTAGCTGAGCTTAGTGGACTTAAGAGATATAACTCCATTATAACAGGTCATAACCAGTAGTAAACATCTAGCTGTAGGAATCTCAACAGAAATTAATTGAGATTCACACTTCTGGAGGGATGAATTTTGACCATTAAAATCTACACAAATCCCTGGAAAAATACACAGGTTTTTCTTGCTTAGAGAAAGTCATGCTGAAGGGTCAATGGACAGAGAACAACTCTGAAGAAATTATGAGAAGAAGGACTGTGATGTATCAAAAATCGGGATAAGAGTACTGGGGGAAGAGATCTTTGACTCAAGCCTTGATGAATCTTAATGTGAAGATGCGATCTAAAATGCTGTTCTTCATTCATGCCAACTAAAATAGCAGCCCATGTTTTTCATGTATAGCCCTAGAAACCTGCTGTTGTTTGAGATTAGATGTTTGCACTGCTTTCAGGTAAGCCACTAGAGAGTATGTACACTAATACCAAGAAAATATGAAATGAGAAAAATATCACGATCAGATAGTACTTAAAGCAGGTGGATAATCAGTGGTAGGGCTCTGAACACAGGGGAAGCTGGGAGCTTTGCAAAGGAGTGGGATCCCACTGACCAGCTGAGTGATGGTTTCCTGCTCACACAGCACTGCAGGTAGACAGCAATTCCTGTGTCTTGCTGGCTTTCTGCAGGAAAGCTGGACTATTTCTTCTAGGTGAGATGGTGCCAAAGGGCTCCTGCTGAGCTTCTGAAAGGACTGCACAGAAGGCTAAAAGCAGCTGGCCACTCATACAAGTGGGGCTCTGGTTCAGCAGCCAGCTGTATCCCCAATGCCCACGGCAACTCAGAGGCAGTGGGAAGAGTGACTTGGCAGCTGCTCATTGGCAGCGTTCTACCCCATGGAAGGCACTGTCTCCTGACGTGGTTTTGCAGGTGATGAGAAGACAGGTGCTTACCTAAAAACTGTTTATAGTCCCCAACTTTGCACTCTGAGGACCGGACTCCAGGTGTAGTCAGAGGCATCACTTTGCTGGTAAGATTGTGAGTTTTTGTTCGGATCAACTAACAAAGAAATCATACTGGAAAAGATTAGAGCAAGGAGTTTGGAAGCAAAGCCTTTTTTCAAAGTGTTACTCTTAATAGTGTTTCTAGGCTGGAACAGAGAAGCTGAGAGCAGCAATTCAAATTTTCAACTTCTCTACTAAGCAGTATTAATTAGGGTCTAATGTCAATTGACTGCACTGTGCTTTGAATCAGAGTGTTAGTGCTGGACTGACACCTGACAAACTGGAAAAAATGAGCAGTTTTGCAAATCTATTCTTTATATACTGACAAAGATGAATACATCAATCAGCAATAAGATGGAAACTGCAATATAGAACTGAAAGCTGTCACAATACTGGCCAGATGTACATGAGTGATCAAAGAATAAACAAATCATTAAGAAAAACAGTTTCCTTCTGGTACCATTACTTATCTGAAGAACTGAAAAAGTGCAGCCAGTCATTTAATGATTCTAATTTTTTGGTGCCTATATCATTCTGAATGTCCCATTTCCAAATATGAGCAATAGTGTAAGAAAGGGGAGGAAATGTCCTATTGGATGAGAGCAATAGCCCAGTACTATCTATCCGTCAGAGACAGCAGAAGCTGCTATTTAGGAAGAACACAGAAAAATGGTCACCTCCTCCAGTCTATTCCCCCTGTATCCCTGGCACTCCCAGTTGCTGTATTTAGGATTTCAGAGGGCATGGCCCTGGCTACTCCTCCAAGTATCCATTTAGACACCTGCTGTGCAGGAATTTGTCTTATCCCTTTGTCATCCTGCTAATACTATTAGTGTCCACAAGTGCCTGTGGCAGCCAGTTCAGTTGTTCATTGCTGTGTAATTACTTTGATTTAGTACTGAAGCTCTGTATTCACTTTATTCACCCTCTTCATGAATTTTGTCTGCCCCAGCCACCTTTTCTCCAAACTGAAGACATTTTTTTCAGTCTCTTATAAAACAGCTTCTTCCCCTTGATTGTTTTAGCTGCCCTGTTTCTCTTTGCTGCCTCCACTACTTTTTTCTTGAGGTGTGGAGACTGGGACATCCGCAGTACTCAAAGACAAGAGCATGATCAACTTTTATAAAGCTGCAAAACGATGCTGTCTTGACTCCTGCTGCACAATGTCCTGATGATTTCTGAGAACTGTCACTGACAACTCTAAGATCTCTTTCTATAGGTGTCAGTGCCTGTTCTGGGTTCAGCCTCATGTAGGCATGGTTTATATTCTTTTCTCCTAGATGTACCACCTAAAATTTATCTAACTTGAAGTTCACCTGCCAGTTTTGTGCCCACCACTTAGTTTTGTGAGGTCCTCTGAATCTGCACAATTTTGGTGCATTTGCTAGCTGTCAGAAAGCCTGGCTCAGTTGGAGGAGGCTTCTGATGCACAGGTTTCCATGAACTTAGCCATAATACAGCAGGGAGCCAGTGGTAAAATTCTGTACTGGAAACACCTAGTTCTCTGCCTTCTGGGAAAGCAGTCAGACATGTTCTATCTCCAGTTCCTAAGGGGATATAGCACTATGCCTAATTTTACATGTGTCAGTGTCGTGGTTTAACCCCAGCCAGCAAATCCCAAGGAAAGGTTGCATACACCTAAAGTTAATATCTCAACACCTTCCTAAACCAAAAGCATTATCTAACATCCTGCTTAGGTTACTCAAGCCCTTGATTCTCTCCCATACACACAGATTTTATTCGGTTGGAAGAAGATTTCTCCAAGAGCTACAAGGGGTCTTCATCTCAGCAACATGCTATATAAACTGTCATCTTCAAAGATGGTGACAAGCTGACAGCTTCCTAATAAGAGCCTAACACATTAGCATTGCTGCCCCAAGGTGGGCAGAAGAACTCTTTTGCAAGTGCTGCAAATTAAAACCAGCACTTCTTTGTAATATGAGATAGTGATGTGCTGGGAAGGAGGTACCTGGCATTAACATCAGTTCAGTGGGAAGAGTGGATGCTGGTTAGAAATGTACAGTGAGCTGTCTGTGTGTGCTATCAGGCATCTGTATCGAATCTCCACCTTGCTTTTTTCTGTGACACAGACGAAATCTTGGCCACTGGGAAGCTGATTTTTAGTGATAAAAATAGATTCCTTTATTTAGTTCATAAGGCAGCAGGTGGTGTTTAGCCCAGTTTGTGTTTTGGGAGGCATCAGAAATGATCTGACTGGGAGTTTGTACACAGCTTCAACTTCCATGTTTGTGAATGTCTACTTAAACCAGCATTTTGAGACCCCTCCAGCTGTGCCTCCACAGCTCCTTCATAACACTTTTCTGTAGTACAGAGAGAAAAAGTACCAGAATGTTGATTTGCTCCACTTTCCCAAAACAACCTTGAATTAATTACTGTCTGTGGGGATGAGATGCAAAACAAAGCATAAAGATAAAACTACCTGCAAATACACCTGCTGGCTGTCGAATAACTGTAGTCATTCCCTCACCTTGTGATCAATAACACATGATCAATAACAGCTTATTGACAGTTCATTAAAAAATTCTTCCCTGTATTTTTTCTAATTTTTTTTGTTAATAGACTAACATTATCTTTTATTGTCTACTGTCTAACCACACACATTTGTTCTGTCACAGCTTGCTTGTTCACAGGGGAACAAGGAGTTCAGAGTAGAAAAATCCATATTCCATCAACAGTCCTTATACTTTTATCAGCTCCCCTTCTCAAATTTTTCTAGTGACAGTGTGAAAATTACTTTCTGAAAGTTGTTTATTGGGCTATTGGGTTTGTATGCTCTTTCTTAGCAAAGAATATGCATAACTTTCTATTGATAGATCTTAAAAATGTTTGTCATATCATGTCAACTGCTTCAAGATGTGAGCTGGTGCAGAGCCTAAAAATAGCTACTTGAAGATGATTGGACTGGCCTAAAGCCAGGCTGGGATCAAGGATGAATAAATGTAACTTAAATTCACTTTTGCTCACTCGTGTCCTAAACTCTGACTGAAGACTGGATGAAACTAATTCAAATGATATAGTTGTGTATAAAAAAGTCAGAATGAGAAGAGAGTGACATTTTTACTCCAGTTCCCCTGTTGTTTTCATCACTGACTACAGTAGCACATTGGCCACATTTTAGGCACTACAGAGTCTGTAAAACAAAGAAGTTGGCAGTCATTGAAGAAAACAGTGGAAGGCTGTTTCCCCAAATGCAGAGTACAAGAAGGAGGTGGAGAGGGAGCTGCCTACCTCCTTCCCAAACTACAGCTTTGTACAGTATGTTTTCCGCAGTTGAACCCTTCTTTAAAGATAGCATGGCATGTTCCTGAGCTAATTGGACACCTGAGTCACACGAATCATCAGAATCACCACAGCGATAACTAATACATCATTTGGAAAAAAATCAGCTGTTTAAAATGGACCACCAGTGCCCCTTAAATAGATGCTTGCTTAACATTTGTGGTTTGGAAATCTCCATGAATAGCAATTCTAATGAACGAAATGCCAAGTAATCCCATCTCCTTGTGTGACTGGCTTTGACATTTCCAAGCATAGCCTCTCTCCTGGGCCATCATTTTGCACCCACACTTGTCTGACAACTTGCTGAAGAAATGCATCCAAACAGACAATGAAATGCCTGGATGATTTATGCAGGAGGGAAGTAAACAAAATATCACTGAGAATAAAACCTTTCCAAATGCAGCTATAAAAAAAGCAATATCAGATAGTTCCAAGTGCTGGAAAATTGCTTTTCTCACTGTCACTTGGCTCATTTCAATTCACTCTTTTGGGATAAGATTTTCCTAATGAGGTTTGACTGGACTTTGATTTAAACGTCTGAAGGCTCCACAACAATTGTTGCTAGGCATTTGCTGCTGTTCATGTTTGGACAGTTAGCTCATAGCCATGGCACAGAGAGGGTGATTTTCTTGGAAATCTGCTGAGAATAAAGACATTCAGTAAATCTGTAGGACAGGGACTGTGAAAGTGTCAAGTTTTCTGTCCTGTTCTATTGGTCAGTTTTCACAAATGATGATTACGTTTGCACATATTACAGCTAGAAGTTGTTTTGCCTAGGAAATTCTCCATACTTTAATTTTCACTTGGACTTATAGTCTTATCTCCTTTCAAATAAACCATTGGTTCCCAGTGCTAATCTTTGTATATTCTCTCCTTTTGCCTTTTCCCTTCAACCCCATGTTACCTCTCTCTTAATAACAAAATGGAACAATGAGATGCAAATGGTGATTTGCCCCATTTTACCCAGACGGTATGTCGAGAAGCTATGCACAAAATCTGCTGTGCTGTTCAAACAAATGACACATTCATTAGATTCAGTTGAGCATGGGAAGAATATTGAAGATGATGTGCAAACGGTAAACAGGTCACCTTCTTAAAGATAAAATGGATTATTTCAATGCAAGACATAATTAAATGCAATTTCTTTGAACTCTCCCTTTTGTGGTTTAATGTATGCCTATTTGGGAAAACAAGATTATTTTTTAGGAATTCTGACCTTCCTACTTGTGGATATATTTGTTCTAAATTCCTTTTTGGCTCCCAGGGAGCTTGTCATTTACAGATTGGGATTTTTCTATGTGACATAGAATGACATCCTAGTTTGAATACATCTGTTTCAAATGAAAAGATTAAAATATGGAGAGCTATGTCTCCCACTTGTGAAATGCGATTCCTGATGAATATACTGATTTCTCCATTGTGTGAGAAACTGGTAATACACTATGTAAAACTGTTTGAAATATGTTTCAAAGCTGTTTTTTGCAGAAAATTCCACCTCTATAGAATAGTTTAATCCAAGGCAAGTGAAATAATTTAAAATGTGGGCATGTCCAAAACACTTTTCTGGTGAAAAAATAATTGTTTTGTTTTGAAAGTGCCTAATGATCCAAAAATTGGGTTAACAATTCTCAAAGTTTTCAGATCTGTAGATGCTGACAGAGCAAATTTAAGAATGGACAGCAACTTTGGTTTTAGTGTCTCCTTTTTCAGACTTTCTAAAACAGACTGCTGTCTGAAAACCATTACTCATTAGACAAGCACAGGGTAAGGGATAATGCTTGAGAGAGCTTTCCATCTAGATAGGCAAGACACATGGCACAGAAAAGCAGAGGACAGAGACATTTGAACTAGATGCATGTTAGGCAACCAAAACCTTCTCAGCTGCTTTTTACTCTGAGGCACCAGAATATCATAGGTGCCATATTTTAGTTATTTATTACGATAAGGTTTCCTAGATGTTTATAATCGTGCCTGTGTACCAGCCTAGAGTGTCCCAGGTTTGACAGGACTGAGTAGCTTGTACATATCTCCACTTGAGACTAAGCAACAGGGCGCTTCTCTGTCCTGGGCTCCAAAGGGAGGAGGTCTGAGCTTCCTGGGGATGCTCAACATCTGTCTTGTCAGCTTCTCTTGAAATATGGTTTCTGGAAGGAGGAGATGATGGTGCCAGCACCCTTTCATAGTGAGACAAGGGAACTATGAAGGGTCAGCTCTCCCTTTGCCCAAAGGGATTGAATCCAGCCCCTGTTTCCAGGCTCTGTGTTACTCTGGAGAGGGTGCATGTGAGAGCAGGTGGAGGAGGAGGAAAGTCTGTTTTCCACCTGTGCTCGGAAGCTGCACTGCATGGGTGAAGAGTTTAAGATTCACAGCAGTGCTCTGCCTGGTGGCCAGGGCACTTCCCTGGGAAAAGAAATCCTACATTTTTTATTAATCTGCAGGGAGGAGGAATTCCTGCTGATGGAGGAGGGATTGAATATACCACCCCCCCACCTTTGGTGATGCTTCTAGCCACTGTGTATTGTGTAAGGCAGGATTACTATCTCCAGTGACTGCATTTTAGTCAGTCATCCCTGCCAGCCCTGTGAAAAGGAAGAAAATTATCTCAGATTAATCCCTGTTCCCTGAATTTCCCTGTTGACAGCCCTAGGCTGATGTTGGCTGCTTGTTTTTGAACCATACATTCCCTATACACCATGTAGGGACCTTTAGTGCCTATTACTCCTAGGGTGCTTAACATTTAAGCAGCAAAACACCTACATTTATTTACTGGATCTGGCCTAAAATGGTTTCCAAGATCATACTGCATATCAGCGGAAGAAACAGGACAAGAATTTACTGAATACTGATTGCAGTTAATAACCAGATAAAAGTAGCCAAAAGCTTGCAGGAGTGTTGTGAACCTAGGAAAGCACTTGTTTGTCCTTACTCCCCTCCATCCTCTCCCCCTGCAAAAGCCCTGCTTTGTCTGTACAGGGGGAGAATGGGTGAGAGCAATACAGTGTTGGTCCTCCTAGTCTTTGCCATGGAAAAGTCAGCAGGTTTTCAGACACAGGAGTAATCCATCCTTATGATGTCTTGACTCCAGGCTGGAAAGGAACCATCTGTTTGTTATACCACACATTGAGCCTGTGCTTTTGGCAATCTTCTGGGCTCCGATGAAGCCAGCTAAGCTTTACTCTGGGGACTGCATACAATGGGGCATGAGGTTAATTCTCATATTGGAAGCTGGTGAAAACAGGTCCAGAGAAGATATGCAAAACAAATATGTATTAAAACCAGGCCTACTACTGCATAGAAACTAAAAGGGTAGCTTGAGAAGCAGCATAGGGGGGAAAAAACAATATTATGTGATATTCACAGTGCATGGAGAAAGAATCATGTTGAGAGGATGCTAAGTGAGAGCATGTACTGTGCAGAAGAATTGCGGGGAGGAAGATGCAGCTCCAGAAGATGGTGGGTGGGAAAGCTGATCCCAGCAGAATGAGGGCAGGCAAATTCATCTCAAGAGATGGCCACAGCAACAGTGACAAACCTTAATTTCACAAGATGTTGCTTATTTCTGGGTGCATATGCATGTGCATATGTAAATAACAACATTGCAATTTCAATCAAGAAAACCACATCTTATCTTCAGATGAGAGAAATTGCAGATATGGGGGTGGAAGTGTCATCTGCACTGGGTGTTGAGACTTCAGATTCAGTGACAGGTGATTCCTTACTCCCTATAAGTAACACAAGTACTTAGCCTGTTTGCATTAGGCTCTGGAATTTTTTTTGCCTGACAGATTACTGCAGTCAATCATGGCATATACTGCGACACTAATAGCTAACCACTGAGGTGCTCTGCAGTAAAGAAACATGGACCTGTGGTATTTCAGTTAACTAAAACTGGCATTACATTAATGTCAAAATGAAAATGCTGAAAATAGATTCTCTTTACTGACAAATTCTCCTTTAACAGAATCACTCTTCAATAGGGTGCTAGTGCTAAAAGCTTTGAGGGTAAAATTATAGGAAGAAGAGATTGCAAAACAAGATGTTGACCTCAACGTAGAGCAAGTCTATCAGGTAGGTACAGGGAGACCTGGGGTCTTTTGTTCATTCTCCAAGTTGTTAGATGCAAAAGACTTCTGGTTGAGATGTCACACTCACTCATTAACCCAGTGCTTTGCACAAGCAAATACATTCTGACTCAGTTAAGCTTAAAAAGCCATCCCAGCAGGGCATATTAGGAGACTAGCACTGGTTGTGCCTGAGTTACGTTAGAGAATTAAGCCTTTATATGCACATATATACACACACACATATATATAAGTAAAATGCAACTCAAATATATATATCTCATATATACACATAAAATGCAGTTTATTATCCAAGTGCATCTTAAAAATAGAAAAATAAATATTTGAATATGTTTTCTGAAATTTCATTACTAATAAGTAGTGGCAGTGGATCAAGCTTTTGAAGGAAATAGGAATCTGGTGATCCAGGAAGCTGAGCTGCCTGCATGTCACCCTCCCTACCAGCTTGTGTGGGGACACAACTTCACTAGCAGTGGCGTGCAGCTGCAGCACTAGAGATAATTTGCACCTGGACAAATCCAAATGATCATGGAGGAGCTGGGTCTGCCTGCATCTGCCCATAGAGACATGCCAATGGATGGCAGACACGTGCTATTGGCAAGGACCAATGCCAATATTCACATATGGCACTATAATTAAGTGCCCCAAAACAGGCACTGGAGGGAGAACCAGTGTAAATCTTTTTGATAGGAATGCTTTGATTTGTGCTTCACTGCAAAGCAAAGTGAACTGATGAAGTTTGGAGGTGGCAGAGCCCTGGAGGGCCCCAGACTTAGGAATGAAAGAAACAGAGGCAGAGCATCAGATGCATGAGTGCAGAGGGGTGAGATGGGCTCTCGTGACAGTGGTAGAGGGGAAATAGTAGGTAGCACAATCACGTCTGATATAAAGGGTGACAGAGAAGTCCAGACTGCAAAGGGCTTCAAACAGATTAGTGACCAGTGTTTGTAAATCTGACCAGACAAGAATCGAACTAAGATGGCAAAGAGACGTACCAACTGCAACATGTTTGGGGAAGCTGACCTAAAAATCAAGGGTCTTCCAAGAAACCCCCAGATGTTGGTGTATGCAATGCATGTAGGTATGTGTATTTCTCAGTTCCACTAATACCTTCATACCTTGAAATTTTTATGGTCTACTTTAGTTAAAAAATTTTCTTTTTGAATACTGGTAATCTTCAAGTGACAGCACTGAAGATGTTGTTCCTAATTAGGGTGATCACACAGTTGTAATGATTTAATTTCAAATTTTGAATGATATTATAACTGAGCTAACATTTTAATAAATAGCAAGGCAGGTTTGGAGAACAGATTTATCTGCAGTCTGCTATGAAATACCTGCATCTGTGCTGGATTCAAGGACATCTCTGTCTTTAATACAGACATATAAAAAGAAGACTGTGTTTCTAAAGATCTCAAGAAACATTGAAGGTCAGACGAAAAGTTGAGTAAACAGACACTTTTAAAACTATCTTCTGATCTTGTTCAAATATTGTGCTTTTTTCTTCAGAATCTTTACTTAAACTTTTAAGTTAACCTCACAATAATAAAGATGATAGAGTACCGAAATGCTAAAATGTAAGGTGAAGGGTATCAGCTTTTTAATTAACCACCTGTGTGCTTGTTTTGCTAAAGATAACAGTCTGTCTTGTGAACACAGGTACATGAAGAAATCAAGAGACTGAGTACTCATGCTGTGAATTAACAGAAAATGTGGGCTCTGTTTTGAGCTCTGCTATTGATCTGCCGCTTGACCTTGGGCAAGTCATTTCACCTTTCTCTGCCACTGTTGCGTGTTGGTTTTTTTCCCTGTTCTTCTGCCTCATCTGGCTATGCTGAATATTCCTCTGGACAGTTGTTCCTGGTGTGAATGACTGGTGCTGAGCAGTCCGAAGCCCTGGTCATGGCTACTGTGCTAAAAAAGGTGCCTAACTCTTTGAAGTCTGACGTACTCTGAGGGCAGCTTGAGGCCAGTATTGGACTCGGTGCAGAGGGATGCTCACTTGGAAGGGCACTGCCCAGGGGGCTCAGCATTCCTAGCTCAAGTCACCATCGCAGGGACAGGGGCAATGCACTCAAGTGCAAGATTGTCAAACAGGGAATTTCATCCTTGCCAGTGGCAAGGGAATGCAAGGCAACATGAAGTGCTCAAACAATTGATTTCAGTGCAAAAGTCTTGGTTAAAATACTTCTGCAAAATAAAAGGCTTGTGATCTCTAATGATTACAGGTTTCATTGCACAAATGCACCTCAACGTGAGAGCAATCACCTGCACTGCCAAAGGGGGTCAATGCATCGAGAGCAGCCTGCACTAAGAAACCATTCAGGGATACCTGCGTGAGAACTGTGTTCCTCACCCCAGCTGCAGTGGAGACACAATAAGATATCTATGGGCTTGCACACCCAGTCAGGGTAGAGCTGTCTAATGAATTACCACCCGCCTGCATGCTCAAAGCCTGTGGCGAATGGGAGGTAGTTTGACTTAGTTCAGCAATAAAAGATGGATAAACTTAGATCAGATCGCTGTAGCTGTGGGTTAATAGCTTGCACATAAATGACTCCCGTGACTGAGCCCACTTGCAGTGATTCGCTTAGCCACTGAAACTTGAGTGTGCCTGTAGGCCAAATACTGCTTGTATGTGCAAATTTGCATCAAGATTTACAAAACCAGGTGCCACAACTTTATATTTGCAGCAGTTAAATAATCTATCCATTTTCTAAGGAATGCTAAGGCTCTAGCAGTGACCCCCAGTTCTATCTCCACAGCCAAATGACTAGGTGAAGCTGCAGTGGGAGCAACTAAGAATTCAGTGCTTTTCAAATCAGGCCAATATTCTTTACAAATCCACTGGATTGAACTGTTGTCTGTATAATCTCATATTTTTCCTAAAACTGAGGTGCACAGAGATAGCACTAGTTTTAATGTAGCCTTCCTTTTCAAATATATCACTCTCACACAAATACATCCTGGAGGAAATTGAATCTTGGAAGTCATAAGATTGTGGGGCTTAAAAGTCAACATCCCGCTGAAGATCCCACTTAAAAGAACAATTGTTTTTCAGTCTGGATTCCTGTCTTCCACTGCACTTCAGAAATTTTTAACATAGTTCACACAGTTCAATCTCTATTGAGCATTAAAGTTATTTTATAAGTGAAAAAAACCAATGTGGATGGATCACCAGGACTGCAGTCTCTGCACTTGTATTAGCAAGGAATTTTTATTTTTGGGAAATGCTTGAAATTTTTCCTCCTAGTTTTGTGACCCAAAGTTGCAGAGCTGAGCCATGCTTTTCCTTATTGCCATTGGTAATAAAGGTTGGATTATTCTCCTGGCTTCTGAGGGAAACCTTATTATTACTGGGCAGCTGTCGCTGAGACACAGTTTACATTCAATTTGATAGATTATGCAATTGTCCTGGTTCTGACATAACTGCAGCATCGTCTCAGCAACTGTAAACACACAGCTGCAGGAAACATGCTCTGGGGAGGCAAGGGAAGAGAAATCACTTCTTCAAGGGGAAAAATAAAATCTGGATCTAACCTCATGAAATCAAACTGTATTTGGTTTTAAGGCATTGTTGGCTTGGTCTTACAGCTTCTCTTCCTGTTTCTTCATTGCTGGCATTTAATGATGATCCTCAAAGCTAGAATCTCTCATTGAGATGCTGAACAGATACATAGAGGAAAAGCTTTATAGGTGAAATGGAGCTGTGTGTGTTAGTAACCCTGCAGCAAAACGTAGGATTCTCAGCTATAAATGGATATGCTAATGAATGACAAAATTTCACCCCACTATTAATTTGTTTTCTTTATTTAGATCCTTAGCATTATTATCATAAAAAAGGCTCATCAGGTATGGTCAAAGAGCAAGTGGATGGGAGGTGAGTTCTGCTTTCCTGACATCTCTCTGACATTCCTCCCTGCTGCGTACAGGCTGTTATGAAGCTAGACTAGCTGCTGAGGACCCTAGGAAGCCTGGACATTACCCCAAAAAAAGACGACAGCTGATATCCCTAACTGGGCATATCCTTCCTAGGCCAGGAAGAACACAGAAAAGAGGGAGGGTTCCTTGCTGCAAAAAATACAAGTGAAAGAAGGAAGTGATATAGTGTGGGAAGGTGAAAGATGAAAAACTACATAAATATTAATCTGTCTAAACAGTGGCTAGAAGTCTGTGGTCTTTGTCTCTTGTCGCTTTCAGCTAAAAAAGACAGGATGGTCACACACAGGTATTATCATAGCAACAGTTTATTTTCCAGGAGGGTGGTGTGCCTTATGAAAGTCAGTAAGGCATACCACAGGAAAAAAAAGGGATTTAAACACAGGAATAGACACAGTGTCCTATTCAAGGCTCAGGAAGGAGTTGCCGCCGTGGCCGCCGTCGTCGTCGTCCAGCGGCACCCCAAAAATCATCTGAACGGACAGGGATTCCTGTCCGTTTGTCAGCCTGATCTTGCAGGAGCGTGCAGTAGGCAGCACTGTCAGCTGGCAGTGGTGTGACTGGGGCATAAGCTCCCAGGCGTTTTTCACCAGCATCTGGAACCAGGAGGCGGTTTTCTGAATGTCTAAGTACGAGTTGGTGCAAAGGGTGTTGAGGAGGCTGGGGCCTTGCCTTTTCAGCTCCTCCTCACTGTGGTGGAGGAAGCATAGCACGTCCTCCACCAGCCACTCCCTCATGCACATGCACCGTAGCTGGACACGGAGGCAGGAGTCGCTGGTCAGCATCTCCTTTGCGGTGGCCGGCTCCAAGCAGAAGGCGTGCCCGGGTGGAGGCTGCAGGGGCACGAGCAGGCGGTAGAGGACATTGTTCTCCCGGGCAGTCCACGCTTCGTAGGCACAGCCCACCCCAATGGCTGGCTGCAGCCGTGGCTTGAAGCTGTTCCCCGAGAGTCTTCGGCAGGCGCTAAGAAGCTCGTCTACCAGCTCCTCCACCAGCTTGCACGTGTCAGCCATGTACGGCGCTGGCCACTGGGTGTGATCGACCACACATCTGCCGAGATCCCCTGGGTCACCAGAGTCGTCATCATCATCATCGTCATCTTCTTCGACCTCTCCCTCCTCCTCGCCTTCACCTCCAGGGCTGCCCTGCTTGCAGGTGCTTCCTGGCTCACGGCTCCTTTTTCTGGTCCTCCAGCAGAGGCACAGGAGCAGGAGCAGGAGCAGGACTCCTGCCCCGAGAGCAGAGGCCCAGGAGCACCGCTGTTGGAAGGTAGCGAGGAGCAGGACTTTCCTGACCAGCCCGATCTGCTCCATATCCCGCAGCGGCTGAATGATCTCCCAGCTCAGCTGCTGTGCGAGGTGCAGCATGAGCCTGTGCGTGGCCACATGCAGGACTTCCCCCAGCCGGAGTACGCTCTGGACAATGCCCAGCAGAGCTGGGACGAGGAAGAGAATGACAGCCATGGCCTGCAGGAGAAGAAAGGGAAGGGGTCTCAGTGGGGGTGGGCAGGAGGGAGCTGGCAGCGGGGGGAGCAGGTGTGGGATCCGCAGGGACCTGGGGAAAGGCAGGAGAGGGCGGGAGGGAGCTGGGAGGCACCCGTCCCCAGCGGGGGCACCGTGCCCTGCCCAAGGTGCTCCCCTGAGCGACTGGACCCTCGCTCCCGGGTGAGACGGCTGCAAGGGACCGGCGTCTTTGCCCCGGCCCTCGTCCAGCCCAGCCTTCCCTCTGCATGCGCACTCACCGGTGGCACAGGCTGCACTGCGGCAGCCCTGCCCGCCGGGGCCCCTGGTGACAGCCCCAGACATTGTGACACGTGCCGTGGTGTCACAGGCTCCAGACTCATGTCAGTGATCTCTCCCATCCCTTTTCTTCTCCCTTTTTTGTTCCCTTTTTTCTTCCCCTCTTTTCTGCCCCCTTCTCTTCTCCCATTTCCTTTCTTCCCTCTTTTTCTTTCCCCTTCATCCTATCCTTTTTCTTTCTCTTGTGTTTCCCTAGGTATGGCACTTGCTCTCAACACCAACCTCATGTCTTTCCCTTCTTAGATCTGCATGGGTGATAACAGAGCCATACCTGCACTGCCAAAGCCAAGCTGAACACCGTTCAGTTCCTGCTACTTGTGTGCTGACAGTGTCAAAGAGGAGAAAAAAATCGGTCACACTTGTCATTGTTATCTGTAAGTTACCTAGGATCAGTCGTGGAGTCGATTTCTACACTAAAAGCTGCTTTTTGTTTTCTTCGGGGCTTCCACCGTCTTCAGTTAGGCTCTTAATCAGGAAGACAAACAGTTAAGAAAGAGAGGATAAGGGCGGGAACGCTGCCGCTGTGAGACTGAGGGGGCTAGAGAGCTGGTAATACCCTCGCGTTGCCAGAGAGAGCGTCTGAGGAGATTTGGGCGGGCCCAGGAGAAAGGGCGGGAGATTTAAAGGTGGCGTAACGGCCACTAGCGGTCCGTTACTCGCTGAGGCGATCAGCTCCGTGCTGGCACGTTCCGCAGCAGAGCGGAGGATCACGGTGTGCAGGGGGGTTTGCTGAACCGGGGGAAAGGCAGGGACGCAGAGAGAGTCGCCGGGAGCCGGCAGCTGTCTCAGGGGGGCTGACGAGGCTTGGGAGGGGCCGAGAGCAACGGTGGGAGATGTAAAGGCGAGAAGACTGCCCCTGGCGGATTTGGAAAGCGCTAGTGACTCCAACTTTTATGCCATTCAAACTTTATTGTGCTACGAAAGAGGGTGCGGAGTCCTGGTTTTGGAGCAGCTCTGGTGGGAGCTCAAGCACAGCTCTCGCAAAGCCAGGACGGATCCGAGGGGAAGCTAACAGCACTTCACGACGGCTAGTACGGGACAGAAAAACCACTTTGGAGCACGGCATCTTGGGGAGGAAGATGTTGTGCTGGCCGTGCCTGATGCACGGCATCTCGGCCACGTCACAGCTCTCCTGCCACGCTGTGCTGAGGGTAGAGCTGGCCTCTGCCTACTCAAGGCTCAGGAAGGAGTTGCCGCCGTGGCCGCCGTCGTCGTCGTCCAGCGGCACCCCAAAAATCATCTGAACGGACAGGGTTTCCTGTCCGTTTGTCAGCCTGATCTTGCAGGAGCGTGCAGTAGGCAGCACTGTCACCTGGCAGTGGTGTAAGCTGGGCTGTAGTGGTCATTCTCTGTTAGAATTCTTAGTCTTATGGGCTTGAGGGTGGGTGAAAATATAGTTGGGTCCCTAATCGCCTGTATTGTGTGTCTGTGGTAAGGTCCGTCCAGCCAGGAGCTGCAGTGGGAGCTATATGAGAGGAGCTCAGGGGCAGCTCTGTTATGGACACAACTGGTCCCAGACTTCCCTGCTACAGTCCCACTGCAGGACATAGCTGAGCCCATTACGGAAGCTCTTGGCACTTCTGCAAAAACTTATTTAAGAAATGGAAAACGCTGCACAGCATTGAGAAGGTATGAAAAACCTGTGAGAAACAGCCCTGCAGACACGAAGGCCAGAGAAGGAGGAGGGCAGGGTGCTCCAGGGGCTGGAGCAGATATTGCCCTGCAGCCCATGGAGAGGACCATGGTGGAGCAGCTATTTACCTGCTGTCCATGGGAGAGATCACAGTAGAGCAGCTATTTCCCTGCAGCCCATGAAGAATACCACAGAGGAGCTAATTTTCTAAATGAGAAAATTGCTGTTTTGAAACAAACTTTAAAATTTTGTTTAGATAGCGTCCTGGAGGAAGTTTTCTTTTATATAAAACTAATTGCTTAGCTTGACCTTTATTAATGAAAAATTTTCTTTCCCCTAGAACCTAATTATCTGTCTCGTTGACCATTCTTCATTAAAATTGCAAAATTCTTATACCAGTATTTCAAAAACTGTAGAGATTTGGCAATCTAAACTGTGAACGGGAATGGAAACTTTATGGAGAAAGTGAACCAAGCCATTGGAAGGTAACAGGAATTTTGTTGTTTCTGTGTAGCGTCTCTCTCTCGGTGATGATGAATCATTGGGGCCTTCACCTCTTGAAAGATACCAGAGAGACTGTGAGAAATAGCGAATATAAAAGAAATCACAGATCAGTAAACAGTAAAAGAATAACGTGCTGCCAAATCAAATTCTCTGACCCCTGATGCTTGTAAAGGAGACCGAGCCTCAAACTGAACTTACACCACTCTAAGGCAATGTTACTTTTGAAAACTTCAACAGCTGAATTAGTACTGTATTGATGTTCTCAGTGATTTTGGGGTAATTGCTTTGGACTGTGTTTGGACATGAAGATTGATTAACTTTCTTCCAACGTTCATCTTCTCAGGAAGTCTGAGTCTGCAGTACATGCTGGTTTGGGTCCAAATTGTCCTCCAGAAGATACCTTAGTTCAATCTGTTACTCAGTGGACAAGGCCACATTTCAAGAAAAGTTTCACTCCTTGATTCTGTGGTCCTGGATTTATCATCCTGTTTTTCATATATCAAGATTTGTGTCTAAAAGCTCAGGACAGATGCTTAGGAAAACCCCATGCCAGGATCACTTCCTGCTGAGTTGACTACATTGATTCCACTTTAGTCAAGCATGAGTGAGTTCTCCTCCATGTGTTTCATCATGAGGGGAGATAACTCATTTATTCACTTGGAATCCCTGTCTTCTTCATATGTAGATGCAATACTCATCATGAAGATCCACTAAAAAATGAGGTCCTCCATGTGGGAAAACCACAGTTTGGGACATGAACAACAAGTTAAACAGCTTGTGGATTGGCTCTAAGTGTTGCCAACAAAGAAGAACAATTAGCACAAAGAAATAAAAGGCATTTTTCTTCTTAAAAAAGCTGACTGCACAAGAGAAATTTGTTGCAAATACCAAACCCAGGTTTGTTTGTGTACACAATTTTTTTTCAGTACATTTCAACCTTCATACACGGTCATGTGATAGCAGAGCAGCTCTGTCCTTATTTGTTGCATTCTATATAATATCTTGTCCCACAGAGATCTGCCTATGAACCTTCTGTCTGATTTATAGCAACCCCAAATTGCTCCCTTTCCTGAGCTGAAGCACTTACATGTATAACATAAAGCTATAATGCTACTGAGGTGTACTTATAAGAGAGATGAAGACCCAGATGAAAACTGAAGAGGAATATGAGAAAGGCTCCATGAGCAAATTTTGAATAAATAGCCTTTTAATGTACACACTGGGTCTCCTTGCTGCTCAGACTGCTGTATATCAAGAGCAGCTCCACTGACAACAGTGCAACAACTACGGCAAGAGCTTAACTGGGAGAAAAATAAGGTGTTTGTGAATTTCTATTCCTGGTAGTTTTTACTGTGAAATGTGATTGAAACAAGGAAGAATCAGTGCTTTCTACCTTCTGTTCTTCCTGAAAAGTGTAGCATAACATGTAACAGGAGTAAGATAAAATCACTCAGTAAAAACAACTAATGTCCATTTGAAAAGGGAATGGCATTTGCTGTGTTTTATAATATCCCAGCTAAGACAAAGATAGCAGACTGCAGAAATATACCCTGTATTATATAAAAGAACCAAGAGATTAAAGGCTGACTGTGATCTTGTTTGCCCAAGATTTAAATTGATGACTCTCATAGATATCAGTGGCCTTAACCCGCATTTACAATGGCAGAGAGGAATATTCAGTCATAAAATCTGAGGTCTGACATCATGATAAAGAGAAAAACTAAAAACCCTTCAATATTCTGCAACAAGAAAGTCCTTCCATTTGATCTTGACAAGTTATTCAATTATTTGGTGCCTCAGTTTTCCCAGTAGAAAACTGGAGATAAGACTTCCGTGAGTGTCACAGCGCAACTGAGAAACTCAATACTAGTGAAATGATTTGAGTGTCCAAATGATAGGCACTAAAAATAGATTTTTCTATTGACATTCTCTGCATGCAACATCAAGATACCAAAGTTTTCCCTCCATGTGCTAGTTAAATAGCAATATTTTAAAATCTTTTCCCACTTAAGATAAGCACACGTATTACTCTCTGAAGGCCCCCACTATCTCCAGTGACCAACTGAAATTAGGTGGAGTTGCTCACCGGCATTTCCAGTCTAACTAGTGAAAATCAATTTTTGAATTTAGCTACAACATGGTCAGTAAATAGACATTCTGATCTAATCTCAAGGTTGGTGCACATCAAGCTTAATTAAAATGGCATGATGTGTTAACCATTGTTATAGAATGGTCTAAAATATTCAGGAGGACTCTGAGGACTCCAGCATGCACTGGAGCTATAAAAAAATCAGAAGGAAACTTCTTTACTAATACTTTCAAATCTATGAGGAAAGACTAAGAGGACCTAGAGAGCTTATTACTGCTTCCATTTCTATTATTCATAGGTTATTAGAAATAATTTACCTAGGGAGTTTCTTGATTAGGTTAAACTGCCTAAACCCAGCAGTATCACTGAAGAAAGGGTCCACTTTTCTCCAGCACTTGGCCTGTTGTGCCTTCCAATGCATTACCTCCTGCAAGTGTGGGACTGTGTGCTGAACCTTAGAGGGAACCTGGCCTAAGCTAAAACAAAATGAGAAACAACATAATTCCTACACTTTGACTTCATGTTGAGTGTATAATTGCTTGCATTTTCTTCAGAATATCAAGATTAATTTTAATCTCTTGCACATTTTTAAGCCATGCAAGATCATTAAATTTTGTAAAAACTACTTATTTTCATTGGTGGAAGAGAAACCGGCATCTGCAGCCACTGTGTAATTTAGTCACAGGAGAACTAAGAAATTTTTTTAGATATTCTATAAAATGACCTCCTGAAGCACATAAAAAAGAAAGTACCAGGAAGGTATAAATTAAGGTGAAAGACACAGTGGGAGTCAATTCTCTTCTGCCTCCCTAGTTACACCCACTGAATGCAATACTAATATGAGACTTACTACTTTCCCCTTGCTCCCACTGCCTTCAGTGAGATCTGAGTTTGGCCTATTACCTGACTCACTTGTGTTGGATGTGATATGACATCATTTAAATAATTGTTTGGCCCAATGGGACTCACTTTTTCCACCCACTGGCTTTGCATGCAAGGGCAGAATTAAACCCACTGCACTGACTTTCCCCTGTATTGTGTCAAAAAACATTCAGAGGGCAACATTATTCCTTTTCTTAATTAATAAGAATATGAGCAACACTTCCTTTGTGAAATATTCATTGATTTTTTTTTAATAAAAATTCATAAGTGTTAACAAATAAATTTTTTCCTTACATACAGCAGTGACACTTAAGGAAATGAGAGTTCCCACACACGCACACACACAGAGCTACGTTGTATTACAAACCACTGCTATTATGACATGCTCCAAATAAGATTTATTTCAGAAGTCTTGAGCACAGATAATGCCAGTAAGATGTCTCCTTTAGACACATCAATGGTTGTTTGTGGCATAATAACACTATTGTGTTTTAATAATTGAACTACTCCCGGTGTAAGCCCTTGAACTATGTTTATTTCCTGAGTGTTTATGCAGTGATGTATCACACATTCTTAACAACAGATGAAATGCTGGTAATGACATTCCTAATGCTGGAAATCAGTGCATTTATGCCTGTTGTAGATTCAAAATTGTCTCTATTTTCCACAGCATCTTAGTACTATAACAGACTTCCACTGGAAAAAAAAGTTTTTATTTTAAATGGTAGCTTCATGAGTTGCTAGCTGAAACTATGAATAGTTCAGATTATTTTCCTTGCTCTCTTACCTAAAATAGAGCTAACTAGATGATGACTGTTCATTCTGAGGCTCTCACACAGCTCATTTCTGGTCTGGCTCTTTACCAAGCGCAGCCCCAGTTTGCTGCCCGGCATTTGGGGGATTCACTCGGGTCCTTGGTTTGGCCAGTGGCTCCCCTGCCTCTCCTGAGTCACACTCAGACATTCTTCTCTTTCTACCTTTGTACATCTTCAAACAATTCCTAACATGACCCTAGGGTGGGTTATTCCTTTGACAACATACCTGTGCATTTCACAAAGCTGGATGGTTCATCAGCCCCAAATTCCTGGTGGCCAGCACAGGAGGTGGGGAGTCCTCTTGTCCTAGTGCTCTTTCTGCTTGTGCTGCTCAGTCAGGAAATTAAAGGAAGGATGAGGTCCTTGCGCCCCACCTTCTCTATCTTGGAAATGGATATATAACCTTTTGTATCTCATCAGATGAGTCATCTTAGATTTCAGAAGATACACAAAGGTATCAGATACCCAAGTGCTGCTGATGCTTACAGGGTGCTGTGTGCTGTGAATCAGTCCTGGTCCTTACAAACATCCTTCAGATGAAGGCTGTTACAGGTGCCCTTGTTTTTTTTTGGTTTTCCATTTCCAGCACTTTCCCTAAAGTGCTTTTGAGCTGCAGAAGTCAGAGAAATTGAGGGATTAAAATAACTGCATTTGAAAAAAGAGCAGAGTTGTTCTGCTCTTCAACTCACGAGGCCAAATCTGGGATTCTGTGTACCCCTTCCATTTACAAAAAAAGATGACACACTGCCGTGGAGAAGGTACAGGACTGCCGCCCCCAGTTAATGAGAGTTTTTTCCACTAGCTCATAGGCACTCAGGAGGCTTGGTGGGGATGCAAAAGCTGACTTCTGAGGGGATGCGGTCTATAGCTGTTCAGTGAAGCATTAACTCAAGGTGACAAACAAGGCAGAGAGGGGAAGGCACGCTGAAGTGGAGCAAGGATCACTCACTAGTGATTTTGAAAGGGAATGTCTTTACAGCAGAGTAATTAATCTTATTTAGTTAGGATTTTCACAGAAAGCTCATAGGAGGGCTGTGAGCAAAAGAAAAGGGAAGGAGCAGTTCAGAGTGACTGTGCATTGGCTGGTTTTATATTCACCATCCAGCTTTACTAGGGAACAAGAAGAAATATCTGGATTTTAACCTGATATCCAATGAGCTACTGTTAAGAGGCACACCAAAGGCTGTCAAGCATCTACATGAGCAGTTCTGGTGGCATCCATGTGTTAACTAAGCAATCACCAATGTAAAAGCTTTGCTGTGGGGTTTTATTATCTCAGCAGATTAATTTTTAGTGTCTGACAAATGAATCATCAGATAAAGCTGTGGCAATTGCCTACCTTAGCAGGCAGTTATTTCCCAGACCTTTGTCTTTCTGACGTCCACTGTAGGGTCATTTCTGAGCTACAGAGGTATGCCACCTTTGCTGCTGGCATCACTGCAGGCACTGCCCACCGGTTCCACAGCTGAAAATCAACACGGCAAAGGATTTGCCACTACAGAAAGTCTGAAATTACCACCTGCAGTCTTTCTCAGAAGATCAGCTGCAAAAGGCAAGGAATCACCATCAAGTGGATTGCTGCAGAGGGGAGCCATATATGTATAACTGAGATCTTCACTGTGATCTGTAAGTCCTGATCTAGGCTCAGTATGCAACAGAGTGATGAAGATGCTCAGATTGATCTGCAGGCTAAGCATGGTCAAAATGTATCACAGATATGAAATGACACCAAATTCACAGAGTGGTATCATGAAGACTGGAATTCATCACAGTGTATTGTGGGATGGGGCCATACTCTATGCTGGCTTTTCTTTCTGCTTACTTAGCATTTCTCACCACTCCTCGTGTCCTCATGCACACCCTGTGAGACAGCAGACATAAAGCAGATTGTTTGCTGCAGTACTGCATCATTTCTTTGAATTCAGCTGAGAATTTCCTTGCCAAAGGAGATGAATGGAGGGCTGGGAACATGTCCTTATAGATGTTTTCTGTGCAATCATGTGCATGCCCCAACTCCTCTTGGGCATTGGTGGTTGCAGTTCTGAATCTTGAGAGCAACAGGTGTATGAGCTGTAGGGAAGGAAAGAGCCAAAGATAAAAATTAGCTTCTATTGGTAGGAGAAAATAATCACATTACAAAGGGAAGAAGAAAGGAAGAAAAGGAGAGGCAGTTAAAAATTGCAGCCTGACTTCTTTCTTGTTGTGTCCTTACCTTTGCTGGGGCACTGATTTTGAGCTCTTGGATGGGACAGTCTCTCTCTCAGTTAACCTCCCACACCAAACTGCACCAGACAGAGACCATAAAATAAAAAAAATTGAAAGATCTTTGAAGGCATCAGCGGTTTACCACAGTACTTGAATAAATGGCTCTGAAAACTTTAGGCTCTGCCCCTCTGTGTTTTCCTTCCTCAAGTTCATGGATGGAGGTTGCAGAGGATATTGTGTGTCTGTGTAGAGTCTTCCCTGTCCAGGTCTGGAGGCAGAAGATGCTGAAGACAGGGGGGTGGTTCTGGTGCTAATCGCAAAATCTAGACATGCCATCCCTTCTTCTTCAGCCACCACCAAAAAAGCAGGTGGTCTGTTTTTTAACCAGCTGCACAGGCAGGGCCTGAAAGAGGGTTAGTTGCTAGGGAAGGACCAGTAGGCAGCTATAGACCTGTGGTTCAAAGCTGGGGAGGGCTCTGTACAAGGATTTGTGCCAAAGTGCCACATAGTTGATCTGGAAACACCAATCCATGTGGTGGGAAGAGGTGACTTTTTCCAGACTGCCACAGAGTTGTATATAATGATTCCCACACTGTAATTCCTGTTCTGAAGGCCAGCAGCCCTGTGTAAATGTTCATGAGCTAAAAGAAATAAGGTAGATATCATCAAACAGTAAAACCTCACTTTAAAGAGAGCTGTTGAGTCAATAAACCCATTCCCCTCACCCCCCTGCTTTCCATGTACTTAGCCAACAACAGCTGTGGCCCAATTAAACTCAACTGCTTACAGAAATGGATCTGTTACAAATAAGTACACAATGGATTATGATTGTAATCACTTAAGAGGTCACAGCAGCTCAGTGCTTGTGTCTCCTGATTTCTGTATGAGATGTAGGACCAAAGTTCTGACCCACTTTGAGTAGCTACAGACCCTCCAGCCCCTTGTTGTTTGTTAGGATGGTAAAATACAACTCGCTTGTGATGTCAGCAAGCAATCTGGCACTCTTCCTCCACATACTGTCTCTCTTAAATTAGTGCAAAAGGTAGATACTGCCATCAGATACTGCATGAGAGCAGCAGACAATGAGATTCCTACTTGCAATATCAATATGGTCATAACTCTGGCCAACTCACACAAGTGAACTAAGCCATGAAATGGTGGAAACACCTTGGTTCTGGTGCCGATGGGAAAAGAGACTGCTAACCCAAAGATCCTACAAGGTAAAATGCTCATGTTGGTTTTCCTTGTGCAGCTTAAATCAGTGTCTCCCACTGCAAGGTCAGAAGTGTGCCTCTGCTGTCCTGTGGTGACCAGCACCCTGTGGTGAGTGTGCTGCCTCCTCCATGGGGACACCACTTGCTCTCCAAAACAGCTCAGGGGCTTCAGGCTTTATGCCTGGGGGAATAAATTCTCCTGGTGTGCAAGGCATTTTATAATGGCATTTAATATTTTGCTGTTTGAGACATGTAATCATTTTCTGTCATGACTATCAATCCTGCCATCTAAGAAAGATATTACAGACACTGGGTGCAGCCATTTTTCTTCTTTTGAGTTCTTTTCTGAAGATCTTTCTTTATTGGGCCTTGCTCAAGGCATTAGCCTATAATCTATAATGCCATCTGCTTTGCTGGGCTATAAGCCAGGTCACTTTATTAAATCAGCATGGAGTAATTTACGGCATTGTTTTTGCTGAGTGACAGAACAGTATCGGGGAAGCCGAGACAAAGATGCTTTTGTGCTAAAGCAGACTAGCACATGCATTTCCATTCTCATGTGTTTCAGCAACAAAAGGGGAAAAAAATGGGGTTCCCCTTCTCTTGGAGTATTTTTCCTTCCTGTTTGGTTTCTGAATGATATTGTGATCTGCTGAATGAGAAGCACTGTGGCAGGGCTAGATTTTGGAAGTGAAAAGACCTGTGGTGTTTTTAGGACATAAGGCTGAGGTGAGGATGAGGATGTGAGAAGCTACAGCGGAAAAGAGCAGGAGACATTCATGAAGTGTAAGAACCAGATAAAACCTGTCTTTTAATAGAAACTTATTCCAAGCAGAAATCTGCCTCTCCTCTGTGCCTGGTCCTTTTATGTAAACTTACTTGTGGCTGCTGCTACTTTGTCTGGAAAAGAAAATCTGAAGTGACTGCTAGAGAGCCATAGTTTATATTAGACAGATATACTTGAAGTTGTCTTGCTCAGCTGTCTGAAAGTCTGTAAGAAAATAGCTACAGGATGCAGCAGTCCCAGTTCTTGCTTTACATACCTATAAAAAAACCCCCACAAATATTATCTTCTAGTTGGAACAGCAGCTAACACCTTTGCTATTAAAAAAAACCAAAAAACCCCAAAACTTGAAAGAGTTGAAAATTGCTTCCGAAGTGTTGTAAAGGTTTAATTAAATCTTTTGCTGTTTTCCACTCTCTGGTCTATATTTTGCTCATTTTCATATTGGACAAGGGACTATTTTTTAATTCTTTTTATTAAATTAATCTCAATCAATATTTGCTAGGGCTCTGGGCAAAGAGAGACTAGAATATATAATTGTACTTGTTAACCATGTGAATAATGAACCTTAGACAGAAACTGAGCGATGTTAAAGGAAGTGAGCCATGACAAAATATAATCCATCAAATGAAAATACCACCACCACCAAATAACAACAACAACAACAATAACAACAATAATAATAATATTAGGATGCCTGCAGGCTGTCACAGTTATTGTATCTCAGAACAGAGTTGGAAATGTACATAAGTTAATTTTGCCAGATATTATTGAGTATAATAATTTATATTATTGAGTATAATATACAGTAAACTATATGGAATCCATTTAAGGAAAGTCCACGTAACACCTCTCTGAATCTCTAGGACTTATTAACGAGCAAACACATGAAAAAAATCCAACCAATAACAACCAGGCCAGTGTTTACAACCAATGAACCTGTTGTAAGAAGTCTAGTGATTGCAAAGTGTCTTTAACAACACATTGTAAGAAGCTCCAAGGTTACAGGCAGCTTTACAACATAAAGATAGCAATAAAACACCTTTCAAGCTTTTATGAGCAATGCAGGTCATGAATGCACCTTACTTAGGTCATGAATGCACGAAGGGTAGTCAGGTGCTTACCAAAATATACAGATTATTCCAGGGAATTTTAATCCTGCAAGAGTAGATTTCATCCTCTGATGAGATGAAAAAAATGAAAAACACTACTAACAAAAAAAAAAAAAAAGGAAATGTTGGAGAACCTCCTTGATATGAACTGATATGATTCTACTGGAATTACAGTCTAATGGAACCTAGTTTGGCAATTTTCCCTAATTTACCTTGGAATATTTAGGTTCATTGGTTTGAGAAACTCAGGAAAACTGTCATCTTTTGGAAAACTCCAGTCTTACCTCTTCAAATGGACCAGAAATTATCTGAAAGGATCATTTGCCATTGCTTTTGTGTGTAGCTGACTCTGAATAGGAAGTTGCAAGGATTCTGAGTCATAGCAATTTTATATTTCTTTCATTCTTTTAATTTTTAAAGGAGCTGGTTGGAACATTTTTAATTTATGATGATGTAGGCTAGTGTTGTAATATATTCAGAGCCTCGGTACATTAGGACCTTGAGAATTAAGGGCGATGAGAGGCGTATCCAAAAGCTGGTTTTGTTTTCCATGCATCTGAGACCTTGTGAAAACAACACTTCTTAATATAACTTTGCCCCAAATAATGTCAGTATTGTTAGATTAATTATCATGTTCAAATATCAACCATAATTTTGTTAAAAGCTAACAAAACCAGCTTGGATAAATGTGTCAATAGCATTATACTGCAATCTGATCATCTACTGTTAACAAGTATCAAAGCAATTCTTCAGTTTCAACTGAATCTACAGCCAATCTGAAAAGTCTCTTACTACATTTTTTAATATTCCTGTCTTCCATCACTCTGGCTGAGCAACTTAAAGGCAAATTGTTGTATTAAGGGCAGCAACAAAAAATGAAAATGTCGTTGTTAACTTAAATACTGTTAAGTAAAGTTAAAGTAAATCTTCTAAATTTTCAGATCTGTTGACATTTGGGGTTTTCAGTGTCTTCCGAGTAAGTGATATCCAAAGACTTAAGTCTCTAAAGATTAAACAAACAGAATAAAACATATGAGACCACCCTGAGATTTTTGGATGCACAAGCTAAGAGATTTCATTAAAGAGGGTAGAAAAGGAGAAAGGATGGAAAGAACTCTTCTTGCATAATGGAATACAAGATAATATAATACTTATTAATAATATTAGGATTATTTTCCTAAGTATATGCTTATGATGGAATCTGAGGTTTCAGGGCTACAATAGAAGAATTGAATTTTGCCCAGAGCAGAGTTCATTTTCTTTTAAACCCTATTTAAATCATATAGGTGCATCCACCAGCTATTATACTGAGTGAATGTGTGTCCTGGTTTCAGCTGGGATAGAGTTAACTGTCTTCCTAGTAGCTGGTACAGTGCTGTGTTTTGAGTTCAGTATGTGAAGAATGTTGATAACACTGATGTTTTCAGTTGTTGCTCAGTAGTGTTTAGACTATAGTCAAGGATTGTTCAGCTTCTCATGCCCAGCCAGGGCACCTGACCCAAACTGGCCAACAGTGTATTCCATACCATGGGACGTCCCATCTAGTTTAGGAACTGGGAAGGGGGGGGCAGGGAATCGCCGCTCGGAGACTGGCTGGGTGTCGGTCGGCGGGTGGTGAGCAATTGCCCTGCGCATCGTTTGTACATTCCAATCCTTTTATTACTACTGTTGTCATTTTATTAGTGTTAGCATTATCATTATTAGTTTCTTCTTTTCTGTTCTATTAAACCATTCTCATCTCAACCCAGGAGTTTTACTTCTTTTCCTGATTTTCTCCCCCATCCCACTGGATGGGGCGGGAGTGAGTGAGCGGCTGCGTGGTGCTTAGCTGCTGGCTGGGGTTAAACCATGACAATGTGATGACAGGATCCATCTTAAGAAAATGAAAAGCCAAAGGATGGCAAAGGGAGGTAGGATTAATAGAGATTATGACAATAATTTGTCTGCATGAGGGACATTTGCTGAGTTGTGAGATTTTTAAATTAAATTGAACTTCAGGTGATCTCCATGTCTGTGGTCTTCAGGTGTTTTTACAGAAGGTGGAGGAGCAGTTCCTCAGGGTCGCCTATCTTGTGAAAGCTACCCTGCACAATAGGCAACTCCTCTATCACTGATGGCAGTTGGCAGTGTTTTCCCAAGGCTATCTTATTTCCAGTTCTTGAGTATCTAATTATTTTCCCAAGTTTTTTCCTCTGTAAGAATTCAAAACCTCATCACTCAGGATTAAAAGAGTGATAGATCAGAGTCTTTTTTCAGAAAAGGAGATTTCTGCCTGGTTCCCTGAACTGGAAATTCATATTTCTAAAGTTATAATTGAGTCACTGAAGGTTTTGGATTGAGTCAAGAGTATCAAAGTTGAAAATGAAAAGTGTTATCAGTGGCCAAAAGGCTGATCAAAAATGGTCTGATAGGGTCGAGTAATTATCTTGCTAAAATGCAGAGTAAAATCATTATCCTCAAAAGGAATGCTTGCTGTGGATTACAACCACTGAGTCATTGCACTGAGAGGCTTCTTGTAGCCTTCTCATGAAGGGCTGCAGACTTGCAAAAAGGTAGCAGTCTTGAATGGAAATGTGTGAAGAAATCAAAAGGGCAAGTCCTATCCAAAAATAGTGATAGGTAAGGTGTTTAGCCAAGCATGGTCAGGGATGCTTTTAACTGTTGGTTGGATGGAAGAGTACCACTGGTAAAAGACATTTTCCTATATGTTTTACTAATAACATTTTAAAGAAACAAACAAAATTGTACTTCTCATGTGATTTTATTGTAAGCTTGCATTTCAGTAAGAATGCCTTTTTTTCAGAAGCTATTTTTAAATTTGCATAGCGCTAAGAACACTGGCAAAATGCTCTGTAGAAATCTGCACCTTGAAAGTAGATTTGCAGAAATCATGTTTAAAAAACACATTATTTGTCCCTGAAAAATATCTTGCATCTTTAGTAACAGAAAAGCTCATTTAATTCAAAGAAAAGCACTCATATATGAAACAAATCTGTTCTGACTTGAGTAGAGGTGCCCCTGAGAGATCAAATAGCCTCTAAGACTTCCATAGGTTGAAGAGCTCTGATGTTTCCAAGGGCAATTAACCCCAGGAAGATTGCAGCTGCAATGGTTATTTCACATTGCGGAACATGGTTCTGAATAGATTCCCTGCAAGGGTGAGATCTTGGTGTCCGCCATTCATACCACCCTTAACCTCTCTACCGAGATCATCTTAGAAAGCTGCTTGCACTGGTCCCTCTCTGCAGTGTTGAGGAGTGCTGATCCGGAAGGAAGACCTCATTACACCCCTCTTTGCCTATGTACCTCTGAATTTGTGACACCGTCACATCCAGGCAGATGCAACACTGTCCCCTCTTTGCTTCTGGCTAGTGGGAAAACAATACAAATAGGAAGTTGTGCTCAAATATAACAGGGTGGGCGTAATATTAGCTCATGTTGCAGGCTGAATGGAAAGAGTCAGCCTCCCTTTATATTGTGGGAAAGGGGAAGAGATTCTTCATTAGAAGCTATTCAAACACAGTATCAAAATTTATCAGTATATAGCCTTTTCTGGGGGGACTGTGTTGAACTGCAGGATATTTGACATGAACAAGCCTCTGAACAAGCTGTGATGTTTTACTTGGGCAAAGCCTCATAGAAATGTCCTTCTGCATTCCTGGCCTTCAGCTCCTGTAACCTGCTGGGTTTCTATAATGCTTTTTTGCCTGGATAGGGGTGAGTGTGGTAGCGCAGGGGATAAGACAGCACAAGTTTCTAGAGCTGTTGGAGTGCTTCGTAGTCTGGGTTTGTGGCTGAAAAAGTGAAAAAGTACAGAAAAGGTCTTAGAGGGAATATGCAGAGCTCTGGGAAATGCACCGTGTAGTAAGAGACTAATGGCATAATCTGCTCAGTTATCCAAATGGAGACAAAAAAGGGAGTAGATGAGTGTACAGCCTGTTTGGAAAAGATAATTCTCACAGTAAATAACACTTTAATCTAGCAGAGGAAGAATCAATAGTTGAATGTTTTAAATAATGTTTTAAAGTAATAAAGCATTGGAATAATGTAGCCAAGGATACAGAGAATTCCTCTTCACGTGAGACTCTTCTTGTAAAACTACGCTTTAGACGAATCAGAAGTCGTTGTGCAAAGCTGAAATTATCAGGAAAGATGTTTTACCTGTGCTATGCAAAAAACTCAGAATAGTTGGCCATAATAGTGACTTCTACTCTTAAAACCTGTATTCCTTTTTTTTTTTAAGTGAAGAAGAATATGTGGCAAGGAGGACCTGGGAATTATACCAGTGCATTTGGTCATCTAAAAATGATTGCAAGATCTGGAGCTGCAAAGATGTGGCCAGATGCTGAATTCTAGATTAGCAAAGGAAAGCATAACATCATTTTAATTTCTAAACAGAGCTCAGTCACAGCTAATCGTTGATACAGTCATTCTTTTTCTCATTCTTCATGACTGCTGGGGAAGTACCGGAAAATAAAAATGCATTTAAAATGGCTTGTTTGAGCACAGAATGATCTTGTGTCTTGTGTCAGATCATACAAGATTTTATCCTGGTTTCTCCCCGTCTGGATTTAGTGCCTGAACCAGAAGTCCAAACATCCTCTCTGCTTAGTGGCACCACGCAGTCCTTTCTCTCTGCCATTAAAGGAAATAGGAAGATGAACAATTTATTTACTCAGTTTGAGCCCATCTGAGTTCAAACATCAAACACTGAGGGCCTGAATGGTACTTGGAACAAAAGGGAAAGAAAATCCACCTTGTGTAAAACACACAAGAAAAAAAGACCATTTACCTTGCAGTGGGTTCAACGAATTACTAACAGTGGTGCTGTGATTTCACACAGTTTTATGGTGAACTGTGCATTAACAGTGACATTTCAAGGAGTGGAACACAAACTAAATGATATTTACATTCTGGGGTTTTCCTGCAGTATTACCCCCAATGGCATGATGAGAGCCAAGAGAGAGAATTCAGTAACAGCACAGGAATGCCTTCCTGCTGTGAATGAGGTAGTTAATAGATACCCAGGCATTTGTTGGCAGCGTATTGAAGGATTTCTATGAAAGTTATGAAGCTTGATAGCTTTACATTGCCTGGGCTGCATCAATGCAAACAGTGTCTTGCCCCCATCCTGAACATCTCCTGGGCTTGAGTTTTTAAATTTTTGTAGTCTGTGAAATGTCCTGTTACCATTCATGTGGAAAGGCTACATCATACTGAGCAGCCTGGAGTGGTAAACATGCCTGATGCCCTCTTCCTTCTACAGACACAGAGAGAAACAGAGGGGAATGGAAGAGGCAGATACTCGCAGCTCTTTGACTGCCAGTCCCTTGGAAAATGCCTTGTTCTATATATAGTACCTGCATACAGTTTTCAGCTGCTCACACCTTGCAGCAGCAAAGATGAGGAGAAGCTTTGGATTCAGCTCAGCTGCAGCTCTTTGAGAAGAAAAAAGAGGAGGGAGTTTTGTTTCTGAAGAACAAAGTTCCCTCAAGCACCACTGACCGGGAGCATCGTCTGGAGCAGGGACACTTGCAGGGCATCACGAGACATAGGTGATTTCTTTACCCAGTAGCACCTTCCATGGGACTGGACCAACCGACACCAGCTCATTCAAATTATTATTTTTAGAAGAACACTGAAAAGATGCCAAAGCATTACTGCCCTGGCTCAGGGGCTGTGCAAATCACAAAGAACATAGCTTGTCTTAAGCTTTCCCATAACATGTAAAACATACCGTGATGGATTCTCTTTCTGGAGATCCATATCTTAATCTATTTTCTTCCCCATCTGTGGACATGTCTGCACAGCCCCAGCCTTGTGCAGTCCAGACAGCTCACGCTGAGGTTTGTCAGGCCTCATCATAAAGCAAGCTTCATATACCTCCCTAGCTCTTCCTTTAGCAAGGCTCTTGTAGGAATGGGAAAATGAAAAACATTGTACAAAACCAGGATCCACTTCTGTGTTAGAGACCCTGAAAGACAGAGGCCCTCAGCGACACACAAGGAACTTTGGAACTTTTACCTTCTGAACTTTTAAAATATGAAAACTTTCAGAGGTTGATCCATAAATACCCCCTTGTCAGTTAGTCAGCTGTGAATATTTCTGCTCTTATTATACAGATCTTGCAAGCTCAAGTCAGTGGCTAAAAAAATACTAAGCACAATGACTTTTATTCCATTGTTATTCAATACATATCTCAAGAGAGGTGACTAAGAGGTGAATGAGAGATTTCAAAGTATCTTAACTCTCTAATTTTGCACACAAAAAATAACTTTGGTGCAGAACATAATTTAAGATCTGTCTGAAACTCTTATAGGGAATAATTGTCTAATAAATTTGGCCTTTTTTCCTCCTAGGGTGAATTTACCAAAAAATAACAAAAACCCAATAGATTTGTTTGTTAACTGCAACTACTCTAACCCTATGCAAACACATTTCAGTTTATGGTGCATTCTTGAGATATTTATTATGAAGAATAACACTGCTCAGTCAATATACAAGCTGTAGAGCTGTGGGAAGTTGATGAATTTTTTGTTGCCCCTCACTGAGTGACTAGTTCTGATTGTTAACACAAATTTAAAAATTCATATACAAGCAAACACTTCAGTACTGGTGTTTCTTCCAAACATTTACAAATTAAGTTTAATTCATTAGTAGTATTTGTAAGATATATTGACAAGATATATTTCTGTCCTAGGTAAAGATAAGTAAAGTAGTTTGGGATCTAAAGGATTTAAAAGGCTATTTTGCCATGTTGTTTTTCATAATAGCCTATCTTTCTCTAATCAAAACCAGCGCATTTAGCTCAGACACTTCTATATGCTATGCAATGCAGTCATGAACAGTTTCTTCATATATTTGTCGACATTTAAGTAATTTTGACTAGGATGTGTACTACAGTAAGTGTTGTTGCCATAAGTAGATGGTAATTTAATTCAGTCTGTAGAGCTGTCAGAGATATCATCCCTCTGTGACAAAAGAAGGGCATAAATCACTGCACCAGTGTCCATAGAAGAACAATACCCCGCCAAATGCACTAATATTAATTCCTTTAACACCTTCTGCAGGCCACTGTCTTCCTGCAGATTATTTTCTTCATGTAAAAGCATACTTCATTTTGCAAGCTTTCAGCTGAAATCAACACAGCATTTTCTTATGAATATTTACTCTTGGATATCTTGAATGGCCACTTTTGATGGGTAGACTCAATTTTGATACATTAGGTATAAAAAGCACAAAAATGCTGCACTTACTGCATAAACAAATCCCTTTTCATTTTCTCAGATCTCTGTTTTTAAGCCATCAACACCAATATTTTATATTCATAGTGGAATTCACAGGTGCCTCCTCTCCTCTCCTCTCCTCTCCTCTCCTCTCCTCTCCTCTCCTCTCTTCTCCTCCTCCCTCTCCTCTCCTCGAGTAATACTGGGATGTGTATGTCCTGTCATTAATATCTTTAGTAATAGCCAACTTCTATCCTCAAAAAGCCAAAGACGGATTTAGCTGGCAGTTTTTGGTGGTGTTAGTGCTGTAAGGAGCATGTGTGACCAGAGTGAATGTGTTTCTGGGTCAATGACACTTTAGCACTTGAACAGTGCAAAATTAGGAGCTCAACCTGAGAAGGGGTTTCAGGGTCTCCACAAGCACTCCCACATGTCAATGTGAGCTGAAAAATGTTTATTCTGTAGCAGAAGGCGTGGAAGAAGCTCAAATATTTCAGCATGGGTGCTTAAGACCATGACTCTATGGGAGGTGACTCACTGCCTTGCACTCACACTGCTCACCCTCAGGCTCTCTGCATCTGAAATTTCTGGACCTAGTGGTATTCAGCCCAGTTACTCACACTGCAGGATCCCACTAGGATCCTAGCCTCATATCCTTCTCTCATTTTTGGACTATAACAGTGGGATAGCCGTTGCTATGGACATTCCAGGTCCTGCACGCTTTACCTAAATCAAAGGCAAAGTTTCACCCACAACCCTCCCTGGCAGCATGTAAACCAGGGTGGCAGTTTGCCTGGTCTGAGCATGTGAGAGGAAGCTGGGATAAGTGATGGGTCTCCAGCAGTGCAAGAAGAAGTCTCTCACTGATTTTTGTGCAAGCCCAGCATCACTGACTATCTTTCACGGCTACTGGTTAGGTGCCAAAAGATGAATTGTCAGCAATCTCACTCCAGAATATTGTATAGCTGCGGCATTTTATTTCCCAGCAATACATGTGAACACACAGCTTATTGGTCCTTTCCTTTTCTATTTTCCTCCCTTTTTTCATCCCGAGTTTTAAATGAATAGTTTCTCTTTCAGAATTCATTTTCCCTGAAGGCTTAATATTGTGCTGTTCTCAGGATTAGGAAGAAGGTGATCTTAATTTGGGACTCCCATTTCATTACTACAATGCTACTGTATTTATTAATGGTGGGGAATAGAGTGAAGCAGGTTGAACATTATAAATAGAATCTTAAAGGATTATTTTGTTCAATAAAACTTTAATGACAGTGAATTTTTTTCTTCCTAGCTTCTAGCTTTTCACATAATTTAGGGAATTAGTTTTTCTTCTGGACCTTATTTTTCTCCTGACACATGGTATTTCTCAGAAAGCTATGAGAAAGAGTATTATGGATAGATGTCCTCAGGGGCCCATCACAGGAAAATGCATCAAGAACTGAAAAACCAACTATGATGATGGCCTTCATTGCAATAGTCTTTGGTGGTAACCCTTGGGCTTTTGTTATGATTCTGATACATTTTTTCATTTCAGTGTAGATATCACTTTGCTTGCACCAGTGTTAATTTAAATACTTTACTTTGATCAGGGGAGCTCATCCTTACAACATGGTGTTTATATCCACTCAAGCTGAGCTCCTGAGGTTTCAAATCTTTTTAGAATGGCACAAAGTAGCCAGGCTGGGAGAAGTGGCTTCCCAGATAGGTAGTTACATGAGAGAGAATGAAGCTTCCTTTAACAAGCAACAAATTATTTCCTTTTCAAAATCTACCACCAAAAAAAAAAAAAAAAAAAAAAAAAAGGACTTTGCATTGCTTAATATATGTTTTTATTTTCCATTTATTTAGTTGCTTTTGGAAAGTGAACCTAACAAACAGAGGCACTGTTGGAAACAAAAGGCAGTGATTTGTCACTGACAGTTCATCGTTAATTAGCATCTTATTTGGTCTGAAAGATTGAGGAGAGAGTAATCAAAGAAGACTGAAATGAAAAACCCAAAGTGAATGTAGAAAAATATATCACAACACCCACGCGCAGCCAAGATAGCAGTAGGCAAGAAGCATCCTCTGATTATGCAGGCAAGGAGCATGCAGCCAGTGACCACACAGACAGATGCAGACAGACAAGTCTATTTTAGGCCTGAGCTCTGGAAGTTCGGAGTAACAGGTCTGCCTTTGCCTGCTGCCTCATGCACCACATCGCTGTTGTGAACGGGACAGCCCCAGGGAATACAGCCATACAGAGGTTCATGAGCCAGAATAAAGCCATGCTTTGTCAACCACCTGTTAGGCATTTTCATGAGGAGAAGGAGAAAAGAAAAACGAAGATGAACTCCCCAACCAAACCCAAGTATTTAACTTGTCAGCTGAAAGTGGTTCATTTTGTAAGAAAGCGTTCATTTTGTAAGAAGGGTTTGGCCAGGGTTATGAGGGTTATCAGTCTATGGTTATTTTACAATGAGAATAATATCATTATACATAGTGCTTGCAATTGAGGGGATGCGGGTCCAAATGGAGGAGACAGGGAATGGGGTTTGCAAACTGAGATGAGGTGCGTGTTGTACCAGCTGCTGCTCCTGGGAGGGTGACAGCAGTGTGACCTCCTCAGTAAATCTGAATGTGCCCGAGACTGGTGAGGAAAGCATTATCTACATTAGTGGTAAGACAGCTCCACTCCTCAACGATTTACAGCGACAGGCAGTTCAGGGAAAAGGCAAGACAATTGCCCCTATTTCACAAATGGATAACTGGGAGCAAAATTAAGCATCTTGCCCAGATTCAACACTTGAGCAAGGCCCATATGTTCACCAGGAATCAGACTTGCCCTTGCCTTCATATGTCTACAGTCCTGGGAAGGTGTTTTTAGGTGCTACCTTGTTAGCTGTGGCTGATACAGTGTTAAGGAGCAGACATACTGTTCTGTCTCCCAGGGAGATTTGTTTTTCTCATGCTAGTTTTTCTGTTAAGATGAAAGAAAAGTCACTTGTTAATGAAATCATATGGTTCTTGTTTGGATGCAGAGAAATATTATAAAAAAGTCCAAAGTAAATGCTATGAACCAAAGTTGAAGCCTACAGGTAATCTAATTATGCAAGGTTTGGCCAAATACTAAATCAGTGAAGATGGAATTTAGCAGGTTGTGAATTATCACTTGAACCACAGCTAGAAAAGTAGTACAACACCATCTCTTGCAGTCTTTGATTAGCTATCACACTGAACTCTCAATCAGAGATAAGATCGTCAGGGAAGGTTAAACTCAGAGCCTCTCAAAGCTAAACATGTTTGATCAGAATATCTGTTTGAGAATAAACCCCAACATATGTGACGTCACTTGCTGCCCAGTTTTTGACCTACAAGTGTATTTTGAGTTAAATGCATGTATTTCCCCTTGTTCAGGTCTCTAGAACTGAGTCATAAAAATTTAGCCCTTACTAAGGGGGTCTGAGCTCATGAAGTGGGACAAGATGGGGGCCCCCAGTCTAATGCAATGAGCACATCTCATACACACTGACAGGATCAGGCTCTTCACAAAAGTAATGAAAGAGTGGGAAAAGAAGGCTGAAAGGAATGTGATAAGAGGTCCTCCTGGTAATCTCATTGGAAAATAAAGGTTATGGCAGGATAAAGCTTATAAACACCATCTCAAAAAGACATTGGTGTAATCTGCCCTCAAAAGTCCCATGATCTCTCACAAAAACTACCCCAGCGTTTTATGACCCTGCTTTCTTTTAAGAACATGCGCACTCCAGAGCCATTGTTGTAAGTATGGCAATGGAGTACTTATATTGGAGATGGAGCTCCCCAGAAGGTTGGTGCACTCCTCAGCTTGAGGAAATTCAGGTGTTAGCCATGTATCATGACAGGAGTGGGCATGCTGCTAGGCCAGAAAAGGATAGGTATAGAAAGAAGGGGAAAAGTAAACGTTTCATGGGACAGAAAGAGTCCTTCATGTAACCTTGCTTCCACGATTACTTTGCTTCTTTTTTTCTTTTTTTTTTTTTTTATCTCAAGCATTAAAATTGCATAAACTGTCCCAGAATAGGGCAGTTTCTGGGTGGGGCACCTGAACCAGTAATCCACTCAACCCGAAGGGTGTTACACCAGAGCCTGTTACAGGACCTCCATAAGCAGACAGTATCTAGCTATCTAGCTTCTTCCTGACCACAGCAAGCTAAAAGTTCATTAGTTTTACATCTTCCGAATATCCCATAAAGAGTGCTCAAATGGATCTCTAACTCAAAGTCCCACACAGGACTGCATCAAAGCTGGGAGCCAGCTCTCCAAAGCACTAATCAAGCATCTTAACCACAAAAATATTCTTCCTTCTGGTGTAAGAATAAGCATTTCCCCTTATACAGAGGTATATTTAAGAATCACCAGGGTGACTCTATAGTACTAACAAAGTTGCTATGGTAATTTCATAATTAAACATCACTGTAAATTACCAGCTATGATCCTCACACGAATATTTTTTGGAAGTGCATTTTCATTTTGGCAGGTTTTAATTTATGCTTTAGCCTTATCACTCCTGCTGCAAGAAGGATTTACATGTCACACAGAGTGAGAACTATTGCTGCAGGTACCTGCCTGGCTTGTTATGAATGAACGACACCAGGGTCCCTGGATCGGTCACAGCGGGAAAGTGGGTGGTACAGTGCTCTGGGTGCAGGGATCGCGGTGTAACTGGGAAAGGGAAATCTCCATTCTTGTTCAACAGCAGAGTTAACCACCTACCTCCCTTTCAATGCTGCTGCTGAGCACCCGGTCTAGATAACTAAAAAATCACATACATCCACAGTCTGGGAGGATCAAGCGTGTAGCAGCTGCACCTCATGGACCTGGATGACTCAGCTTCAACATTCAGTGTTTTCCAAATGCAACCACTTGCTCAGGGACTTAAGGTCTGACAGACAGGGCTCTGACTAGCTGCGCTAAACAGACAAAAGGGTGAAAAAGCCTTGAACTCCTTTCAATGGTTCTGATGATTGCTGCTTTTCTTCTCTTGCATCCCACCACCCTTAACTGGTATCAGTCATGAGTAAATTGCCTTCATTTTCACATCTCTTATCACCTTTTTGTCTTTCATTTGTCATTTCAAACAGAAATCAGCTCCTGCTGTCCCTCAGGCTGCAGTGTCCACCTCACTAGATCACATCAGATGTGAATCTTCATGCTTCAGAACTGTTCACCAACTTCCACACAACTACATCACTGTTTTAGAGTCCTCCAGTTGCTGGGATGTTCTAAAGGAATTTACTAAAATAGGTTCCAAGAATAATATATATCCCATAGATGAGTACTGGCTTCGCCATCTCCTTGCACAATCTTAATTGTCTGTTATTTATTAAGAGAAGGGGCCATTGTTTTGTCCTGTTTGTACTACGACCAGAACAAAGGGTCTGATCCTTGCTGCAGTAGCACACCTCTGGCTCATAGTTCGGATACTGTATAATCCACAGGCAGCGGATCCCTTATACCCAGTCTAACTTTGGTGTCTGGTGCATGGTGATGCCTTTCCCTGTAATCACTTCTAGCTCACACGACACTTCTCATATTACCTCTCTGAAAACTTTGGATATAGAGCTAAAGCCTACTGTTTGCTGTGCTTTGTTGTTGCAGCCACAAATGCTCTCATAAACAAGAGCAGTCTTTCTGAGCAAGAAACTCAAGAAATGTGCACAAAGGGAAGAAAGAGAGATTTTTCCTACAGAGAAGTTGCAAAAGGTAGAAGAAAGCAATTTTGCATTAACTGACTTCTACACAAATGTCTCACTTAAATTATGAATAAAGGAGTTTCTGAATGGATGAGCTTATGGAAAATCTAAAACTACCATCCTTCTGCCTTTATAATATTAGCAAGAAGAAACTACTTAAAATGCAAACAATTTCTAAAAGGCCAAAAAGAAGGGAATTTTTTCCTCTGTTTTAATAAACTATTTTATATTAACATTTATTGCCCCTATTGTTTACTGTTCTATATGTGTTGCAGCACTTAAAACTCTTCTGAAAACCCATGCACTTTTTATGGGAGATTAGCTAGAGCCATGAGACCTTCAATAACCTCCCTGCTTGGTGGTAGGGTTTCAGCATAGGCTTTTTGTTCATTCCACAAGGGAAATGCCGTCAGAAATGCTGATCTTGAGTTGAGTTTCAAACTGAAGTTTGCCTTTCTTCTTCTATCAGTCTCAGTCAGAAGTATTTAAAATTAGTATGAGTATGAGCAGAAGTGCCTCCAAATACAAGCAGGTTGAGTAGGGAGCTGGTCTGAGCAGACACCAATATTCAGTATTGTCCAATGCAATCTATTACATACAATTCTGCTCATGGGATTCAGCTGCTTTACCTTTGAATCCCTAAAATAAAACCAAGAAAACTTCTTCAGTTTAAGAAAAAAGCATCATAAGAGTTTCAAAACTGACAAGCATAGCTTTTTCATTATACTGTATAGCTACACAATGTAAATGTGTACTATATACAAAGACTTTGCAGTATTTGAATATTCGAGTCCCACATCCTATCCTTTTTATTAGTGATAACAGACAAGTAAATCAGAGCTACTTGGGGGAGACTTTGGAGAACTGTAGAAATCAACTAAACTTTCCTTGAGAAGAATGGATGAAATAGCTCTCTCTTTTCTGTATGTGTGATATTACATATGAAACTTAGATATATATGTCTAGAAACACACTCCCTTCATACTTAGAGCACAATATACACATATATGGTACTTCTGCCATGGCTTATGCCTATCAGCCCCAGGGTACCCATTGAGATGGCAGGTGCAGGATTATGTTTTCATTGAATTAAATCTGATATAATTGTAAAAATATTATGACAAAGCCCTGCTCTGGTGCAGGTCAGCCTTATTCCCTTCAGGAGTATCAAACCTACTTCTATGTGATCTGAGGAAAATCACTGAGGGTGAGGAAAGGAGGAAAAAGGTCTCATTTCTCCCTTTAGCTACATGACATAATTGTGCTGGTAGTCACTGACTTAATGCAAAAGTCCTTGAGTTTATCTCCCAAAATACCACTTAGTAACCCAGGATCATTTCAGTGTCCACTTGTATAAAAGTCTGCGAGAGAAGGAAGAAGTTGAATAGGCTCTTCACGTACAAGAGACTAAATATCCCTAAACAGGGATATTTGGCACTGGACCTGCTGACTCCACACAATCCAGCTCATGCAACTGTGCTGGGCCTCCCCTTTCCCGTCATCTGGGTTTCTCTCTTGCAGGCACCCTGGGGAACATGCAGTTAACTTGAGGAATGCATTTGCATCCAGCTCTGGGTTGGCTGCACATCATTGGCAGGACAGGACTTCAGACACTGAATAAAGGACGGAGGACACCTTGGGTGGTTGCTTTAGAGCAGCAGCCTGCACTGCTGTTGATAGCTGCAGGCAGTTTAAAGTATACAACTCTCAGACAGACACATATATAACACTTACCGCATTTCTAATTAAGTCAGTGATGGAATTAAATTTTGCCTCAAAGCTTGTTTCATAATAACTCTCCACCTGGCAGCACTGCACCTTCCTATATTTTCTACCATCTGAAAAAAGAAATAGTTGGTAGAATAACAGCATGACCTTCAAATATTTTCAGTGGCTTGCAATCACATAATAGAAGTATGCAAGGGTTAAGCAAATCTGATGCTGCCTGTCTCCTGCTGTGATGCAGATTCTCTAATCAAGTACAATTAAAAAAGAAAAAAAGAAAAAAAGAAACAGCAATACAATACCGTACACATAGAAATAGTAATCACAGTGGCAGCAAAGTCACTTTTATGCAGTGGTGTATATCACATGCAGCACTAAATATTCACATGCTGTTCCTCACATGAGTAATGTTGTTCATAGAAACAATACACTGTTTTTTTCTGGGACTACCTGCCTGGGAAAGGATTTACAGAATCAAGTCTGTGAACACTGACAGATGTCTGGTTTTGTCACAAAAGTAATTTTCACATTGTAATTATTATGTTAGACCAAGTGACATTAAGATTTTAATTTATTTGCTTCTTTTTATTTAGGTGACGTTTGCCAGATGAGCTGCAGAAAAACTTGTGATTGTTGGTAATAGTTGGTTCTGGTTCCAGATTAATTCCCATGCAGGTGAAAAAAAAGAAGAGCTCTGATGAAGACAAATGCAACTGAGTATTTTTGGTATCATTTATTTTTCTTCAGATTTGCTAATAATACCTAATTATAATAATAAATATTTTAATTTAGTCATGTAATTAATCATCACCTTCATTCTCATCTCACGTCAGCTGTGACATTCAAATAATGCTCATGACTTCCAAGGAATAATTCCAGATCTACATTGACACTCCCAAGTAAAACAGCTCTACTTTAATAGGACTGTAAAAAGCAGTTCTCTTTCCCAGTTAAGTCCTGCTGGATGGGTCCTTAAGAAGGGAAAATTAAATTGGTCTTAGGACATGTCATTTCTGAAACTTTCCCTTGTTTCCCATCTATGTGTGTTACCCCAAAATCTCAGTGCTCAGTAAGGTTGCTTTACCAATAATGGTTTCTTTGTTTTGTAGGTTGCATTGTAAGGCTGCTTTTCCTTTTCATTATGGCTGACCAGACAAATCGTTATGCAGAAAGCAAAAGGCTAAAAATAAAGGGTAATAAAGTAAAAAATGAAGATTTCTAGACTATATTTAAAATTAAGATTTCTAAATCTATATTTCTGTTTAATAGAATAGGAAAACTGCCTGCTATATATTTAAATTTTGCAAGGTAGATGTTTTGCTCTGTAAAAGAAATGAGACAAATTAAGCAGTTTTAATTAAGCTCCTCTCATTTTCATATTCCTGCTTCTCACCCACACTATGATAGAAGGTCTGAAAAGTAATTGTGGAGGAATACTGCACTGCAAGAACAAATTCTAATTATTGCAAAGGAAAGTTAAAATATTTTATTTTCCAATATACTTCATTTTTTTCCTTTCTGTTTAATTTTGAGAGTAATTTCTTACTGCTGTTCATCTCTGTTTTTCCCCTGAGGCAGCTTATGTTAGAGAAATGTTGATAGATGGCATGTAGTTAGGGAATGATAACAGCAAAATGAAAACAAACGTTGGGGAGCTGACGAATACAGCATTATCGATATTGATAGAGAGATTGCTCCTAGTACTAAGAGTCCCATTCTTCACAGGCTGGAGGACAGGGGCAGCAGTTATCCCAGCTACCCCCTGGGGCTGAGCAGGGCTGTTGGTGTGAGCAGGGGTCTGCCCTTGCTTGCCTGCTGCACAGAGATGTGCAGCCTTGGAATCACACTATTTACATCAGTTCTATGCCCCGACAGATTGATGCATGGACATATTTCTGCATGGAGCCGTGTCTGTTGGAGGGGACTGAGTTGGGATTCGGGCTGTGTTGGAGAGGGAGGAGGGATGGGGCAAGACTGGTCGTGCTGCTTCCACCCCAGAGCTTCTCTCACTAAACAGCCTTTGCCCGCGGTTTCAAAGTGCACGTTGCTTCGTGCCCTTGCTCAAGCTCCCTCGCCCTGGCACGCCTGGCAGCGAAGGAGAGCGGCTGGTACTCACATGGCAGTGGTGGCTCACCTGCCGGCACTGTTCACCCCATCCCAGCCCTGCCGGACCAAGCCCAGCACGTTCCTGGTCCCCAGGTCCCATCCTCATTCTGCTGTTCTTCCCAAAGCAGAGCTCCCCGGGGTGTCACCTGTCCCAGGCCCTGTGCATCGTCACCGTGCACACTGTTAATGGTAGCTCTTCATCAAAAGTCTCTCTTCGGGAATGCCACTGGCGCTGCAGAAATTAAAGCCCCTCAGATGTGTGGTTTGCTACCGGCATTTCGCAGGCATTTAGCTCCAGGGATAAATGCATATAAATTAATCTGACTTTCATTTAATTTTTGCTTTATTTATGTGGTACTTTATAATAAGGTTGTATTATTACAAAATATTATTACAGGTAATCTATTATTATTACAATCTGTAAATAAGGCTGTCCGCACTAATATTTCATTTCATAGCTCCCATAACAGTGTGAAATAGTAACTGAAATCATGATATGTGATTGCCAGTGACTGACAGCTTTGGTTTTTAATGGAGCTATCAAAGGAGAAGGGTGCTTTCTATCAGTCTGCCTATAAAGTAAAGGAAACTAATAGAGGAACTCAAATGCCTTATCTTCTCTGTGGGTTCAACATGCTGGGAAAGCTGACAGAATCAAGACACAGAGTCCTGTAGGTCAGGGTGCTGAAGAAATCATTCCTTTGTTTTGCCTCATATACCTCTTGGCTAATCTTTTGGGGTTTTTTTTCATGCAAAACTGTGCTTTTATAGGGGACTTCTCCCAGACAAATATGCAGGTGTTTAACTGAGTAGTTTTTTGCAGAAGGATCAGAAAAAACTGCCACTGAATAACGGCAAAGAACTTGAGGTGATGTACCTTTTTGCAGTGATGAATAAAGCTTGCCTAGAAATGTCAGTGAATCTATGCAGACAACAGCATAGCAGTTGCCAGGAGTTCAGTGGGAGCAGCTTAAATAGCAAGTGAGACCAGTCATGAGCTCTGCAAAAGCATTCAGCACCTGTAAGAGGCCTGCAGATCTCTCCCTTGGAGACTTGTGCTGTTCTCTATTGCACTCACTTTGACTCAGCTTTTCCTCCTTCATCAGCTTTATTTCCTGCTCAGATATGTCAGATAACGTCATTGCCATGCACATATGGCAATGCATTGGAAAAGGATGTCCTCTCACATCACTAAAATAAATAGCCTCATGAGCATGCCAGAGAGGTTTTATCTTCTCTGTGAGAAGAAACTGCAATGCTTGCAAAGGTCACTGCACTTATCTGCCCTTCTTCCTTTTTATCAAAAAGTGAGGAATATTTATTTTTATGTCTCTACATGTAGAAGACTTTTTAAAGTCTAGTACACAAATATAAGCTAGTTAAAACCCACACAAAATAGGAAAAAGCCCCCTGCTTTGGTGACATTTAATCTCTGAGGCAGAGCATTTGAGGTAAAATAACTGTTCTGCATGTTAGGTCTATTTTCCTTTGCACCTACAGCAGATAGCGAGCCATGAGCCCTTAGCATGTCTCAAGGCTAGATTGTCCATTGGACTTGGTCCTTTCTGGTTAGCTCAATAGTTCAAGGAAAATCTGAAACCAGAAAAAGCAGCGGTCCTGTGTAACCCTGTGCAGAGCTGAACCCTCCGTAAAATAAAATGGTTAATTGCATACTTCAAAACCATTGAGAGGTTTGCAAAATTAAGACAGACATTCCAGCCATCTCTTGCACAGTCAGGTCTTTTCGAATCTCTTTTTCTTGAGCTCAGGAAAGTGCACAAGCCTTAACCAGTTTGTCAGTTTGTGTCACAACAATGCAATTTACTCAATGAGGCATCCAGGGTTTTAATACGTACTTGACTGGCAGTTTCAATCACAACGTTTCTCTACTGGCCAGCAAGCAGAAATCGGGTGGTGTAAGAAGCCCAGAGTGTTGGCAAGTTTTGCAGCAAGCTGTGTTTGCATTAGCAAGTGTAAATAGGTCTCTGGGAGGAGGCATCAAACACCATGCTTTTGTTTTTGTCCTCTGTGCCTGCAATTAGCTGGGAGGGGAGCACAGATGTTTCGCAGCAAAGAACTCCTATCAAATTTAAAGATGCAAAATTGTTAGAGTGGCTTTAATTAATTTTCTGTATCAGTTTAAACGACATCTTTGTATTGTAGCACTGTGCAGGATATTCTGGAGTGACTGGACCAAAATTGCCCATTGAATTTTGCTGCATGAAATGAATTTGGCCTGATCTGATGAGCATGTATACTGAGGATATCATTTTATTGAGTCCCCAGATAAAAAAATATTTTCCAGAAGACATTACTGGGAAGTCTGGTGTGTTTCTATGGTTTATTGCTGTTGCAATTTGTCCTAATTTATTCTCATTGTGCTAATGGAAGACAGAGTATTTTCACAGGCCCCATTGCATCTGTAGTGTTTACAGAAATGTGTCAGTCGAATCCAATCTGCTTGGCCAGAACAAACCAGAAAAGAAGTGTTTTAATCTCACTTTAGCCTAGTGCTTGATTTTCATGGGCAAGTAGCTCTCAAGGCAGAATGCCTCGGAGTGCATGGCTTGCATGAACTCAGCTCAGAGGGCTCGGGAGTAAGACCTGCTTGAGAAACTCTAAATCAAACGGGGCATCACCCTTTCAGGCAGCCTGGTTTTGGGCAGCTGTAGGTACCGTTCACACGGCCTGATCTACAGCAGCATTAAAAATGTCCCCGTTCAATCTCTACTGACAGTGGAGAATGTCTCCAGTGCACTGACAGACAACAACAGCATCATATATTTATAGCATGTAGGAAGCCATAAACTGAGAAGCAGTCACCCCGGACAAACTTATGTTATGCTCTCCTCCTGGCAATATCGTCTGTTTGAACTGGCAGAAATGCAACCAAGGAAGTTTTAAGCCCTTGTTCCTAGCAAAGGCTAGCTAGAGGAAATAATTATTTTGCATGATTAACAAAAAATGATTATGTTGATCTACAAGTGTTTTTTTTCCTCTTAAAAACCTGGCTGGTTATAGAGTAAGAAATGATCCTTTCTATGTTGAAGAATTTGAGTTGTATTGAAATGGCATCTTGACAGGCAAGTCTGATGCTGAGATTGTAATAATTTATATTGGCCTGGGAATAGTACAGTAATTGTTGCAAGAAGACTTAAATGTGAAATGTGGTTAGCTTATTACAGGGTTTTTAACTGGCAGCTTGCAGTCCCATAGGAATCCATGGACTACTTTTAGAACATCAGCAAAGATTAAGTAACGAAAAGCAGCAATACACTAAAATTTGCTGGGCTAGATTCCACATCTTTAGAGGTCCAAGATGCTGTGGCCTGCAAGAATAAGATTTCACGCTGTAATGAGGGACTCACGTTCTTCAGAAGTGTTTAGGAAAATGTATCCATAAAGTTGGTAAAGTAATTACACTCTCTTTACATATTTTTAGTTGCACTCCAGGCATTTATAAATTGGAAGTTGTAGTTATTCTAACTCAATATTCAACATTCAAAGGGTGCTGCATCCATCCTGAAAGGCAGTGTGATAACCCTTTCTGTAGTAAGCTCCCACGGTGTAATTCAAACATGACTAAGCAACATCTTTTTGCTACAAAGGAGGGGAAGGAGGCGGGAGAAAGATGAGGGTGCCATCAGACTCTTGGCAATCTAGTTTTTAATCCAAACAGAAATCCAGGGGTTAATGGGGGAGGTTTATATAAATAGCACAGATAAATACTCTTCTTCTTAAAATGCCACAAAGTTTCACTTGAGGTGATCCTTGAAAATCAAGAGAAAAATAGCAGCGTCTGTTTTGCCTGGAGCTGGAAAGTCAGTGTTCCGAAAAAAAGTGTCACGGAACACGAGGGGGGAAAAGAGGGAGGTGGAGAGAGGGAAAACTGCAGTCCAACTGATTTGGAGCCTGCAGTGCAAATTCTCCCAAAGCCAGCACTGTGCGTGGCTACCAAAAAAAGCTTTGCAGTGGATCGTTAGCAGAATATATTTTTGAGTGTGTGGATGCAAGTAGGAAGTCATTTGCTGCCACTGTGAAGGCAGCCTTGCTGAGCAAGCCTGGGGGAGCCTCCAGAGAAGCTAGGAGCAGCCATGCTTCACTGCTTTGCAAGTTCATTAGGTAAAGGATGCTGCAAGAACAGCCAATGCAAAGACCCTTGCAGATGAGGTCTGCTTTGAGCCAAGTGCATTGCTAAGAATTCTAAATTTAGGTTCTCGAATGCAGCAGAAAACCAGGCGTGAGAATTGCTGTGTATGGGTCACTGCTCTGCGGATGCCGTGTGGTCTGAGCCGCAAATGGCAGAACAACCTGCTGTACTTTCTTTTTGACCCGTTGGGTTAAAACAGAAGAGTTAACAGGGACTGACAGCGCTGGGGTTAAACTGTGCTGCAGTCATTCATTAGCTTGTGCCGCTTGTCATGGGGAGCGAGACAGCAGACCAGCAGACGCTGCAACAAAAGGTCTTAGACATTCCTCTGCCTAAGGGTTTGATGAAGAGGGTACAGTGTTTTCTTTCAAGGCAAGAGGAAGCTAGTAAGCCTTGAGTATTATGGAAGGAAGGAAAATATTTATCACCATCTTTATTTCTTTTCATTTCATCAAAATAAGGTGAAATTTCGTTTTGTCGAAGATTAGGGTGACCACACTCATTCTGAGGATGAAAAATGGTCTGCTTGGCAGTTATCAGTATATCAACAAAAAGAATGCAAGGCTGAAAGCTTTTGCAGCAGAAATCTTTGCAGCAGCTTTTTGTTTTCAAGTTAATTTGTGCTAAAGACCTTGAAGAAAAGAAGTCTTCTCTGCAGTGCTCACTTTTCTGTGCACTAGAGTTAAATCAGCAAGTTTATTTTTTAGCCAGTCCTTGCTTTACCTTTCGGCATGGAACCAGCACTCCCTAAGCCCTGGGGTCTGCTCAGCAGCACTGTCAGGTTTACATTTAGAAAACACCCTTTGTGATCAGGTTTCTTTAAAAGAAGAAATGACAGTACAGCAAGTTAGGAATACTTGTTCAGGAATACAGGAATATGGAGCATCACAGCCTATAAATTTGGGCCCATGAAAACACAAGGCTTTTGTCCTCAGCCTCGGTACACATTGAAATGCCAAAAGATGGGCTTTCGGCCAACACTTTCCTAGCAACTTCTAGGAATTACTGCTGAACCTGAACTTTCTGAGTTACGGGAACAATAGTTAGCTTACACTGAAAAAAAGAATAGACACAAACCACCAGGAAGAGAAAACTGCACAATTTTAGCCTTTTGCCCTTTAGTTGGTCAAGCAGGACACACACTGAGCAATGTGGAGAAAGTGTCTATAACACTGCAGCAACAAATCTGTGCTCAGAGACTTCCTGGAAGGTCCCAGAAAAATCCCAATCTCACCATGGTTTTGAGAAGCCTTCCCTGGCAGAGTGTGAGGTCCAAGCCAAAACCCTGGCTTGAATCTGCAGGGTAACACTTCAGGCTATCACAACTATTTGGACAGGTGTAACTACATATTCCAGCAGGCACCACAGCTGGATTCTCTCCTAACCTCAAAGCTTCCCTTCAAACTTGTCCTACTTGACAGCATCCTTAAAATGCACTAGTATTCCTTGGGACTTTGGAAGTCTGCACTGACAGGCATCCACGATCCGTGTTGTTAGTAACATACTTTTCATGGCAGTATGCATAGGTCTCTGGACAAATTCTTGGAGCTCTTAGACTCTCAACCTGAAACCAGTTTTGTGTTTTGCATCAGATGTGGAGTTGTAAATATATTTTTTTTGGCCACACAGAGCCCACCGAGTCTGTTCCATGATTCTGAGATTTGGCTTTGTACTCTCAGTAGCATGAAAAACTGCACAAACCAGCCTGGGACAAAGGTTCAAGAGAAATATCGTAGCTGACAAGCACAATGTGGGAAGAGTCCAGAATGACTAAAGAGCAATGTGCCAATGAATTGCTGGTTTTCATGAATGCCCCAAACCAGAAGAATCCCAAATGACGTCTGTGAGTACAATCATTTGACCCAGCCCACAGACACAGATGGGTATGCAGAAACACATGCCAAACTGCTCAGAAGGCAGATGGAGATGAAATTAAATGATATCAGCTAACTCTGAACATGGTTGCTGAAAGTTAGCTTTGCATATCCTCAAATTCAAACCAATGTACTCTCTGTCTTTGTAGACATTTGTAAAACAAAATGCTGAGAAATTAAGACAATCCTTCATTTTTACAGGTAACTGTAGCAACACTACTTGTACACTAATGGCTTTGGGTGCTTTTCCAGAGTTTCTTGCCTTAGCTAGGAACTGCTCAATGAAATATCATCACAGTGGTTATTCTATTGCTTAGTGCCATAGTGGCAACAATAAATATCACCACTAAAAGCAAGTGGGTTATTTAAGAAAAAATGGAGGGGAAAAACCCCAGTCTAAAATGTGAAGCCTGTCTCTTTCGGACTTCAGGGACAATTTACACAAATTTTAAGTGTGCTACAGGATCACATGTTGTATCCTCCCCACCAGCATCTCTCAGATGAAGTCTCACAATAAAAATCTCAGTCCCTCTTTTGTTTTGTTCAAGACACTCGTAATGGAAATGAATGTCCCATTTTCAGGACTAATCAAATTATTTTAATTGATGATTTTGTACAATATTTGCTGGACTGCCTGAAAAGGAGAGAATGGGAGTTTGGTTATCAGCTGATTAATTGCCCTAATACTACTCTCATCCCTCTCTCACTCCGTGGGAGGTGGCAGGTTGTGGAGAAGGCTCTTTTCTCAGACAAGTACCCACTGCCCTGGCAGCGAAAGGGGTGTCTGATGACTGGCCACGCTCATACCATCTCCACCACACTCTGCAGATGTCCCAGCTAAAAAGAAGTCAAACAAACAGATTCAGAACAGTATTTAAAGAAATATCAGGCAGAAGCTGTTGAGTGAAGCAAGCCACTCTGAGACCTACAGAAGAGGACAGTGTTAACAATTATTTTTCTCTAGAAATGCCCCTTTCTGAAGCACAGTCCTCGCTGCCAGAGGTTTTAACTTCTGGGAACACCATGATCCCCTGTGTGACATAGACATCAAGTGTCAAATGCTCTTCTGGATTTTCTTGAAAGGGTTATTTTTTTCCACTTACAAAGGTTCCTGGTCCTCCCCCTCAACTGCATCCATACCCCTTTCCTAACATTGCTTATGACTTAGAGAAGTGCTTGCATCCATTTGGAATTACTGGAGAAAATTGGTGGAATTAAGAAAGCACATTGTGGCTTCTATTGAATCTACAGTCTGGGAACAACAGGTCATTTTCTTTTAATCTCTGGGTGAAACTTTATTTGCTCGCACACCCCTGCCCATGAAGCCAAATTTTCCCAGTACAAACCAATGGGGCTTGGTATCAGGGTGACACTCTCTAATTTGCACAGGTACAAATGCTTCTTTCTGGAACTAGTGAGTGTCCATAGCAAATAAAAGGAGAAAGAAAGGGGAGGAGATTGGAAGAGAATTTGAGAATGTTTTTTTCTCTGCAGTAGTCCATATCATCATCAACAATTTTATTTTATTTGTTCCTGAGCCAACAAGACCTCAAAGGGTGCCTTCTCTATCCTGTTGTTGTTTTTAAGGTACGATGAGCCAAATGTATCTCTGTCTACTGCTGTATGTACAGAAAGAATGCATTTGGCTCATTACATGTACTTACAATGAGAAAAACAGCTCATAAACAACCCTGTATATTCATGAAGCAGAGATGGAAAGGGGATAAGGGGCTTATTATAATTCTGTCCTGTACCTTTCCATGTTGGGACACGTGAACCTTCCCCACATCCTTATGATAGATGGGCATATACTTCAGTGCAGGGTGGGAAATCCCTCACTGATGTCTGCTTTTATCTTTTTTACTCGCTGTGATTCTCCTCCTCTTAGGCTATTAGGAGCACCAGAGCTGTCAGATGCCTTTCGCAGAGCAGGGTTACCTCGTCGCATCCGAGCGGGCTAAGCTGTAAGTGCAAGGTCTGGTTCAGTGGCTTATCAGTGCCTACCCTGAATCTGCAGATCTGCCTCCTGGGCAGAGGGCTCCTGTGTGGGCACCGAGCCCAGCACTCCTCAGCTGCGGATTTATTCAGCCTGGATGAAACCCCATGCTAGCTATTTTCATATGCCGGTTACATTTGAGTTTATTTACCCAGTTTGTTTTATGCCTTTTCCATTTCAGCATCTCAGCTCTGACGCAGGTTGTACAACTTCCATTAAAAGTATGACGAAACTCTCATGCTCAGCAGCACAGTAAATCAGAGATTTAATCTCAAATGATTACAAAACCAAAAAGAGTAAATCAATCATAGTTAGCAGATTTACCTGGTTTTGTGAAATATTTATCTCAGAATAAATACTTCTACTCTGACATCAGTATATTGCTTTGAATTTATTTAAGTTAAAAAGCTCTGTAGTAATTAACGGGTCTAATGGGAATTGCAACTTGATTATTTTCTGCCTGGAGATTTATTCATCCCCTTCCTTTATTCATACTCCTCAAGATCTGGACAGCCTTTTAAATAATTGTATTCATTATGATGCAATGATATAGGATCAGTAAGGAACATCAAGAAGAATCACTGACATGAATTTTCATCAGTTTTAATAAATGTTGAATGCACTTTCCTTAGGTTTTTTAAAAAATTATTACTGTATGTCAGAGCTTGCATGTTTGTAAAGGAGTTAGGTGAGTGGAAAAGGAAAAAGATATTTTCTCTGTGTATTTCTGTCTAGGAGCTATTCAAGTATAACCATTTATTTTCTCTTCTGCTTGGGACCAAGGTATGCACTTGATAGTTTTAAATGGAACCTTGTTCCTATTCTTTAGACAGAGAGATAGAAGCATTAATTCAAGTAAAGTCCCTGAGAAAGAATTACAGAATTTGAAGTCTTAAAAAATCTATATCTAATTATACACCATTTGTGGTTTCCTTTTTTAAATACACCAAGAGTCAAGAACTATACTGCCGTAAAATGTGGAGACATGAGTAATTCTTCTTATTCTCTTTTCTTTGCAGAGGGCTTCCTTATCTGTACAGAATTATCAGTGATAAATTCACTTAACTAAGCAGCACAATAAATTGGCAGGACAGAAGGAAATTATATTCATCAAATCATCTCCAGTGTACACACAGACACAGTGCAGAATTTTACACAAGTGCTATGTACTTCATGTTTGCTGAAAAATCTTCGCTCTGATGAAAATGAATATAAGTTAAAAGCTAGCGCAGGATTTAAGATCAGATGCAATATTGGAGAAAGACATAGTGCAAGCCTGGCTTCCACTAAGGAGATTTCCACTGGCTTTTAGCCAGCATGTGCCTGGCCCTCAATGTGAAGTAGCCCAGCAATACTGCTCAAAGGGCATCCTCCAAAGGTGAGGTTGGAACTGGAGGAAAATGAAGGCAGCAAAGGGTTTTAGGCAAAACACCTTTTCTTTTCTGGCTGTCTCAAAATCTGCCCCTCATCCTGATATGTGTGAAGCAGCTCACCCTAAAGACCCAGCCAATGGCCTGTTGAAATCTCTTGCAATGTGTATGGAAAACATATATATTCTGAGCTATGCCCTGGGCTCAGAAAAATGCACAGCCCAAATAGGCATTTTTTCTTTAGTTTTATTCTTTTTGTACTGTTTCAGTGTCCCTTATTTCAGAAATACCGTTTTCCTGTTTTAACAATGGACATGTGAAAAGTAGTTTCACGCTGGCTAGAGTCTAAAAGGGTCAAAGTAAGTGCCATATTGATGCCTTCAAAAAAAGGAAGCTGTAATTGAAGTTTCTAAGGGCTTTTTTTATAAGGACTTACTTTTCTAAAATGTTTATCTCTGTAGTTTTCACATGAACGCTATCACTTATGCCATTCTTAAGTGGGACAAATCCATTTTGATTGATAATAATTATTTTAATCAAAAGACAGTATATAAAATTACAACCTGTGACCTGACTACCTTCATAAATTTTCAAATAAATTCACTTTGAAATAGGCAGCATTGTGAATGTCAGATATTTCCTGGATCATAATAAAGGTCTGGAACAAAATTATAAAAATTTTCAAAAAGATTACCAAGAAAATTATCAGTTTTACAGGGCTTTCACCCACTCAGCTGCACAAGTACTCAGACATTTTCCCTGCAGCATTCTCTGATGCTTTAATCTGGAATACAAGTGAACAAAGCATTTCAGATCAGGCAAACTTGAAGTTTCTTTTTGTGGTCAGAGATCACCATTTAGTCGTGCTAACTACAGACTCCTAAGACTGTGGCTGGATATTAATATACAAATCCCATGCAATTTCAATTTTCCCTCTATTATTTTTAATATCTTAATATTTTCAATATTTTTTACATTTTATTTTCCCATATTACTTCCCTTAAAATAGTCATAACAAAACAAAATCAAGACAAAACAAGTGTGTCAGTAACCAGATCATGCGAAACCACTCAACCAAGTCAGTCAGCATAAAAATGCAGAAAAACACGGTGCAGCTCATTTTTTTAGCTGTGATTTAAGTACCCAAGCTCAAGTCTATACAGAAGGTATTATCACAAGCCCTGTGCTACCTCAGTGCACAGCATTCCGGGGAGCTGGGCTAAGCCAAACCCAGTACTGTTGGTAATCTAATAGAAATAAAGAGAACGTATTATTCATCTAAATTTCACTCAAGTATCACCCTCTACACATGACATTCAAAGACTCTGCTGTGACACTGTATGAGCTATTATAGGAAGAGGAAAAAGATGAGTGCTGGAGACTATCAGTGCTGCCACTATACAGAGAATCGTACCTTTGTGTGGTGTATTTACATGTATTTTCAGTATTTATTTTCACAGAAGTATTTTCATGAACTATGGCAAGGTTAAAGAATTCAAAGTCATACCAGTAAATGCAATAGCAGAATGGTAGAAACCATCATAGCATGGCAAAGTATGTGCACTGCATTTTACACGAGACAGCTCTTGTTCATTCTCTCTCGGCCATTATCTAGGGCAATAACTCTAGGGCTGGAAGACCTCACTGATTCATCTAAAAATAGGGTATCCACTATGTCAATGCAATTATCAGCTGTTTCAACACGCAGAACTCTACTCTAACCTTACAGCCGGAGAGCTTTGTTTAAATACGTCGGCCTCTGAGCGCACACAATACCATTATCAGCTTTCATTCAACCAGAGTGGTCATCCATTGATGTGTGGAACTTGCTAATGGGGATTCTACCCATGGTCCAGTTGTCGATAATTATGCCCTTTTGACCAACACTTATTAAGTGGATTATGCTGTTAAATACTTGTTCCCAAGTGTCCTGGATGAAAATTGTATTGCTTTTTGCAGCTGAACAGTACAAAAAAACTTCTAAAAAAATTACCATCATTGAGAGCTATAGCCAAAGAAATTCAAATCATCTGCAAGCTGATCTAATGCAGCTCATGCCATGCCTGATCTATTGTCTTTGTCCATATATTGCGCCAGTCTAGTCAAATTCTATGATCACTGTGTTAAATTGGACATGCTCAGGAAAAAGCAGGATGCGACTCAGTAGGGAGCGGTGCAAGGCTCTACACACAGGCATGAGTAGCAAAAAAGGGGGGGGGGCGGTAATCAGTAGGGCCATTCTTCAGAAAAGGCTCTTGGGTATTAATCGCAAGCTGGACTGGAGTGAATAATTTTGTTTGGCTGTGGAAAAGGCTCACACCACCCTGCGACCTCTGAACCAACGTAATCCTGCAATGGCAGAGTGCTGCGCTCAGTTCGGGGCACGAGGTTTCAGAAAAATACACATCTGCTGGAGAGAGTCCAGGAAAGATGAAATGAAGTGAATAAGGGACATGACCTAGGAGGACCAAAACAGTGTTATAGTAGATTTGGGGTCACTTGTGTCAGCACAATGGGACCCCATTTCAGGCCCCAGTCTTTGGCATTCCCGTTGTCGATTGTAAGACCTTTTATATGAGACAAGGAGGAGAGGAATAAATCATGCTCCTTAGCTTCTGCAGACAGTTTAAGAAGCAATGGGCTTATATTACAGGGAGGAAGATGAAGGTTAGACATTATGTAAGCTTTCTGAGCAGAGGGATAGTGAAAATTGCCTGGGAGACAGGTTTTTAGAAAATATATGGAGATTACTATATGTCAGCATATAAATATCGATATCTGTATATTTATACTTTACCTTTAAAAATGTATGTTATATATTTACATAATAAACCAAATCAAGGTTGACACATTTATATTTATACTTACATTTATAAAATATAAAATATAAATATATCAACTAAACATGTTGCTTGCTACTCTGGTACAGCAAGATAAACTCTTTGCATCCTTTCAGACCCATTTTTCCCTGATTTTTCTATGATTTTTATGATGTAGTCTCTCCTGTAGGTATCTTAAGATGATGTGTATGTTATGCCTCACTGATATCTTCCTCAGTTTCTCTGATTTGCATCTAACTCACAATAGTTAACATCTGTTATAAATCTTTGTTTGCTCAGAGGAATTCAGGCAAGTTGCTTAAAGCAAACATGTTTAAATGGTGCCCGAAGGAGTTGGTCTATAAATTAGTCTTATATGACCCCTCACTGGCTGTAGAAATATCCTCACTTTGCCCTTATGCCTTAGCCCAGTTCTTTCAAAGCATGTTAAATCTAGCAAGTCTTGATATCAGTCATGAATATTTCTGAAATACATAAGGTAAAATTTTATTAGTATAAAAAATTGAAATCAGTAAAATAATTTTTTTATTAAGGTTGTTGTCTATATCTGAATATTTCACTGCACTTAGATCAACTGCACGATATAAAAATCTTTTCATTTTATTCCAACAAATATGGGAGAAGTTGAGTTGACTAAATATAATTTTCTACTTTGGTTTTGCCTGCATACATATCTCAAGGCCAACTGGTTCCCAGGTACTCTTATAAATCAAGACTAGCACTGCTGACTTACATGCAGTCATACCCATGTAAAAGATTCAAGAACTAGGTCAACAGAACTTAGAAATTTTTCACAAGTCTCTCTTTCAAAACATAGCAAGTGTAATGGAGTAGGGAGCCTGCTTCAATAGCTGCTGTGCTGTACCTCCTGCCTGATAATATTTATGTATGCTAGCAATCTTTTTTTCATGAAAAGAAATAGGATGACAATAATAAAGGTGAAGCCAAATAGTACTACTGCTGGCTTTTGTTGTTAATGGAGTAGCTACCTCACTGACTTGCAGTATATTGAAAAATCATATGTAGCCTGAAACCTACATATTATACATGCTGGAAAGCACATTCCTGATGCAAATGCCGTGTTACAGACATTGTAGAATTAACATATGCAGCCTGTAGGAATGCTTTATTATAAATACTATACCTAAATACATATACGACTCCATGTGTATTTATTTTGTATATAGAAAACATATTTTTATTCAGTATAGGGAACTGGATTACAGGATCTGGCTGAGATATCATTTCTTTGTAATTCGGTAAGAGTGTACATAAATTGGGTCTTATGAATTTGAAGTTATAAAGTGCTTTAAGATCTCTGGGTAAAGCTGATAGGAAAATGCAAAATATTGCTTTTTGCATAACTTCTCATTACACGCATGTTCTCTCAGTCATCACACTTCAGACAGCCTTGTACCTTATTCTAAACATGCAAATCAGACTTCCTGCCAATCTCAATTCATTTGTCAGCTGAGACTAAATGTAAAATACCACCAACAGAACCAAAACAATTTTTGATGCCAGGGTACAATAAGTGCATTCATTACCGGTCCTACAGAGAGCTGTATGAATACAAAACAGGCTTAGATCACGCTCATCTTCTGCATCCCAGGGATAATGAAAATAGATGTTTTGTTCTTAAAAGTACATCCAAGGCTCACTTATCTTCACACGCTTGCTGTCCTCTTGTTGCCACCTAAGATCTTGAACCTCCAGTGTGACTATTTTATCAAAACTCTCTTACGCTGATGCACATTTTTATCTGGACAGAACTTCAGACCATTGGGGATGGACACCAGGCAGGGTCAGAGGAGAGTTTTGGGGATGACTGAGGTGTGGGAGGGGAACAGGGAGGGCTGGGGGTGTTTGGGATATTCCCAGGGGTGCAAGTGGTACCCACCCAAGGATTTCTCTTTCTCCTGCAAATGACCTTTACCTCATTCAGTTTGACCTTGGAGTACTGGTTCCCTCTAATTTCTCCTCAGCCATTAGGATGTCCCTGCCCCCATCAGGATGAGGGTTTCCCCAACATTTTAGACTGGCATGGGACATGGTCACTGTGCAAAGTTGGAAAGATGAACAGGTTTCAAACACATTGCTTTGGTCATTGCTTTTTATGAAATTGGCTCTGTATTTGGACATGACTTAAACACAGTCCTTGAGCTTCATTGGAAGACAGTTTATAGTAAATTTTGTCTTTAATTACTTTTGATATTATGAACAATGCTGTAGAAAAGAAAGAGTCAGAGTCTTGTTGCCTCCAACAACGTCAGGGCTGAACATTTCACAAAAATCGTGGATGCTTCACTGCAGGGGGGGGGGTGTAGGGGAAAATGCCACCTGAGAAAAGCACATCTGAAAACACAGACTTTTATGTTGATTATCTGATATGTGAAGTGAAGTATCTGAGAGGTAACAACTGGGAAATTAAATTTTTTTTAGTCTAATTTAGTGATTTGTAATCTGTGCTACTATCAGCACTGAAAAAACAGCACTGAGATTTCTGACTCTTTACAAACTTCTCGGTGCTTCAGAGCTCTGAAAATGTGTTGTCTTGAAGGATTTAATTGGGAATTAAACAGCTGGAACACCAAAAGAAAGAGCCACTCCTGTAGCAGTCTGTCCGTTACAAATTCACATTAAAATATCTGGTTATTAAAACCACTCAAGATTACTCAGAACTCTTCCTGTATTTGTCACCTTTGTCAGCTATGTAAAATAAAGCTGATCTTGCTTTCTTAACAGCTTAGACCTTGGCAAAGCCCCTTCCTAATATAACCATGTGCAATGGTAAAAACTAGAAAATTGCTTACTTTAGCCACAGGGTGATGAGAGACAAGACGGCAGTGGAGGAAGAAGCAGTTTGGGTGTTGGGCTGGAAAACCTGGACGCTCATCCTGGCAATGGTCTACCAGGGGCTGCTTCGTGGGCACAGCAGCAGCGTTATATGCAGTTTATTAACTTGCCTGGAGATGTAAGACCTAAAAGCACAGGCTCTCACACCTCCTGCTTTGTGGATCACACATCCTGCAAATGAGATTAAGTGTATAAAAGAGCAAAAGGCCCTGCCTGGTAGCATGCAGTATTTCTCGTATTCCTTGGACCCGGGTGGAGCTCTGGAAGCTGATGCTGCAGGACAAGCTGAAAACCCATCCCTGCAGTAATCCACTCCCAAATCATTACAGTTCCTCCGCCTAAGGGAGGGGGCTGGCATGGGTATTCACTCTCAACATAAAAGAGCATTTAACTTTCAGTTTAAATTGAAAGAAATTGGACTAATGAGTCACACAAGCAGGATCTTGCTATTGTTAGAGGTAGGTTTGCTGTGTTGCTTGCTCATTAACTTGGTCTCTAAAGAGAGATGGAGCCTCCCAGCAGTTTGCTGGTTTAAGCCTTGCAATTTGTCTGGTGACTGCCTGGGTTTAGTTATGGATTTGGTACATATGTTAAAAGCTTTCAACAAACAAAATGTGATCATTAGTGGAACAAGCTGTTCCACCTTTAAGATCTCTTGGAAATTTGTTACTGGAACACACAGAAGATAAGGTTTTCACAGTTGATGTTGGCAGGGATACAGTATCTCCAGGCTTTATGGAGGCCAAGGGTCTCATTTACTAGGGAATCACTATCTGTCTATAAGGAATAGAGCATGTAGGCTGGTATTTGTATCTTCTACATAGACACTGCTTAAGCTACTTGTGAGCTTGACATAGGTTCTCTTTCTCAGTGAATGAGTGAAATTTTTCTCTGGACAGCTGGTGATTTGCGTTAAAATTATTATTCTATTTGTATCGTTTATATTTCTAGTAAAAGATGTCCCATTCTTCAGTCAGGATGTGAGTGCCTTTTTATTTTGTGCTTTAGAAACACCCATTTAGTGGTGCTCCATTCACCAGAGAGCTTACAGCCCTTGGCCCTCCGCCTGCAAACACTGCACCCTGCTTTTCTTTACATATTCTGAACAGTCCCATTAAGCTTAACAAGACAATCAAGATTTTGGAAATGGGAGGCAAACAAAATATACGCTTTTTGTATGTGTGCATAGACATCCATACACATGGACAGCAGTTTAGATTAGCAAGTGAAAGCACATGGGGAGTTGTTCTGATAACACAGTTGTAGAATTTCTGAGGTTTGTCCCCTGCCTCAGCTTTCCTTTCCCCTCAGCAGCACATCTCTGGTCAGCCTGGAGAGGGGGAAGAAAGGAGGGTATTTGGAGACCATATAGATGAGTTCAACAAGAACAGGTCTGTAAGGAAAGATATGAAAGATGTGCTATGTCAGTTTTTATGACACGTGCCCAGAAGCAGCCTTTGGCTGTAATAGCCTCTGGCTTCAAATGTGCCAATTACAAGTGTATTTTAAAAATTAGTTTATAATTTTATTTTTATCAAATCCTATTTAGCAAATCCTATCTGGACTCTTTCCAGCAGCATGAAAACAGCTTTCAGTATTCCTGCAAACATCCTTACAAATGTCTTTTACCAATAGTTCACAGCTCTTACTAAAAATACTGGAAACAAGCAGTTTCAGAGAGAGCAGTGACACAGACAGGCATCACTTTGGTTTTCACATTACATTCCCCTCACACAGGACTTTTAAGAGGTTTGCTTTGTTTAACATTACAGAAAGATTTTCATAATGCCCCAAGTGTGGAATTTATTTCTGAGTAAGCATAATAATATCTGTACTTTTAAATTATTTTGGGTTTGCTTAACCTTGGAGGGAAAATGAAAGAGGAAGGCAGTGTTATTCATGCTTAGCTACCCTAATAGTCAGGTAAATAAAATTTATTTGCCTTCTCCCCATTTAATATTTCCCTAGCTGCCTCCATCAACTCTCCCTCATTCTTTTTTCATATTTTATCCTTAGTTTTAAATCTTACTCTGAATGACATTACCTTTCTAAACTACTCAGCGATATCAGTTTTCCCCCAAAGACTTCCCTGAGGCTGATTTGTATAGGCTGCAGTTGTCTCTTTCTTTTTTTTTTTATGACTTACATTAAACAATATCCTCACTAATGACATTTCCCCAGCAATGATGCACCAGGGAAAAGCATGGAACGAGAAGTAGAAATGATGAATACAGCCTAAATGGATGGAGGAGGAACTGCTACAATTTGCTTCTGTATCACTCCTTAAAAACTACAACTCTTGTCTCTTTCCATCTACCATAAAGATGGAGCACTGTGCTGCGATATTCTTAGACAGATATATCAGGTGCCCTATTGCATAATACATTTTTGCATCCTTACAAAGAAGATACATGCCTAAGCTTGCAATACGTGTTCTGCGTCTGTCTAGATAGCCTGATAAAAAAGCCTCAGCTAAAAGAAAAGACTGAAATAATCTCAAAGTGAAAATGTAATAAATAACTTCTTCCAATAAGAGCAGGTGATATGCAGAGGCAGGGTCATTCCAGTCTGGCAAAACCAGTCATTAAAAAACATCTCCAGCAAGCCATTACCCCAACTACTTCTCTCCTCTCGGAGCAGCACCTCACTGTATCCTTGCCTTAGTGGATGACTTCTTTCTCTCGTCTACCTGTTTGCTCAGGGACAGACCCTGAAGTCCCAGCTCTTTTTAAAGGCAACAAGGAGGGCATGCTTCTTACCGAAGCCCGGTCTCTATATGCATGTGCTCCTTGGCTGCTGTTGGTATTTCTTTCATAGCCAGCCTCTGAAAAACAGACTCATGGTCTCCTCTGTCCCCTTGCCCGTTACCAGGATATAATAACTGCCACCTGCACCTGCCCACAATCGATAGATAAAGCTGCCGTTCCTGTACCAACAGAATGACCTTTAATTCAAGCTGTGAGCTCTTTGGAGCATGCATGGCCAGCTTCGCTGTAGTGACTTGTAGTTTAAAACTTTTTCCTAAGAAGGCAGCTGTGAGGAAACTGTCCCCATCTAGTTCCCTGAAGCTGATACACAAAGTTGTCTCCTTCCTTGTTTGCAGTCAGGCTGCAGAGCTCCTTGGGGTAGAAGGGATTGCAGATGCTGACAGCCAGGGACTGAGCAAGAGGTGTAAACAATCTATTTTCCATTTACTTGTAATGCTTGTTGCAGCTGGAATTTAATGCATTTGAATTCATTGACAGCAGGAATTATGCTGAACTATCACATGCTTGCACTGGAGAATTTCTGTGTTACTTAGCAATGTCACATAAGATAATAGAAAATGTCATTTTTACTCAGCCATCACAAGGTGCCTTATAGAGTGTGTTATTATTGCCTTTTTATCTTTACTTCTGAAATAACCTGTATATCTCAAAGCTATGAAATCCTCTTTAGGATCCATCTAACCCGGAAAAGTAACAGAAGTAAACTTGAGAGGGAACTTCTCAGGACCCTTCAGGTTCCCCTCTGAGAACTGGAGACTGCCTGGGCTGCTCAGGCATGGGGGAAATAACTGAATGGATGATTTGCTTGGCATCAGAATTAGATCTGAATCTGGGAATTCATCTCTCAGGCCTCAAAGGTTAGAGTACAGTTCACTTCTGGGTTTGCCTTCTTTTTGTGGTCCAGTCCTCCTTTATAGAGGTTGAAAGGAGTTGTGTCATGGAGGGAAAGGACAAATGAATAAAATCAGAGGAATGCCTTTTGTGAACAGGATGTTTTCAGAGGCATGAGCAAAGATAGGCCCGAGGATCAGTCTGTAATAAAAATCGTAGCTTGAACTTTGAGTATCAGTAACTGAACCAGATGAAGAAGTGGCTTTGCGTTTGCATTTCACAAACTTCCTTTTCTAAATGAGGCATTGAGACCATGAATTTCACAAGAAGATTCAGGTAGTGAAACATCGACACACTCCAGGGTGAAAGTTACTTCCCTGGAGGCTTTTAAGATTTGGAAACAATCCTAAGATTTGTCTGAAGTTTTTTTTTTTAGGATTTCCCTGGAAAGCAACAATACAGAGGCTCAATTTTCAGATTTAGAGCATCTAACAACCTCTGCCCTGTTCCTTTAACCTGGTTCTGACAGATTTAAAGAAATTAATTTGCTTTCAGTTTGAAAAGGGTGTAAGCATGGGATACTAAGTTTGCAGTCAATGGAACTCTAAAGAGAAAACAGAAAAATAAAACTTTTCTTTTTACAACAGGCTGCTCTGTAGAGTCATAATAATTACCTTCTACTTATCACTTCTTATTCACTTAATCTCAAAGTGTGTTATGAAGAGGAATCTGTGATTATCACTCTAAAATGGAGGATGACTGAGGCACGGGGAAGCAACGTGGCTCCTTGAGATTGTGCAGAAGTCAGCCCAGGAACAAGGCTAAACTGCGTCCTTCATGATGACCAACCTGTAGGCAGCAGGTCTACACTCTCTTTAGAGCACGTCCCCAGGTGAGAAACTCTCCTTCCTGCCATACTGCAGCCTGGACAAAAAAACCCCAACAATGAACAACCCAGTGGAGCTCAACCAATGCAAGCCAAGCCCCACAGCTTTTTGTCTAAATGGCTGCAAGGTTACATCCCATGCAATCATGGCCATTGGCCCATGGAGAGGCTCATTTTTTTGATAGAGTCTTAAAGTGATTCCACATGAATAATTTTCTTAAGTCCTAATGATAATCAGCCTCACTTCAGTTTCATTAACTCTAGCCATCTGTTGATATGAAGACTGGCTCTCCCCTCTCCTGCAGTCTCTCTTTACATTTGCAGTCATCCTTTACAAAGCTTAGAATTGATTATGCCAATATTGTGTTAGCGAACACTGGGCTGAAAACCCTGTGATGCTGGCAGGTCAATATTGTTTGATTCCACTTGAGAGTCTATTTCAGGAACTCATTGAGCTGTTTTGGGACTATGTCACATGCACAGCTGAAATTTACAGCAGCGCACAGCAGTCAGAAAGCATTTCTAAATATTTATGCATATACACTGGGACAAGCAAACATACACATAATCAAGCCTGCAGGTTCCTACTGTGCAACTGATTTTCTTTAAAAGGATTGCTAGAATCAGAGCAGAAATGACCCCTCTTCAAACGATGCCCTCCTTTGGCCAGGTTTCGTTATCTGTGTGTTGGGTTGACAGAACATAGGTGGTTATGACCTTGGTGCAGTTGCTGTCGTTTTGACCATGCAAAGCAGGACCCTGTACCTGAGAGCATTGAAAGAACCCCCAACACCTTGCCTCATGCATGTAGCCCACATTTCCAACCACTAAAGGCATTTTTGGAATAGACAGTCCATTTGGAACTTTTTTACTCTTTTTCACTCTTCAGCAGAGGACTCTGAAGTTAATAGACACCAATTTCAGCCCCAAGAGTCAGACAAAACATCAAAACTGTATAACCCCAATGCATTGCAGAGTTGGTCTAACAACAACTGGAGAGGTCTTTAAATACAGCTGGGCTACTTGCTTTGTTTGTCTTCACTTATCTAATATTTAAAACACCTGGGCACTAAGTGAAAGTAAAGCTCTGTCTGTAAGGAGGAGGACGACTTAAAGGAGATCTCTCATCTGATAAAGTCTGTGTTTTGAACTGTCTAGAAGTGATTTCTGTGTTAACTTTTACTTAAGAATAGATTTTCTGGCTTCAGAAACTTGATTGCCCAATGTGCAGTAACAGCAAGCTGAATGAGATGGGCATACAGAAGAAATTATCACTGATCAGGTCAGTTACTATATGTTATGAACCTGAATCATTCCTCTAAGCTCTTTCTAAATGTTTGAGTTTGCCTACAGGTAAATATGATCATATATATCTCTCTATATTTCCCGTGCACGCTTTATTTCTTGAATAGTGAACAACTGTCAAACCTCAGAAGCTATGTTGAAATGTTTTGTTTTGATTGAAACCTTAACTTATTTTGTATTATTGGAGCCAAGAGAAAAAGAAAGATATTTACTCATTGTGTTGTGACCATCTCAATTCTGCTTTCTCAGTTATGAACTGCCATTAGAGATGAGGAAAGCTGCTCTTCCTACCTAAGTAGAAGCATTTACAGCAGTGTGTGAACTGACCTCCTGTGGAGAGATTCTGGTTCACCTAAATTCTCTATTCTAACACTAAACCTCCAGTTATTTCGGAGTGGGTGTTTTCATTTTCTCTGTTAGTCCTTCTTAACTCATTAGCTCTGTGCATAACAACTAGTCTACCTGTCCATAAGAATATAAACAGAAAACATAAAGCAAAATGAGATTGAAAGAATAGGCATGACATTATAGTCTATAATTTTCTTGCTGCCTGTTTCTTTTCTTGATTCCTAAAATAATTTCTCTCTTCAGCCCAGGATTTTAACAAGAAAATGACTCTCTAATTTACACTAAACAGTTCTACTGCAGTCTTAAGGTCTTTTAAAGAATCATAGGTTTGCAATCTTAATGAGGTGCACATGTGAGCAGTTAAAGCCTTGATTTTAAAGCTTCCCAGAAGTGGTCTGGAAGTAATGTGGAGATAGCAAGGAATATAGGGAAGAAACTAAACCAAAAAATAGCTTGTTTAAATAGATATATTGAAAACCTGAGGGTTTTTTTGCGATGTTGGTGTTTAATGGAGAAAAGGGAGGTAAGTTAAAATAAACAAAGCATGCTGAGATTTTTTTTTCAGTATTTTAATTTTGGTTATTTACCTACTGTTTTTTCATTTATTATCACTATTTATTTTTTTGAACTTTGAGACTAAAGTGCCATAGTTTAAGGTAATATGGACTACAAGTGGCCTTTGGATGGATGTGGGGGGCATGGGCAGGGAGGGAGCATCTGTGTACCCTGGCAGCATCCTAAGGGACAAATCACAGAGAGTACCTGCCTGCAGGGCAGCTTCGGCCGGTGGGAGAGCAGTCGGGGCCCTTTTCCAGCCGGTTATCACCATGATGCAAGTACAGTTAGCTAATCTGTAAATGCAAAAATCTGCAATCAACAAAATTAACATAAGTTCCATGCCAAGCCATAATTAATGATAATAACAAAAAACAGGCATCGGCTTGGAAATGCAAGTGCTTAATACTTCCAGAAATGGTTAGTGGAAGAGAAATTTTCAGTTTTAGGGATTCCTGGTCAGAACTATCAGAATTTGGAAATGTGAGTGTGAAAGGTGTATAAAGCAGTTCCTGTATATCAGCTCACATAGCTCTGGGAAACCGGCTTTTATTTCTTCTGTGTCCCTTTCCACTAGTTGAAAGGGTGTCATTGCTAAACTAGTAGAGTCACTCCAGACTTCTGGTTTAACTGGGACCAGAAAAGCCCAAGTTTCTAATAACTTACTGGGTATTAAATATATCTGAACTTACTTCTTCCTACAAGCTTGTGTGGTTCCAGCTCCCCACTATGCTTTATTCCTCCCTCCACATTCCCCAACTGAGTCTCTGAGGGCTTCTTGCTGGTGTGCTGTGGTGGGAGGTTGTTTTGAAGCTAGGCTGTATAAGAGCTTCATATTCTGAAATCCTGTTTTCTCATTACAAAATATCTTAATCTTTTTCACAGAGTAGCTGAAAAGAAAGTAAAAATGAGCTGGCAATGAGAATTGGCATGAAGATATACTTTGAACTATTATGGCATAAACACTGAGACTAGTTGTGTCTAATGGAAGCCAGAAACTACAGCTTGGTGCAGTAGCCAGAATTTTGACTATGCAAGAGTATTCGATAATGGTAAAAAAAAAACAAATGAAAACAACCTTTACCTATTCGGGGAGTAGCCAATGACCTGGACTGTGAGGACTAAGAGTCCTTGTATTTTAATCCTTGCTATTATGATTGATGATACTATTCTTAGTCATAGAAATGTGTCATCCTATTTTAAGCTTAAGTAAGCTGTGTGCCTCCATAGCAGCTTGCAATTGTGAGTTCCAAAGAGCAATTGCTGAAACATGCCTCAATGACTCTACTGTTATTATTTTATAATATTGAAATAGCAGATGCAGCAAACAGATACATTGGCTAGACATTTTGGTACCTTCCCGTTCATCATTTAATGAATTTAATAAATATCAAGTGTACACTAAAGACACCACTCCTCATCTTTTCAATTAATGTAGAACAGGAGCAAGATTTTAAAGAAAGGGTTTAAAGAAAACCCTGAAGCAGGGAGGATTAGATCTCCAAGACAGGACTTGATGCAGCCCACTTGCAAAAATGCAGTCTTGCAAACTGATTTGTACAAGGGACACTTTATTCACCTAAGAAACTAAGACTGTACACCATTTGCACTCCTCTGTGTCATTGGTATCACACTGCTCTCGGTTGTGCTTTGACTTTGAAGTCATCACCATGGCAGAGGCCATGACAATCGCGTGGGAAGGCAACTGATTCAAGTGTCAGCAAACTTTCCTTCAGTCTGCTGATGTATCTGTGGGAAGGCTAGTAAATGAACCCATGCAATTGAGGGAAGACGAGAAAACAGTAATAAACAATTTAGAAAGGAGAAAGATTCATTTTTGGAGAAGTGCTATCTCCCAGGTTGGATTTGATGTGACACTACCATCTGTTTGTCTCTGCCCAGCTTAGATGGGAATAGTTGAGATGTCCCAGCAGTGCAGCCCAGAGCGAACAAGGAGAGCAAGAGGAGCTACCAACCCTCTGCTGACTGACTGCCCCAGTGCAGATGGGTGTACCATTGACACACTCTTCTGTTCTTCCATTCGCTTTAGTCTTGTCATTTGCAGTTAGCGATTGTGAAAGGTGCCAGAGTAACAGCACAAGAACAAGAAATCTGTTTAATTACAGGAAAATTACAGGCATTTCAAGCTGTCCTTCAGATCCAGCTGTTAAGACCACCTAGGGGGTAACAGTGTATTTAGGGGTCAGATTGTAGCTGCTGGCTGTTTGCAAGCACAAGTGTGAGGTGGGGAAGGGCGATATAAGGGAATATTTCTAACAAGTCTCAGACACCTAATTTGGAAAGTACTCCTGGAAATATCACAAAGCAGCTCCCTCGCTATGCAACCATGGACCCATTAGTCTGTTAATAGGAAGCATCCCAAGCAAATCTAAGAGGCTTTGCTCCTTGTCCCAGGATTCATGCACTCACTTTGAGAAGCAGAGAATACTGCTAGCATAAGCTCAGATCTATAAACTTTAAATGCGTTGGGGCTTCTGCACTGATTTCCTCAATGAGGTCCCCACGGTAGTTCTGCAGTACCTTCACCGCAAGCAAGTGAAGGCATCAACTCACTGTATTTTTCCAATACTAGCCGATCTTCACTGTCTCCAGAAGGTGAACTGCGACTGCTGTGCAAACTCTGGGAACTATTCATGACCTGTTCATTTCCTACAGCATAAATAAAAAAAAGTTACCAGACAGACTGAAGCAGGAGCAGACTTCATATGTAAAGTGTTCTAGTGTATAATTAGCTCTTAGTCATCCCCCTGCAGTAAACATCATGGCATACTCTACTAGCCAAGCAGCAGGGCAGATACTTATCAACAGTAAGTGACAAGCCTAGATGCACCCAAATAAAGCTATCAGATTAAAGGTCTTTAATATTTTTGGCATGTCTAACTTGGAGTGGAAGTTCATAGCTCTTGGGACCGTGCTTGCAGGAGTAACTAAATCCCTGTGTGTGAAAACATGTATTCTACTTTGGAAAGTTAAAGATGCTCCCTGCCAGCTTTCAAGCCCCACCATACAGCTGGGTTTAGCAGCTCCAGGGTTGTTTGATAGACACCCCAGCAATATTCTTTTTGTCACGCTGCTCCTGCCTCTCTTAGAACCAGAATGGCACAGGAGGTAAGGGATCTTCCCCCTATATGCTGAGAAAAGCAGCAAATTCTTTGGGTGAGAACTATTTTCAGCATAAGAAGAGTCTTTTGTGTCTTAAAAAGCAACACCAAGTAATCAGGCCAAATTTATACAAGCAATGAGGTAGCCAACACTGCTGATAAATGCTTAGTGTATTGAAATCAGTGGGAGCAATCAGGAAACCTTTGTCTGCATCTTTAGGCACTTGGTGGTTTTAAGTGCATAAATTCATCCCTAATGGATATAATATAAAGATAGTTTTCCTGTATATAACCTTGGAGTCTTCATTTCTCACAGAAACCCGAACTCTTCAGCTTCTACTGAGAGACCTATAAACACAAGAAATGTCTCATTATAACAAACCAAGTATCTTTTATAAATAGAAAAATAACTTCAGCTGGGATGGAAATTGGAGGAAATAACCATGCTGTTTCTAACAACCTTTACTATTACTGGCTTATAGCTTCAGAACTACTTTTGTACTTTACCTTCTGCTGCTCTGGGAGCATATAATTGTCATTGCTTTTCAGTTGTTCCTGCTTCAGCTGTATGATTTTCCATGAGTTATATTTCTTTCTCTGTTAGATTGGTGGCTCAGAATATTCCAGATCTCAGTTTAGCATCTGCTTTCTTTGACTACCTACTTTTCTCCACAAACTCCATTTTAGCCCTTCTGCTAGATGATACTTACGTGTCCTGTGGGAGCCCCAATAGATTAATCTTTGCTGTCCAAAATGAGACAGAAGTGTACATTTCCATGATCCTTCTCAAATACATTGTTTTAAAATGTGTTTTCCCTCCATCTGTCAATTGGTTGCCCTTTGTGGTGACATTTTACCACCTGATTCCTTTTTGTTTATCCTAATAGGATAAAAGCTTTTAAAGGTAACTCCCAATTCAATGATGGATAATGGCTAAAGTGGTTATTACAAAAATTACTTAATAGATATTGCCTATTTCTTTCTCTTTTATGGTTTACCTACACAGGAAAGCTATTGCACAGCAAGGTAGAACATGAATTTAAAGCAAATTAACTATTTCACATTAGCTTCCCACAAGGATACTGTCATCCTGCACACAGGTTTCACTTAATCCACTCCCAAAACTGGCTAAGAAAACTTGCATAAATGTATTCTTGCTGTGAAATGTTGTCTACATTGAGAATTAAATATGAAATAGCTTTCCAAGCTCCCTTCCATAATTGCAAGAATTTACGTAGTTTTCTGGTCCCCTCTGCGGTGGTACTAAAGTGCATCTGAGTTTATAATGTCTTTATTCTCATAACACTCTTAAGAGGAAGGGGAACCCTTGGTGTCTTTCCCAAGATTGTGCAAGAGGGCTGGAGTAGAGCAGAGAGGTGAATTTGGTTTTTCCAAGTCCAAAGATGGCCTCATCACTGCTGGGTCATCCTTTTACTCCATGAAAAGCCTGTAGCTCCTAATCTTGTCTGCTATATCACAATTCTGTTTATATTCCAGACAGGTGTGACTCAGCTGCACAACAACACTGATGGATCTCATAAACTAAAGTTGTTATTTACTGAGAGTGACTGGCTGTGTGGCTTTATGATGTCTGTATTAATTCATGTTCTTATTCTCATTCAGTGAAAGTAGAGGAAAGCTCAGTGATGTATTTTGATTCAGATTCTCAGAGGTTTGATGTACTTGGGTATGTAAGTCCCATGGACTTTAGATAACTTCGAGAATCTTATTTAAACAACTGTGATTACTGTTTTTTTGGAAAATATTGAATAGCCTGTTTTAAATCAACTTGTGTTCCCTGTTCTTTCTCCTCTCTCGGAGGAGTTGCATTTGCATAGAAAGAGGATTCTTTGAATAAAGGCACAAAGTCTGTTTTCTGAATAGAGAGAAAATCAGTGGCCAAAACTAATAGTAGGATTAAGCATTGCCCTTCCAACTCAATAGTGGACTAAGTCAAAACTCCATAGCATTTTACTGGATATCAGAATTAGATGGAGTTTTAATTATATGTTGATCCATTTGCCTTACTCGAAGCAAGCAGAGGGTTCAAGACTCCTTTCATCTTGCTGTCCAAAATCTGATCTCTAGAGCAAAGGAGACTTGTTTTGCTGCATCTTACAGAGGGCTGACAGCCCTGCAAGGAAAGATGAGGGCAGGGGTCAGACATCAGTTCACCAAACACTGAATTTCAGAATGCTGATGCATTTTGTTAACTCTGAAGACTTCTCTCTTAAGTCTTTTGGTTTAATGCAATGAAAAGGTGAATCTGAAGTAATCTCTTTTATTTGAAACCAAGGTTGCTTTACCTTGTTTCTGTTCAGAATTGTTTCCCTGTATTGGTTGTGATTTACTATTTCCTGGCTTAGGGTCCATAATGTATATGCAGCATGTGGGTAGAAGCCTACCCAATGTAGGCTACTTGTCAAGGGAAAGCAAAGGTTGACTACATCAGGAGAGGTTTTCCCACAGTTGTTGGTTGGTTGTTTTTTGGATTTGGGCATTTTTTTAGTTTTCCAAAGTTACTGTGAGCGTTTTGGTTAGCGGTATATTCTTGTGCATAGAGATGGTCCTGCTTGCAAACAAGACACTTTAAATCCCTAGAAACTTTCAGCCTGATACATTACTAATAATAGGAATAACCATTCCTTTCAAATATTGCTATCAATGCATGATTTTGTTTCGCATATCAGCATTAGTGATATTAGCAGTTGCCAGATCCTCAAGACTTCATCCAATGCCTGAGCTGCGCAAAACGTGTAGGCAGTTACTGCGTGGTCAAAACCTCCCGTTGGCACACGGACAGGCATCTGTGGGGGCTTTCCTGCCTGGGGATGGAAATGCAAACCCCTGCCCACGCAGAGGGTGCCTGGGCTGCTGGGAACACCTCTCTTCCTCTCCTTTTGCTTTCTCGGTGGGAAACGCTGCTCGGGGGAGACTTTGCCGTGTTCTCGCTCGCCGCTGTGCACGCTCCTGGTCTCACCCAGTCTCCGCACTGCTGTGCATCCATGACCAGCATGCGGATGTGGTTCTAGGGTTTTTTATTTAACAGTTGCCTCCCAAACAGTCACAACTAGCTGCAGCTCTCACCTCCTACTACCAGATTTCTTGGGGTTTTGTTTGTTTTGGGTTTTTTTAATACCTGAGGTCTCCAGCTTTGGGTAATTAAAAATCCTAGCTTATTTTTATTTTAACACTGAAATTAAGGGTTCAATCTGTTTGTGATAATAGCGCTGACTGACATTGTTTCAAAGCAGATTTAGAGATAAGTTTGGTCCTGACATTTAGTCAGCAGGTGGGTGTTGTTTATTGCCTAGCAATTAGAACTTATATTAACATAATATCTCCTCAACTTCAAAAATTTCTGAGAGCTCTCCGTGAACAGATTCCCAAGAGCTCTCCCCTGCTCTCTTCCCTTTGTCTTTTCACTTTCCCACCTCCACACCCATCCACCCACCTGCCTTTAAATGTGCTGTTTCAAATTTAGAGTTCAAGAAACTTTGTTTAAGTCTAAATCATGAAAGATATTTTCTTCTAGGGCAGAAGCAGCCCACAGCCCCTTTATTTTAAACCAAGTTAAAACAGAGCTTTCTAGTCTTCAGAAACTTTTTTCACTTTTAATATTTCTCTGTGAGCACTCCAATACAGAAAATGAGCATTGAGGACTCAGCTGGTTCCCCAACTTGAAATGGTCCAGGTGCAACAAGTATTTTCCTTGCCACTGTGTTGTCAGGGCTCCCTTTTCTTTCAGTATTTTCTCTGGTGGTGTTCTCAATTTATTATGGAGACACATTCATTAGTTTTATATTATATCTGCTTTTTATGAGATTGTCATAGGAATTTTGACTTCTGTGCTAATGGGTTGTCTGCAGGAGAATGTGAAAATGAACTAGCTTGAGCTAAAGATGTGTTGAAGGCAAACAAACTTGAAAAATTAACTGACTAGAAAACCTAATCCAAATGTATTGCTTTAAAAATAATTTGTAATTGATTTCAAACTCAGATCAAAAGACCCTGTTGTCCAAAGCCAAACATTCACTACTGCTTTGTCGCAGGCTTTGCTCACAGAGTTGGATTAGCAAAATGGTAATGATTTCTAGTGAAATTGAACAAAAATGAACATCGTTCTTGTGCATTTTCACCTGTGTATATCCACAAGTGTGCACACATTCTTAGAACAGATTTTCATCCTTCCTTTCAACCATTTCTTTTTTTTTTTTTTTTTAAGCTTAAGCTCCATCATTTCAGTATTAAGGAATAGCACTTAGTGACACTTTTTTTTTTTCCCCCAACCCTTTAGAGTGTACTTTTTTTTCATCAAAGTAGACACCTTTCTCTGTTGTCTGGGAGGAGATAATTATGGGAGATAAGGACTGATCTTTCTTTTCAAACAACCATAATTAACAAGCAATCAGTGCCTTGCTCTGATCCTGGGGCAAACCCTGAAAGATCAAACGCAGATTCCCTTTCTTGCAGCCATCACCATAACACAGTCACATGTGACTGGTTTAATAAATACTGTCATCCTAGCCCTCTATGGCAGTCACTTTGCTGATGAGCATGAACAAGCTTGTTTACTATCAGATGCAAAATCGCTGCTCAAACCCCAATCGTTAGGAAGATGCTAATTAGATGGGAAAGTGATGAGGAAGAGATCAAATTCTTAAATAAAGTCAAATCCACTGAGACTGTTCTATCATATTAGTACCTTTTTCTTCCCTCTCTGGCAATAAAATTAAAGTAGCTTGTCCTGAAACAGGGCAGCTAATTTGATGTGAAGACTGCCAATATAAGCAGTTGCGGTGCCGCTTTGCATTAAGAGCGTGACAGTACAGGGAGAGCCAGCATGGTGGCTGGTCCTTGGCAGAAACCCTGGGAATGGGCATGGCAGCATTCCGGCTGGTTCCTCTGCTGAATTACAGGGGAGAAAGCCATTGCTCAAACGGCTGTGTGTGGTACCGGCTAGGAGTGATGGCTTTATTTTTTGTGGCGAATGGAAAAACGATCAGTCGAAATGTGTACAGGCTCTTTTCAGTCTCAGCTGGAAATAAGGAAAGCGGCTTCTCTGCTCATTAAATAAAACGGCTCCCCTGAGATCAGAGCGGTGCCAGCTTACTGTAACTGAAGCTCTCGTACAAAGAGTTGACAGCAGCCTTTATCCCCCAAATAACAAGCTTGACAAGTACCTTTGCCATTTGGGCACGCTGAATTCTCAGGGGAGCTTCACATGAATAAATCATTACCTCTTTAGCGACTATCCAGAATTAATGATCCCCCACCTTTTTGACAAGCACTTCTTTTTCTGTAGGTTGTGACTTGCAGCTCCTTAGAGGGTGGTGATAACTGAGGAATCCTGGAGGCTTTTGCTTTCTCCTTCCTGGATATTCCACTAACTTTTCCTGCGGCTGAATAGCTGAAAAAATATCTATAATTATCACAAAGGCTAACATTTTCAGAATAACAACATAGAGCTGGGAGAAGAAATCCCAAATGATAGGAAAACCATCATGTTAGATCAAAGTCAGAATCAAAATGAAGAACAAAACTTTCCAGAGGTTGAAAAGTAGGATTTAATTACTGTGCATATTGGGGCATTTCTTGCTTCTAGTTTTAATTAGCAACACATCAAGGTCTGAGAAAACACCTTTGTTCAGATACTTCCATGATAAACTGAAAGTTATGGATATTTTTCCTGTATGTAGTCTTGTACAATTTCCCATACGATTTTGCTGTCCCGAGAGGTGCAAAGAGTTTGGGGAAAAGCCCTGTATATAGGCAACCTGTTGCATGGTTGGAATATCAAATGACTGTGACCCTTTAGTCCCTGACTTTACACTGTTTACATCAGTGTAATCTGATGAATGATTTGAATGTCAGACTGAACTGCACCATTTTTCCTATGTTTGTATCTCATCTAAGATGATGTTTTTGTAACTTAGATTGGAAAAGTAGAGGACTGGCTCCAGGGGAAAAACTTTAAGTTCAAATGTGAACTTTCCCAAAATTCAGGGTATTTGGATCTTTGGTACTGTGAGAGTTATTTCTGTCACAATGCGTGACTGTGTCTTTTCTAAAATGACTTGATAGGTCATTAACATATCTTTAGTCTTACTTTACTGGTACAATTCTTAAAACTTCAGTGCAAGTTTCAATGAGTACATACCTCTCTGCCTTTTGGGGTTTAAGCAAGCAGCCATTCTAGTAAAGAGAAAAAGGGGAAAATATGACCTGAGACCTCACCACACTGAGAACAAAAGGAGAAACAGAACGAATCCCAAAGTCCTCAACTTTGAAGACATTCACTTTGGAGGGGAGGGGGAGAAGGGGAATGTTTGGTCAGCATTATGGCATTCCCAGTGCTGAAAAGAGAATGAAATTAAAGTTGGCCTGAGATTCAATGGGTCAGAGGAGCTACTAACTTTGCTAACTGGGATAATTCTTATATGTACAAAGGTAAAGGTTCAGTGCAGCAAAACTTTTAATGTTTCAGTTTCACGGCTGTGAATGCCTGCCACCTTTAGAAACACTCTGCTAGAGTAGCAGGGTGAACCTTCATCTGAGTATATTCTTCCCTCGGAGTTTTAAGCTGCTGTTACCAGGCAGTCTATATAGCATGAGATCAAAATCTGTCTTTTACAACCAGGTCTTGCCAAGGAGGAAGATGGAGAAAAGGGGTAATTAAGAACTTTATTAAACCTTGGCATATAAAAGTTGTTTTTAAGTAACAGTTTCAAAAGTCTCCAGCAGAGACAAGACAGTAGAAGCAACGTATTCAGAATAGCCACTTTTATGACTGATACAGAACAGTTTGATATCAAATGTATTCTTTCACAGCTAAATATGCTTGTTTTACAAATCTGGACCTAGGTCAGAGTTTCAATTATATAATTTTTATCTTTGAGTTGTAAAATCTAGCCTTACGTGTTACCATGAAGTTTTAAGATTATTATTTTTAACATTAGACTTGGTTAAGATATTCTACTGATCTATGTCAGGAACCAAATTAACATATCTTAAAATGAATTTGCATAACCTGAAAAAAAGGTTTGCACAGCCTAATATAAATTTACATTCCTAATAAACTATTAACATATCCAAAAAGGGATTTTAAATAGTACCACTATATTTTAAATCCTTCCTGTAGACTCCTAACAAACAGCTTTGATTTGCATGTCCTGACTTTGCTATGTAACGGCCTTTTAATCCTGTGCTGTCACCACCTTTGTTCATACGGACGAGAATTAGCAGTGCAAAATGGTAACCATAAGCTTTGCCTTTTGCACGTAGTAGGATTGAAGCTAAAACCAGAGTTTGCAATGGGAGGATGTTTTAGGAGATGCTTTGCTAGACTCAGCTGCAAACTTGGGTGCAAAGCTTGGACCAATCTTTATGCATTCAAAGTCTGACCCTCAAACCCAGAGTACTTCTCTCTCTCGCTTACTAGACAAAAATCAGAGTGGGGACTTTGGGCTGCTCCTTAAGTAACTATTCTAGATTTCATTCCCCATGAATACAAGATGTACGTTATTCTCCAGGATAAGTTTTTTGCTGAAGCCTGGAGAAATTTCTAGAGAGAGTTTAGCAGCAGCATGGTAGGACTGAGAATTCAGTAAAGGGTGTGATGCATTTACCAGTGGGGGAGGTCCTGACATCTGAAAGCCAGCAACTCACCGCAGATGATATTTGAATATTGCTACTTGAGTCTGTAGCCACTGATGCATAAAGGCTCTGATTCAACAAGGTACTTAAGCTTTAGGAGTCCTACTGAAATCAACTGAATGATGCATGTGTTTAAAGTTATGCACATAAAATCTTGCTGTAATGGAGCCAAGAGCAATTCCCGTTGAAATCTGCCATCAAGTTTACTCTTTTGCTGCAACTGAAACACTGGCTTTTTAATATGAAAACAGGAGTGAGACCGAGGAGTAATGTTTTGCCTTCAGCTGTTACAGTTTTCTGGAAGAGATTATACAAGCTGGCAGCGAAATAAGAAGGTGAGGCAAGGGGAGACACAACTTTCATTCTCACCCTGGTTTTCCCCAAATCCTTTCCAGGTGTTTTTATGGCCTTTTTGGTTCAGCTCTGTGCTGGCAGCTGAAATATTGCCAAGGGACCTAGAACACTAAGCCAAAACCTGTGGCTGGGTAGGTAAAGCTGTTTCTCTGGCTGAAGGTGTGTTGGGAGGTTCTTAAAAGAAAGTGATGACTCTAGGAGTAGAAAAGCAGAAATCAGTATATGGTTTAATTTGCTTAGCAAATTCCATCCATCACCCTCATGGGATTGTGATAAAGTGAGTGAATAGCTTTAACCTCAAACCTGCAATGGGATGTTGGGCAGCTCAGAGCAGGAGTTTGTATACCTGGAGGGCCAAATGGACTCCCAGTGTCCACCTTTATAGCCGCCTAGCTGTGCCAACCTGATTTTAGCTGTCACAAAAGGATCCTTTTTAGCACGGTGCATTCATGGGTTACACATATAAGAAAATAAAAATTCTGAGCCAGATCTTCACTGGCTGCAAGCTGGTGTAGCACTGAAACCCAGGGACCAATATCCAACGCACCTAGTGAGAGCCTGGTTCATTGTTTTATATGCTGATTTGTGATTCTCCTCAGCAAAGTGGCCCCATGGTAGGAGCTTACTGAGCCTTCTTAACCTCTCTACCTTTCTGTCTTATCTCTTTTGCTTTACTTATGAATCTGGTCAGTCAAACTACCAGATAAAGCTCTGACTACTGTACTGCTACTTTTGCTGCTGAAAGTCAAAGCAGAAAAATACAGCTTGATTTTTTTTTTTAATTTTTTTTTTTTTTTTGGTGTCCCTAAATGAGTTTTTATGCAGGCAGTTAAGTAAAACTCCCTTCTGACTGGTAAACTCTGTGGAAATACTGTGCATAAATATTGTGTGGACACCACTGAAACAGAGTAAATATAGGCTTGACATGACGTTATTTATAGCACTTTTGGTTTTGGAGCATAATACCAGGTCCTTCTAAAGACCTTTGTTTGTCTTTATTACATAATGCTACTGCCCTCTCCATATGGTAGGTTTTTCCTGTGGTTAAGAGCCAATAAAGCATCCTTTGGCGATGACTCCACAGGAAAAAGGACAGTAGGTAGTGACATGATAAATATTCAGTAGGTGGTTACCTGTTGTTATTCCAGATGTCTCCTCCCTTTTAAAACTCCTGGAGTAAAACTCAAGGGTCTCATCTGAAAGGGATTTATCCTCTAGCTCTGATAACTAGGGCCAGCCACTCTGAAGTGCTGACCAGGCAGATGGGTTGCACTGGTACCTCATCCCTGGAGGCCAGACAGAATTTCTTGTGTTCAAAAGAAAACACATCTGGTTTAAAAGACAACACATCTAGTTGAAGATTTGGACTAGATGACCTTTAAAGGTTCCTTCCAACCCAAACTGTTCTACAATTCTATGAAAACCCAAAATGTTCTCCCATAGATGGTGTCATTAATGGTGCCTTATACTCCAGATGTTCTCTTGCAATCACATTGTCACAAACTAGCCCTGTAATAACTATATTAACTATTGAAAGATGAAATGCTAGTGAAAACCATACCTTAATAAGGTATGAACAGTGGTAGCAGACTCTCCAAAGCCTTAGTTGAAATAGGCACAGGACATTAAAATAAATTTATCTTTTACTAAAATATATAGTCATAACACAGGCTGTATTGAATCATTAATCAAAGTTTCTGTATCAGATTTTATTGGACCAGATCATTTTATATGTGTTATACTTAAATATGTATCCCTGTGGAATGTCAATTTTATTTCTGCAATTGGGAGAGCCAAATAAATCAGTCTAAATTCGCTCTGTGTAGTTTACTGTGGGAATCAAGCTGAAGTCCCTGTTCCATAAGTAGGAGGAAGCAAGCAAACTGAATGAGAATGACAAACACTTAGATAAACACAATTTAATCAAAGTCAAATTCAGATCATAAGATAAAGAAGATGGAGAAAAGACATTTATGAAACTATGCAAAACATTTATGCCCACTATACCTAGTAGAAGAAAAAATCTCCCACTATCTTCCTCACTTGTAAGTAGATGCAATAATTCTTCTAACTGTATCTAGATATTACCTCTTATAACATCTCTTTTGTTATTTCTTCATAGTAATATCTGCACATTCTTATTTTATTTATTTTTCACCTCCAGTTTTAAAACACCTTGTAGAACCACTATATTGTAGGTCCCAAACTGAACCATACTCATGTAGTTCATGACCTGTTATGTGAGTGGCAGAATTAGGTGTATAACCACAACCCTCTAGCTTAGGTAGATTGGTGGTTTCCTTGGGTGAAGGCTATAATGAACTGTCAGTGAAAAGTCTGAGCTCTAACTTCATGTAACCTGCTCTAGGAGGCACCATCTGATTGAGGAAAAATTGATGATTATCAAGGCTCAGCTCATCTTCTAATTACTCCTCTTAATTTTCCCAAATTCCAGGCTCTTCTTTGGTCTTGGCTGTGGTGTGATTCTGTGTGTGTCATTAACGTAGCAAAAGCCAAGTCCTAATGATAGCTGCCTTAATGACAACTGTCAGTAAAGTCTCTCCACCATCCTTGCCTATCCCATAGACTGTCTTATACACCAAGCCTGTTATTTTGGCTAGGTATGATAAAGGTGTCCAGCAGATGTGTGTGTATATATATTCAGAACACAGCACAAAGATTATCTGAGAAATTCTACTAGCTTTAAATTCAAAACTGTCACTTTATTTCTCTAGCAGACAATATAATTATTCCAGAAGAACTAGGAAGCATAGAAATCCTTTATGCAATGGGTGCCTATGTTAAAAAACGATAAGAATTTGCAGAATGTATAAAACATGAGAAAGGTTTATACACAGAAATTGCAATTGAATACATTAAATCAAAGACAGGCAGAGAATGAATTAATTTGTTTCAAATGATGGTATATAGTTTAGTCAAGTTTCTATAATTTAATTTTAGTGAGCACAGTACTTTCTAATTATCTGTATACTAGCAGATCCATAAATAAAACATGGATTTTCTTTCTTGTATTCCAAGGGTTCATACACAAAAAATTCCCCAAACCCAACATTTTGGTAACTACAATGTAAATAAGCCAACTATAAAGCAGTGGTAGCAGGCAATAACAACTTTATGTGAATAAAAACATTGTCATGAAGTTTTAAAGCATTTGATGATGAGCAATAAATTCTTACAGTTCCTCTGTGAAGATCACTCAGTTTATGCATGAAAATTAGAGGTGCATGGAGAGGTGCCTTCTTGCGAGGCAGGGATTTTATTTAAATTTTTTGGTAGAATTGGCTGTGATGTTTACCGGGATAAATTGGGATACATAAATCTTCCTCATTTTGTGGCTGAGCCGCAAAACTTATAGCTTAGACAACCCCTATTGAAGAACCAAGAAAAGATTAATTAAACTACGGATACCTATCTGGGCAGGTATGAGCCAATGGAGAGAGGTCAGTCTAACGTAAAAGCATCTGTTCATCTCCTCTGGTAGTCAGTTTAGCGAAAAGCAAGCTGTTCTTGTCTTACTGGAGTTCAACAGGCAGTTTTTAAAGCAGTTGGAAGTCCAGGAGGTGTGAAGACACAAAGACTGTCAGAAGCATGACCAGAGAAGTATAGGTGGCTGATTCACTGGAAATAGCATTTTGTAGCATGCTAAAAAAATTTCAGGACTCTCTCTCTTTTTTTTTTTTTTTTTTTTTTGGCATTTTTAGGAAAAGTCAGGAAATAAACAACACAGTAAGGAGAAGCCACGCAAATGGGGAAAACCAAGCCCAGAAATAGAAAGGAATATTGACTTAAAAGAATTGGTATAAATCACATTAAACTTGACTGAATATATATATATATACACAAAGTAAATTCCCTTTCTAGGGGGCACAGGCTTCAAGGTTTCTATACAGGCAGATCTGTAATGGGAAGTGAAGTCTTTATCCCATACCACTACATTATTTTAATAAGTTCTCCTTACTTCTCAAAACTTACTTCATGACAGTCCCTGTCTAGATCAGGGTGAGAGCTATGAGCATTATTTCTTTCAGCTACTGTACCGAACAGATTGGGACAGGGATTTCTTTTGGTTCCCTGTACAGCACCTGGCACAGCGAGGTCCCAGTATATGCACAGAGCACCTGTGTCTTACAAAAATTGTGCTCTACTGGCATGGCTGGATCTTACATTTCATTACATTAGCCCAGAGAGCCAGCTTTACAAAAGTAAGAAACCCTCAAGGATCATACAAATCTTAGAAGCCCTCCAGTTTGCTGCAAAACCAGCAAATGCCACTACCATGATGCTGCGGTTTCACTTCTGCAGCCTTTCCCAGTATTAGAGAATCTTTTCCCACACTACGTAAGGATCTACAAGAGGTTAATGGACTAGATCTTGACAGGATGCGTGACGTGTCCTTAATAATGACTGTTCATTGTAACCACGTAGGAAGTTAAGGAACCTGACTGAATATTGGCTTGCTTCCTCCTCTAGAAGAATGGAATAACACAGAGGGGACTGAAGACAATTTTTTGTTCTGCATTTGCACTCTGGTTTGTAGTATTCCACTCCAGTTGTAGTACAGATCATTGTGATTAAATCAGTCAGCAGTAGCTCAAAGCCACCACTGGTTATCTTTCTGCCCTGATAAGCAAAGATCTCCAAGTATACAGGCTTTGGAAAAAATTCGCCTTGGGTCACTTGCTTTGCTAGCAAGGACGTTGCAGTATTTTTAACAATATGTTTTACTTTGAGAGGTCAGTGACTTTTGCCTGGGTATTTTTTGTTCTAAATATAACATTTATCTAAAAAAGAAAAATCCAAAATATCAGAGTCTTCTTTACACAGCATTTTAAGTAACAATTTTCTTAAAGTGTCCTGAATACCCCGTAATTTGCAAGGAGGAAACAAAATCAAAGTCAAGCAATTTTTTAGTGTTCAGAGAATTAAGAACAGAATTACAGAAGATTATTTTAAAGTCCCCTTAGAGATATCTTTTTTTAGGTGGATTCTCATAAAAAGGCTCTCCGTCTAGATCACTGGTTAATAGCTCTCAGCAGACAAAGTGCACAATGCTGAGCTGTTTGTGTTTTGTCATGTGAACTGTATGGCCCCGATTATGTGTCTAGAGCCGTTATGCACAATTCAGTACTCCTCTGCCAAAAAAGACAAAGGTTGGGGGGAATTCTGTTACTGTAATTAAAGTAGGTCTCAATCAGAATCATAACCAAGCATTCAAAATCACCTGAAGGAAGTATTCCTCTATCATCTTCTCCAAAATGTTACTTGAATACAGTGCAGTATCTCTCCCTGTTTGACTCGAGTATAAGTGCTCTGCAATGCGATGAACTGTGCAGAGCTGTTTTCTCTGAAAACCTGATACTAACATATCCCTACAACCGTCCAGCTCACTGAATAATTAATAGCAGATAACTTTCTTCAATGACTTTTATTTGTTGCATTTCATGGAAAAAAATAGGTTTCTTCCTAAATGTATTTACTGCTTGAAATTACTGGGTAATTTTAGCAAGCAGCTCTACATTTTCTGTTTGTGAATGAGTAGTTCACTGTGCATATTTAGAATTCAAAGTTGAAGCAGTTTTGCCTGCAGATGTATAATTTGGTTGCAGACAGGACATTTCACATCTAAACAGCTTTCCTTTCTGATTTTACAATGCTAGACAGACCTCTCCCTTCACTCTCCACTCTTAGCACAAATGTCAGACAGAGGTGGGGCTTACTTTACTCTGAAATTTCAGGAATAATCTCCAAAATCACTGCTCTGTTTTTGCAAACGCAGATGAGGTTCTTTTCACATAATATGTCATAATCATCAGATTATTGTTTAGGTGGATACACAGCATTACAAATACAACTGTGACTATACTTTCACCCAACAGCTTTCACTCATAAAGAGGGGATGAAAGGCAGCAACAACATGAGAAATAGAGATCTGTGTACTTCAGCAGCCTTAAATGTGTGTTTTTCTTATAGTATAGAAGAAACAAAAAAATGTGGTCTTTCTAAAGTGTGATTCTGTACTTGTTGTTACTCGTCCTGAAGCATGTAGACCTCCCATGCAACTTTTTATAACATATCAGGTATGGGATCCCGTTACAGAACCAGGGTGGGGTTTTCAAATGCAACCAGTGCACCAGTGTTGACTTAGCAGTTGGATCATGATGAAGAGGCACGCTGCAAAGGATTTGCAGAAACTCCAGCCTCCACATTTGATGAAAATCAGGGACCTTATTTTTAGGAGGAAGAAAACAAGGCTTTAAGAGCCACTGACCATGGGTTTAGATCTTTTGGCCATGGTCAGTGAGGCAGTGTTTCTGCAGGGGTCTAGGCATGAAGGTGGTGCCACACAAAGGGGCTCAGCGCACGAATGCGGTCTTGACGATTATCGGCCCTTTGCATCGGGAATCTTAATGTTACAGCTCCTGACTGACTCACTGGTCTCACTGTACAAGCTCATAGTGAGGTTCCTTGAACTTCTGTGACTTGTGGACCCCAGTGTTTGGGTTTTTTTTCAGTGGAGACATGCCTCCTTTTTGCAGTTTCATATACATGGATAAATAGGTTGTTTTTCTATGTCACGTTAGAGGTCATTTGTGGAGCATTAGAAATGGTTAACAAGAAATAATTCTGCAATGTTGTAAAGTCCTGTATGGCAGTCTTTTGTATTATATTAGTACACAATATACAGTATTCTTTAGTATCTGGCTTTTTTAGGCTGTCAAGTTTCAGTAATGGAATTTCAGCAAATGATAAATGCAGCATGGTCCATAAATGTTATTTCCTCCAAATTTTGCATCTTCTTGACAAAATAATAGCTAGCCACAACATTTTGATCTGGTTAAGTGCTCTTCTGTCTAGGGATATTTGCAGCAACACTTCATAACAAAAAGTCAATTAGCTGTCAGTAATTTAGCTCTATTTTATGGTTTTTGTAAGATTTTTTGATAGCCTTCACTTTTTGTTTCTCTGTGAGGATTTCTTTAGCTGAAAAACACTAATCCCATGGTAATAATGATAAAGTTCTTAACGCTTCCAAGTGCCAGCTTTGCTAGTCTTCCTTCAGGATAATCAGATCTTTGACTACAAACTCTTCCCATTTAATTTCTCTTGAGAATGACTTCCTGAAGCAGCAGCTTGAAGAAACAAAAATGAACACAGAGAATGCATCTGATTGAATGAGAGAATCAATATGAACATTATGTATTCATGATTATTCTCCAAAATTTCAAGCTAAAGGTCAAAAAACAATCTCCACAAATTTAAAAAGCTTTTAAAATGTGGCCTTAAATTGTAACCTCAGATGGACGTCTTTATGAGCTTACGAGCTATGCTTAGACTCAGGTAGCTATACAGTGTTGAATAGATTATGGCAGTGTTTGGATCACACTTCCCCCCCCCCCCCCCAGTTTTACTATAGTTAGCTTACATCTTAAAATGGTCTGATACGTGCTCAACTATATTAAAATCTGTATTTTAAAGAAAACTGGGTGGGCGCTTTGCTGGAACTGGCTCTTTCTCATTATTGGGGTCCATTTCAAGGACACAGTTATTGTTCTCCCCCCCCCCCCCTTTTTTTTTTTAAAACTGGAAAATTCTTCCTTAAAAAAATGCTCTAAAATACTTGGAAAAAATGGTATTTTACTTGAAAAATAAAATGTGAGCAGAGAGAAGGGTATTATTTGTTTTGCTGCTTTCTAGGACCTATGTATTTAAACTGGGAAGAAAGGGGATTCTTCTTCCCATTCTTTGCCTTTCTTGGGAGAAGGAGCTAGCGGCGATCCCAACGGCTGTGCCCAGCTTCGGGGGCAGGTAAAAGCATTGCAAGGGGCGTGAGGCCCTAAGTTTCTTCTCTGCGCTGTTAGATCTGGGCAGCAGCAGACTGAGCTAATTTGGGGAGTTTCTTGCACAGCCCAGACTGCCCCAGGCGAGGTTACCGGAGCTTTGTGGAAAGGACTTTTGGTTTTATCCTGTTGAGACCCTGCAGCTGATGCAAAATGTTCCTAATCAAGTTTAACACCCATTCCTGGGGACCAGGCCCAGGTACAAAGTGTCTCTCTGGATCTTATAGAGAAGGCCAGAGGGGAAATATCTGACTGTCTTTTAGCAGCTAGTGGTTGCTGTATGGGAATGTATTTGGTTTGCCACTCAGGTATTTCAGCTATTTGAGGGTTCCACGTAGGACAGTTTGTGGGTGAGCTGGGTCTTGGACATAGTTAGCAGTACATTCTGGTGCTTGAGTGAGGTATATGAGAAATGTAAATCACATTTAAAATTTATTGCTCGCCATGTAAAAGAAAAATTTCTTGAACAAATAAGAGAGCTGCACAGAAGTACAGTCATTTAATTAAATATAGTTAAGAACTGGAAACCAATTAATTTCTGGAGAAATGGAACTGTAAAGTATTTTTCATTAATTGCGATGTCATTAACTTACCATGCTACTGCACCAATTGAATGTAGAACATAAGTAAATTCAAATGCATTTTGTCAGATTCGAGGCTCTTTCAAATAGATTAGGAAAGAATGAAGTGTTATACTGAGATGACAAGTATAAGGCTTAAAATCTTTTTTTTTTTTAAGTGCACAATTTGCATGTCAAATAGATGGATGTTCACAGAATCAATTTACTTCTGAGACCTTTGATCAAAGATTTGGGGGGAGCCATAAAGAGCAATTCTCTTGAAAATGTTTGCTGGTTTCTAATGAGAACTGGCACCATTTGGGTACGTAGATGAAAGCACACCTAATCTTTTTTTACTCCTCCTTCTTAATAATACCCTTGGATTCAGCAATTAAGCACAGCAGGAAGAAAGGTCCTGTACAGCACATCTCTGCAGTAATAAAGCAAGCTGTCTAACTCCTGAAATAAGTAGATATTCCTCATACAGGAAGTCACTCGTCTATAGGGGAACCAGACGAGAATGCAGCTTGGTTAATTTTCACACAAAATTGAGGAATAAAGATTTGGAACTGTGCCCATGGAGGCTGGAATAACTTCCACAGCCTGGGATAAAACCAGCTCCAGGCAATGTGACTCTGCTGCATAAGGAAAGATCACCATAGCAGATCCTTCATTAGGGTTAACAGAAAGAACTGGAAAACAAAGCCAAGAATTCGTTTGCTTCTTCCCCCTTCCCAGGTGGTGTAGCACAGAAAAATCATAAGGAGGTCAGCGAAGCAGAGGAAATAATGGAGCTGGGAGCAAACACTCCCGTTGCCCAAAGTCCCCCCATCCCCTAAGATCAGAGCTGAGACTCATAACCCTGAGAGAGTCTCACAGCAGAAGACATCAGCATTTCAACTCTGAGTTAAATATAATCATGGCCCGCACAGCAGAAAGCATTCTTTGATGGACGGGAATGGTGTTTTATTGCTTCAAAATATTTCCTTCTCATTCTCACACTAGCATGCAATTCAGTTTCCAGAAAACCATTCCCTTAGCAAAATGGGGAGAAAGGGATTTTTTTTAATTTATTTTTTTGCTACCTTTGCAGGGGAACTCTACACCCTGATTCAGCCTTACATCTGTGACATGTTTTATGGCCCTGTGCTCTGCCTTGTACAAGGCCATAGTTGCCCGCTCGCACACTGGGGATTCCTATCTGACTATCTATATTGACTTGATGGTCTGTCCTTTAACAAGTCATTTGACCCTTCTACTAGAGCCTGTCCCTCTACCCAATATGGACAGGGCATTCAAGGAAAAGTGTTTTCTCAGTTTATTATCGCTGCAGTTAAAATTGGAGGATGAGGATATTCTCTCTGAATGTCTGGAAGTACAGGAGGTTTTGTCACGATAGGACTGAAAGGAGGTGGTTGGGGTTTTTTTTACATAATAAAATGAAGACACTGAAATTAAATAGATCCTTTATATTTTGTAGTATTTCATGTTAATATGGCTGACATTTTGCTCCTGCTTTTCTAGGAAGCTATTAGCTTTTATTATTCTTTTAACTGCATCAGATTATCCAGTAATACCCACTGCTGCGAACTACATGGCCTCAGAACTTTTACAAGTTGTACTGAAGTAAGAAAGTTAAGATAAATTAATGCAGGGAAAATCTTGAAATGAAACCACTTGACCCCTATTAAAATTTGCTGCTAGCATTGTTTGGAGTTGTGCTTAATGTTTGAAATTGCTATATCATTTAAAATGACATCGTGGAGTGGTATAGCTGCTTTAAGACATCATTTTTAAAAAATGAGGGTTACCATGTCATTTGCTGCAAAGCCGTGAATCCCAGGAGAACTGAGTTGTTCCTCCATGTTAAACTAAAAGGCATTAATCTTCTCAGATGCAGTATCCCACATACAAATTCTTGCTCTGTAAGACTAGAAAAGTCTCTCAGTCCTAGGCTTGTCAAGACATTAAAAAATAGGAAAAAAAATAAACAAAGCTGTACTTCATGCCAGGAAGAAAAGACACGGGATGCATGTCTAGTTCAACCAATAAATCCTTCTCTGTAGGGGATGATATGCTTCTAAAAACTGGGCAATAGCTCAGCCTTCCAGTGACAGCAGTCAGGTTATTCCTTGCATGATCAAAACTGTTCCTTGGGTATGGGGGCTTGTGGGCATCACACTATGTCTTTGAGGCAATATCTATAAATAGGATACCCATTCTGCTGTTTTCAAGATTCAGACTTGGAAAACTTTCTTGTGTCTCCTCTTACAAGGCCTGGCATAAAAATGGATTTTATAGAAACACACAGGTCAAATTGGTCCAAGTCTGATGGTGCAGGCAGCTATCCCTGGCAAGATCTCCTTATTCAGGTTGGCTTTCCATCAGGTTTATGATACTTCATAGTCATCTTTCTCTGTAAGTTATCATCTTGTTCAGAGCAGATTATTGCTGTTGGGAGTCTAAAACAAAATACTCAATGGATATGGCTTTGTGCTCCATCAAGTTTTGCCTTGTCTTTCTCCACTTTAGTACCAATTTTGATTTTATCTGCACTTTACCTGTTTGTGACAACATTGAAACAAAAGAAAGAAAGGGTTTACAGTGTGTTTGTTGGTAAAATGAATACACACTAAATTTAGCTTGATGTTTTTCTGCATGATACCCCTTATCTTTTGTTGATATAATATCTAGCTTGAAATTTGGTACAGCAGTAATGATTGCATGGCAGCCTGGGGCACACTACTGAGGAAACAACAAACTGCAATGGTGAATCAAGTCAATTCCTTCACATTTGAGAGCAGCTATATGGGCGTTTGTTATCATTAAATGAACTTCAGGGAGTTGGTGAAGATATGCAGAGACAAGTTTTGTGGAGTTCCTTGTATTTCATGTGAAAGGAGGATCCATCTCACCCTAGCTGTGTACAGAGTGAGAGACTGTACTGTGCATCCAAGTCTGCTGCTATTCAGCATAAAATACAGACAACTAAATTTAGGCATCTCCATGTAGGTTTATACATGTGAGCAGGATGCCTAAATTCCTATTTTAGTCTATGAATGGAAATCTGCCAATACAGCTGAAGAAAGTGGAGGTTTGGGAGCTCTTCTTCTCACCCTAAAGAACACAGAGACACCCCCATCTCCAAGGGTTGATGTAAATCTTCCCTCTCCTATTTGTCTGTGGGGAGAGCTGACAGCAATTGTGTTCTGAAATGGCTAAACACATTAAACTAAATACAATATGTGGTAAGTTAATGAGTGCTAATCAAGATTAATATGCTGAAATCACTGAGATTCATCTTTTCAAGAGGAGGATAAGTCAGAGGGAAATCAAGCCGCATATGTCTGATAGCTGCACAAGATTGCTCTTGATGATTTAATGGGTCATTTTTATTATTTATGCTCTATGCATTCCAATTCAGTAAGAAAAAGACTTGCTAGCATGAAATTAAATGAGGTATTATTGTATTGACTAATATCTGAAACTGGATCTAAATACCGTTGAATTCACCAAATGTATGAAGTACTCAGAATCAGGGGATATGGGGGCCTGAGAGCACGATGCACCCGCTGGTCCACAGAGAAATGTAAACCCAACTCTGCATAAGAACAGAGGATCTCTTTCTTATTCTCAGACAGAACCTAATTTAAGTACTCTACATCTTGTATTAGTTAGATATTTATGTGCACAGTATGTGTGGACAGTGAAGTATTATATCTAAGGATCTGTTAGGAGAGGCAAGAAGCTTGCAAGATGTAGTTTTGTTAAAGGAAAAACATCTAAGTGATTTACATACAGTGGGACAGTGCATAAGAAGTGAAAGGCAATAAATGATAGGTCTGCTCAGATGTTTCAGCAGCAAAAAAATAGGAAAGTAGAAGGTGATGAGAGAATTATGGAAATACAGTATTATAGGGAAAGAAAAGAAGGTAAAAGCTGTATAACTTATGACAGGGTTTTTTTGTCATAGTATTTATCTCCCACTGCAGGAGTTACACACACTGTTCATTTTATATTTATTTCCTATGCATGGAATCTGAAAGGAGAAAAATCTTTTGTTATTTAAAGAGCTTGTACAAGACCACTTTCATTGCTGTGACCTAATATCTCAGTTCAGCTGTTTGTCAATGCAAATAACATTAGATCTTCATTTTGGAGAAGCTGACAGTGAAATGCTACCTCTATGCAATCAAATATATTCAGTAAGACGTAATTGGTAATCTTTTCTATGCCTATCACACCTGGTTGGGTATTTTTCGGAAATGTATTTCAGCAGAAAATGTTATTTTATCCATATTTGTAATTATACTCATCAAAAGAAAGGATCAGTTTTGACAGTTTTCTTCACTCTTAATTTCTATAAAACTTTGAATTGTTTCAATCTTCTAAGATTTTCTTAAATGAGGAAATTTCTTATTCAATTTTTGAATCAACTTTAATTTCAAAATGTAAGCTATTTATAAGGAAACGTGTTTTAAAAATGAAGACGTGTCAAAATCAAAATGAAAGCTTGACCTAAATCTATTTATTCTTCTGTTCAAACTTTCAATTTACAACACTTTTTTACCATTACATTTTTTCTTCTTCAAAAATTTTATGAAGCATAAGGGAAGCAGTTCTGAATGTGTGAAACCTCATGCTTTAAAGAGAAGAGACACATATCTGGACTCCTTAGATGTGATAAGCTTAGAATAGATGAGTTTTTCACCAGGATAGGTAATATTTTTGGGTACCTTTTTATTTTTCTTCTTGTTTCTAAGCCATTAGGACACTTTAGACTTTTTGTCATATACAGGAAGCTGAAGAGTTTGGGGAGGGGAGGGGGTTGAGTTTTGGTGTTTGGTTTTTTGTGTGTTTTTTTTTTTCTTTTAACAGTTGCTGAACCTTTCTAATGGCTCTTTGGTTTCTGGAGCTTTAATCAAGAAGAAAAGCCCCAAATGTCATGAAACCCACCATAGAAATGAAGATGCAAGTCTCGCTCTCTTTGTCTGCCCTTTTGTTAAGACAGTTAAATGTTTCCACAAAGAAAATGTTCTGACATACTCTGAATTTTCCAGGTTTTTTTCATTTCCAGTAGGTCACCTGCGTACCATGATGACTTAGGGGAGAGCATCTGACACTGTCACCCGGATGGCCTGGCTACATGGACAGGTATCAGAATGGAGCAGCTGCTGGAGCTGGCGTGAATCACAGAGCTGCTTCATTTCCCTTCACAGATTCTTGCTTGACTCATTTTTTGTTATGTAGCTTGGCTTCCTGTTCCTGGCTCTCTCCAGGCAGCTGAATTTTCATGATAAAAGCAACAAAATCCAACTACAAGGCTCCAAATTGGACTTCCTTGACAAAAGAGACACCGGTGCTATCATTCAGACACCAGTCCCTGCCTCAAGTCTTTTGACTTAGCAAAGTCTTAGCAAACTTCAGCCCTCACCACTTTGGCAGAACCAGGATGCTGTGTGTTATTGTAGGCACTATTTACATGGGTTTTGCTAGTTCAAAAGCAATCAGTGGAAAGAGATTGCCAGGGACCCTTTCTTGTGGATGGTTCTGTCTAAAGATACAGCTCACATTGAGCATGATGCTTTCTCAAAGATTTCTGCATCTAGTTGAGATTTCATTGAAATTGGCACTTTTTATAATCAAGATGAGACCCACCTAATGGTTAAATAATTATTTAGACGGTACAACATTTCCCATTCCCTCCACTATTACAGATCATTTTGTTAACATGGGTAGAACCAGCAGCTTTCACATTTAACACCGGCCCCTGGAGAACTTTGATCACTCAAGTTGGATGTAGCTGAAAAGCAAATCTCCAAGTAAAGGTTCTGTGACTCGGTAAAGACCTCCCAAAGTCCTCACTCCTCCAGTGCTTCTCTGCCTGGATGCTTTGATTTCCTGGTCTGTGACAATCATACACATTATATCACAACTATAGATTAGACAACAAGAGGAAATCTTTCCCTGACTTTTGGATATGTACCAATATATACAGAAGTTTACATTTATACCTATTAAAAAAATTAGCTGTACTTCAGACAAGAAAGAAATACAGAGCTAGCTGAAAAAAAAGCACAAATCAAAGCCAAACAAAACAGTCATTCCAGGCTTCTTGTTATCTGCTTGTAGTGTTAACACTGAAAATCTAATTAAAGTAATGGGGACAACAACTTTCTCATTATTTTCCAAAGCTTTCAGTTGTACAATAAGCAGGTTGATATAGAGTATACCAATGGCTGTTGCTATAATAAATTCACTCATATCAAAACTCACTTTTGTGGGAGTAAAAAGAGTGGAGCAATAATATTGATAAATGATGAAAATACATACACTTATGGAGTTTTTCCTTGGTAGATATCCATGCACTCAAAAGAGGGAGACTATTCATCATTAGCCTTGTTTTCTGTAGGTAGGGACACAGAGGACATGCCTATGCTGTGATCACGATGCATAGCTAAGCTTGCCTCACATGAACCTATCCTGAGGGCAAATGCTGTAAATCATTAGTTCACACATGTTTCTGCAACTGGACTGTTACCAGCAGCTGAGCTATAGACAGCTGAAGATAATCCTATGTTTGGGTAATTCTATGCTTTGTTGCAACCAAAGAAGTGATGTAGTGGTGGCATATGCAAAGCCATGATTTGGAGCAAGAGATGCCCAGCATCAGTTGGATCTTGATTTTTAAAGATCCACAGATGGAAGCAGCAAAATTTGTGGACACTGTTGAAAACTTGGTCCAAGGTTGCTGTGTTGGGTATGCGTGGCAAGGTTTTCGTAGCGGGGGGTGGGGGGAGCTACAGGGGTGGCTTCTGCCAGAAGCTTCTCCTGTGTCTGACAGAGCCAGTGTCAGCCAGCACCAAGACAGCCCCGCTGCTGGCCAAGGCCGAGCCCATCAGCGATGGTGGGAGCGCCTCTGGGATAACAGATTTAAGAAGGGAAAAAAAAGTTGCTGAGGCACAGAAACTGCAGCCAGAGAGAGGAGTGAGAACATGAAAGAGAAACAACCCTGCAGACCCCAGGTCAGTGCAGAAGGAGGGGGAGGAGATGCTCCAGGTGCTGGAGCAGAGATTCCCCTGCAGCCCGTGGGGAAGACCATGGTGAGGCAGGCTGTCCCCCTGCAGCCCAGGGAGGTCCATGGTGGAGCAGATCTCCACCTGTAGCCCAGGGAGGACCCCACGCCGGAGCAGGTGGATGCCCGAAGGAGGCTGTGACCCCGTGGGAAGCCCGCACTGGAGCAGGCTCCTGGCAGGACCTGCGGACCTGTGGAGAGAGGAGCCCACGCTGGAGCAGGTTTTCTGGCAGGACTTGTGACCCCACAGGGGACCCACGCTGGAGCAGTCTGTGCCTGAAGGACTGCAGCCCATGGAAGGGACCCACGCTGGAGCAGTCTGTGCCTGAAAGACTGCACCCTGTGGAAGGACTCCATGCTGGAGCAGAGGAAGAGGGTGAGGAGTCCTTCCCTGAGGAGGAAGGAGCAGCAGAGACAATGTGTGATGAACTGACCAGAACCCCCATTCCCCATCCCCCCATGCTGTTGGCAGGGAGGAGGTAGAGGATTTGGGAGTGCAGTTGTGCCCAGGAAGAAGGGAGGGATGGGAGGGAAGGTATTTTTTTAAGATTTGGTTTTATTTCTCATTACCCTACAATGATTTGATTGGTAATAAACTACATTAATTTTCCCCAAGTGGAGTCTGTTTTGCCCATGATTGTAATTGGTTGAGCAATCATTCCGTGTTGTTATCTCAAGCCATGAGCCTTTTGTTATATTCTCTCTCCCCTGTCCAGGGGGGGGGGGGGGGTGTGATAGGGTGATAGAGCAGCTTTGGTGGGCACCTGGCATCCAGCCAGGGTCAACCCACCACAGTTGGTTGGCCACAGTCATGCAGTGAGTCCATGACAGCTCCCAACAGGCAGAAAAAAGCAATTCTGTTTCCTGACAGCTTTTTTGGTTCTGAAGTGTGCTCTCTTTCCAGGTGCAATCATGACTATTTTTTCCCAGAAAAATGGAGTCTTGTCAAAACATCCTCAGATGTTTTTAGGTCATTTATTTTAGCTATTTCTTTCCCTGGAAATAACCTCAGAAACTTTCCTGTCAGAAACACCATTGATACTAATAGCACATCCACTAAAAATACCTTTGGTGAAACAGCAAGTGAATCTTCCTTCCAAAACTCACATAAAGTATTCCTACAGTGAATTTTGTGTCTCAAGCTTGAAGTAACAGTAGGCTGACCTTTCTTTAACCTATCCCTTGGGCTATACAACTGTTTAAATACTGATACTATATCCCTAGGAATGCTTATTCAGTCAGAATATACTTGGACGAAATGTGGAAACTGAACTAACATGAGCCTTCACACAGTCACTGAGTATAGGAACAGGCCTAATATTCCTGTATAGGAATAGAATATGATACAACAGATATTCTATCAATAACAATGTTATTGTATCATTCCCAGGAAAGAGTGAGAAGAGGGAAATAGTCATTTGTGAAACATAATTATTATGGTCTTCTCTTTGGTGGCATTTGGCTCCCTGGTTTACCTGGCTCATTTCTTTCTCCCCACACAGCAGAGAGATGGTGCCAAAGTGCTACTTACTTTTCCTGTCTCACCTCTGCATGGAGGTGGATGGTGGAGCTGGGCTGTTTAGGAGCTAAACTGGAGCTACTTGGAACTAGCATCACATATCACAACAAACTCACCTCTGGCCTTACTGGGACGGCTCATCCTTGTAACCAAAGGCAGTCTAGCTCCAGTCTGTTATTTTAAATAAAGGCATAGATAGCTGCACTCACAGTCACTTTAGTGTGTACAGTTCAGTACAGTCAGTATGAATATATGTTGCAACAGGGTAATGATCCCAGAGTGCCCGTTGTTACAGGGAAGATATTGAAGAGAACAATAGCAAACTAAAGGAGCACATCCATAATTTTAGGCTTACAGCCTCCAGCAGCAGCCTGAAGGTCTCATTGCAGCAGGGTTATATAGATTCATGTTAACAGCAACTGTTTCCCTTATACTTTGATCTTTTGCTTACTCCTTGGATGCAATGTTTCAGTTTCATAGAGGATGTTACCCTCTTTTAGGAGTGCCAGATATTGTGGGGTTTCCCCTGCAGCCATACCTTTTACTGCACCCTAGGGGTAGGTGCTTTCATTAACTTTCATATATATATAATTTGGTGGTTTCAGGGACCAAGTTTTTCCAAGACTAAAACAAGGGGGTGGGGTTTTTTTAGCTCTTTTTCATGTAACTGTTGCCACAATCTAATGGGACTAAATTTGGTTTCCTTCTAAATAAATCTTACTGTCATTTAGCAAGACTGCAAAATTAAATAGATGCAGCAGTTCTGTGCTCCATAGCAGGAAGCCAAAAGCAAAGATATTTTAGATTAACAAATGAGGTGGAAATGATTTTTCCCCCAAGGACTTATTTCCCATGGGAAAGCTAGTTTCTCAGAAAAAGGAGGCTCTAAAAATAGATTGTGTCACAGAGTTCTGAGCCAGCCTGCATCTTCCTCATCCTTCATGGAAAAGCACAACACACATGCGTGCTGTGGTCTCCAGGAAGACTCGGGCAACTCAGAAACATTTTAATGGCTTAACAACAACAGCATTAGCACAGAAGAGTGGGCACATAGGGATGTGAAGGTAATGCAGGTGTACTATTTATTGGAGTGTTAATTAGGCTGAGCAATTATAAAGGGTAGATAAATTCAGCTGGTGGAAAAAGCATTTTGCTGCTAGCAAAAGGACAGCGTAAACACTTTGCTCATCTGTGGAGAATATAATGAATGTTCTGTCCTTGCACAGCTGTGGCAGAGCTAAGAAAAGATAGGTAAGATCTAATTAATGAAGAACATAATGGATTTTTGTCCACAGTTGACAAACATGAATGCTGTATCTTTTCAATATTTTAATTTTTATGTAAACAGACACTTACTGATGTCCACAACCTGCAGCCCTACCCTCTCTCCACTGCTAAATATCTTCAGACCTTGTAAAAGTAACTCCATTCCTGCTGTTCAGGTTAGCGTTAGAGACAAATCAAAGTGTTCAACCTCACAAAACAATGAGCACTTCTGCTAAGACACTTAGGATCCAAGGATACCCAGTAAAGTATTTTGTACCTTGTGAGCTGCAGCCTGCTTGCACTGACAGACATGCTGAATGGGGAGGAAAAGCACCAGAGACTCACAGTGGGGACTGATACCAGGGAAGATATATGAGAAAAAGTGGTTCAAAACCCTCAGGACTTGTTCTTTTGAGGCCTTGGCTGCAAATGGCAGAGAATGACTGAGATGAGCTGAACTCATGCTATTTTTGCCACCAGAAAGGGGTAAAATCTCTCATGCTTTTATATAACTTCTGCTCCCCTGGGTTATGTCTGGAATAGGTTTATATTTGTCACCAATGATTATTTATCTATCTGGAGCACTGGGCAGTTGAGTCAGCATTGACTGCTAAAACACCAAAACCTCCCTTACTCACAGCACTGTTGTCACAGTCCTTCATATGGGCTAAGTAGTTGAAAGAGGAAATTCACATTTGATATTTTAGCTTCAGTCCCTCTATAGTTATAGTTCACCTAATGCTTATGAACATGCAGATATTAACAGATCTAACAGCTTCCTTCAATAGTTTTTATACAGTCTGAAAATGATTATGGAATTAAATAATTCAATTGTATTATTACTTATTACTTTTATCCTTGTAAAACCTGGGAACTGGGGTAATAGAAATACTACTTTTAGTAGTATTACCATATTAACAGAGATGGAAATTTTCTAAGATACAGACTTTTTAAAAAATCTCACATCTTAAATTATAATGAGATGAGGAAACACTAAATGGTTAATCTACACAAAAGTTTAAGAAGAAAGACTGTTTAAACTAGTAATAGCATTACTTTGTAGGGAAGCAAACAGGCAAAGATAAGCCAGAGAAAGGTATTCTGATATTTACCCATAATGCTACCCAAAGCCTGATAAGACTCCTGATGAAGAGATGAAGATCCAGAGTATTTTTGGTACCAAGGGAAGATGCGGTAAAACAACCTGTCATGTAGATAGAAGACCATCCCATGTTGACTTCCTTAGCTAAATAGAAATTCTCTGAAATTCTGCTACAATAGCATTCATCCTCTTAGATCACGAAAGTCTTTCCTTCATAATAAATCTCTTATCCCTCTGGGCTGTTGCCTCTGCAGGACTCCAATGTACTGCCAGGAGGGAGTCTGTCTATCCCTGGAAGTGGAATTGATGTAGTCTTTCTATTTGCAAGACCTTTCTTTAGTATAGGACCTCAGATCTAGTAACAGCCATTACTTTAAGGGTATTGAACTATCGTAAATATCTCAGCAGTTGAGTATACGCCCTGGGAAAGGCTAATGTAGGCCACTGAGTACCAGACATATATTTTTGAGAGGTGAATTGCAGTAAGAAATAAATGTGAGAATCACAGGAGGTTAATAATTGAAAATCATAGAAAAGTTATTTTACATCATTAAATCGATCTTTTTAGTGATACTCAGAATTAACAGCAATATACATGTAACTGAGACATTTATTAATAGATTAAGTGCGTTTCCGAAAGTCAGTCTCTCCTCTTCAAGAGCAATCCAATGGAGACAGCACACGAGAATGGACCCTTAGGTCCTCTTCATATCACAAGTATGTACTAATGCATTTTTTGGCAAAGTGACAGAATCAAAGAGAGAAAAGCTAAAGATGAGAGTGTTGTGGATGAGAACACTTTGATGGACAAAAATGCCATTAATGTCAGAAAATGGTACATCCAGGATAGAATTTATATCAAAATTTTATCAAAAGACACTGAGAAATAAACAAACAAAGGCAATCAAAAAGAAGAAAACTCATTCACCCCCACCCTCAAAACCTTAGTCATTGCCCTGCAGGTTGAGCTTGTCTTCTGATGCACTGATGTAATAAATGTAGAAAATTCAAGACATGCATCAGGCATAGTAATATAAGCTACAACAGTCATGGAGGAGACTTATAGGTCCACCAGGCAGACCGTGGCTTAGGCTTAGCCTGTGGTTAAAAAAAACCTTGGATCTGAATTAGCCTGATAGCCAAATAAATTTGGCCTTGGATCAAAATTTTAGGCTGGGCCTAAAAAGGGTTATGGAGCCAAGACGAACATATTTTCTGATCTTTGTGAAATTTTGGAGATGAATGATGGTGTTCATGCTCACGTCTGTTGCTTAGAAATGGAATTGGAAGCAGAGGGGTAAGGAAATAATAGCGGAAAAAACCTCTTTTAAATGAATAGCAACACTTTCTGATATCTAATATACAAATACCAAAAGGGCTGAAGATGAAACATAAAGATGTTGTTCTGTGTAATGGATTTAATCTTAGAAAACTCGGCTCCTCTGTGCCATTTTAGGCACTGTTAAAGTAAGAACACACGTCCCAGCCTCAGTGTTGCAGTCTCCAAGGCATTTTGGAAAGTAAACAGTGAGCCTATGGAGGCACAATACCCGACAAAAACACAGACCATCCATCAGCAAGTGAGCACTTTTCACCTTACCATTTCATCCTGACAGTGTATGGCCCCCAGGTGAGTAAGGGAAGTAATTGTCTGCTTTTGTCATCTGCAGATGACACCCCTGCATCACCACAAATACCTCTTTGCTCTGGTCCCTCGGTAAGGCAGATACCACCGCCACCTTTCTGAAGCGTATCTCAAGGTGAGTAGAGTCAGTGTGCAAGGGGCAATGTTTTAATGCACAATTTTAAGCTACGCACTGCAAGTATTAGAAATCAAAGCGCCATCTTTTTGTTGTTATTTCTTTCCAGATGTTATTCATGAATGAGAAGGTTGGTGGATAGTATCCAGGATGTCCCATACGACCTCCCATGCTTATTCCCTAAACACAACTCCATTGGGCTATGATCATCTTGAAGAACAGAGTGGCAGGAGAACTAAAGGATGTGCCTCCTATTACTTACTGGGATGATTCATATCATTTTGTGTATGATACTGTAAAAACATTTCTTCAAAGCATTCTGAAAGGGAAAACTGATTTATTCTGAGAATCAAATAAAAGTTTCTTCCACTTGTTTCATTTCTAGAATGTTAATAAATCTACAGTATTTCCTCAGATACACTGGATTCCCACAGACACAAATAATTCCAACTGTGATCAAGGCATGCAACAAGGTACCTTCTTAGCTTAAACTGCGCTGACTTCCTGTGCAAATTAGGGAGCTGTCTATGCTAATTACCAGCTCTGATCGTTTGTTATCAAACTCATGCTATTTGTGCACACAGATGAATCAAGTGCATGTGGATCTGGGACAGATGCTTGCAAATGCTCTATGAATGCATAATCGTCTTTCTAGTTCCTTCAAGAGTAGTAGAACTTCTATCTGAAATACAAACCACAGTAAATACAAAAATTGGGTGACTGCTTAATGGTTGTTAGCTCTTAAAATTGTATTTTCTTCCAGACAAAATTATCATAACATTTCAATTTAGCCAACAAAGCAAGTTTTAAAAAAATGTTGCTTTATGCAGCCATAAAACTTGTTATTGCATTATCCCATAAACTCATATAATTGAAACATTTAGTTGTTGGGTCATTCTGGGCAATGAGCCGAAAACCTTATTTATAAGTTTTAGCTGGTCTACTCAACAGTACCTGACATTCAGGCCTCCTACATATTTAAATACAGCCATTATTATTCATGTACTATTTGTACTGAAGTACTTCCTGGACTTCCAGTCATGGGGAAAGGCATCAAAAGGGTGTAACTTTGATTCCACCTTAAGAATCAACGTGTGATTTTTGTTTGTCTATCTATGTGTCTATATAACATTTACTATACATTTTTATGCACAAAGTCTGGGTACCTTTGCGTAAAAAAAGCAGTTACATACATCCATATTGGTGTTACAGGTAATTTTTGCCTAAACGAAAAAAAAAAAACCAAACCCTGCATATACTTCATGCATTCTCCTACCTTCCTATCCATAATACATATTTACTTTGATCAGATTTCTTCTCCAGTCACATTACTTAATTGTCAGCTCAGGTTTTTTTTAGTTGGTGACTACTGTGAAAGCTGATGAGAGTAGTCATTGCCAATACAGAGAGGTGGTACTAGATTCGCCAGTGGATAAAACAAAGAGGTTAGTATAAGGACTTGCATATTTCTGCTATGCTTGTCTCCTCATTGACAAGAAACTTCAAGATACCCTTCATATATGACAGTAAAATCAAGTCTTAAATCTTTTGGCTGAAGGCTGCAGAACGAACTTAGGTGACTTTCCATCTCTCAAATCTTCACTGTCAAGACTCATTGCATATTTCTTTGAATCACGTTCACTACTTTGATGGTAATATGGATTTTTTTCCCTATGGTGAAGGTTCATTTAGTGAGTCATTTTGCTCTCCTACGTAAAATAGCTTCTACATCTTTTTTTTTTTTTAATGCATAGCTGATTAAATCACAAGTAATTGCTCCTCAGAAAGAACAGTATTTTAAATCTCTTAGACTTTCTGCCTTTCAAATCAAAGAGTTCAGTGAATCATTATGAATTTCAATGTATTAACAATTTCAGTGGTTTGAAGAAAAAAAAGAAAACCCTCTTATTGCCTGCTCTGTTAAAGTTACTTTTGTTCTCACTTATTATCTGCTCAACAAAATTAGTGTCGCTAGCTCTCCCAGTGTGGCATATATCGATTGTTGCATGTGCTATATTCAAAATATAGCAGTGACTTGCATTTGTTAAAGTCATGAACAGGTCCTTGAGCTCTCTATGTGAAGCTGACCCTCAGTTGCTGACCTGTGGAAAGCTACACTACAAAGAATTGTATTGTGCTTTAGTTAAAACACCCATAGGGGTGGCAGTGACAGTATACAATAGCAATGAAAGTTTGGGTTTTTAACATATATGCCCTGAGCCTACACAAGCATACACTGGCTGAATTGCCAATTAGAAAATAAAAGCTGCTGCCAAGGGACTGATGTATTGAAGTGTTATATTATTGGAAATAAAAGAAACCCTTGACAAAGAGAGTCATTGTTGTTATGCATCTTCAGACTAAATGGCTTTTATTTTAAGCCAACTGCTCACTTTGCCTAAAATGCCCTACAGGATTGTTTGCAGGAATCAAGCAAGTGAACTGCTTACAGGTCCTATTGATTGCACCAGCTGAAGATCCTCACCCTTACAGACTCAAATTTGATTTGATCAAACCTGCTGATTCACTTTAAATCCGGCTACATCCATATCTTTACACTTAAAGAAGGGCTAATCAAATTTCTTCCGTGAATAGATCATCCAGTCCTGCCAAATGCAGAGTGCATGGTGCAATGTGCTTAACATTCTTCAATGACTCCAGGAAGCGTAGTGGTCCCCAAACCTTCTGGGGACTAAAGAGAAGGTTCGGTCTCAGCCCAGAAAAGCCCACATCTTTCATACCTTATTGAAGAAGTGGAACTGCTCTTGGTAGTGTTCATAGCTGCCTGCTGTGATCGTTCAATTGCCTGATACATCATTTCACTTGCAAAAGCTGTTCAGCGCATTCATTGATAGTGGTTTGCCCAGCTGGAAATGTTGTGCGTAGTACTTCATACTTTGTGGCACGAGCTGACATTTGTTTTCATGAGCCACATATCATGTTGTTATATGAGGCAATTGTGCATAGTAAATTTATATAATACATCCTCTCAACTGGTGAGCTAAAGATGATCTCCCCAGCAATCAGTATTGACATTAAAACCATTTCTTTTCCTATGAGAGTGGCATTTAATCTACATTTCACATAAAGGAAATGAAGGAGAAAATTATCATACAGTAAGTTTTTGCAGGAAGAAACGTCCATGATTCACTGGTTGCCAAATGAAAGTTATGACCCAGTATCTGAATTCCTTATAAATTAAATTACTTTCTACTAATACAAGCAAATCAGACAATAAGAGGACAAGGTATTTCACATCTTCCTGTATTGAGCAGTTTTGTAATCACTGAGTACATGCATACTTGTTTTTGTCTTTTAGGGGATACCTGCAGCCCAGCAGGATGTGGACCTGGAAGAATGGGCCAAGATGCTGTGTGGTATGTGAAAGGGCCTACATTTCTTAGCACATCCACTAGCTTGGGATGGGATTAGCACAGTGCTGAGTGACTAAGAATATCACCAGGCAAGTTCACATCAGTTACTGCAAGCTCCTACGGATATTTATGTAGGCAACCTTTGAGACTCGGGTATAAATGAGAGGTACGCTTGGAGCATGGTGTGTTGTGGCTCTGCCTGAGATGGTTGCTGAAAAGCAACGTGACCTGGTCCTTGTTTTCAAAGGAAACACTGAGGAATGGGATATGTCTCAGCAGGATTAAAACTACTTCTCATTAGTTCATTGGTTCTAGTCTATGACTTCAGAGTAATGCGTGGTAAAAACAGAGTACAGAAGAAACACAAGAAACTTAGCAGTCAGCCTGAATGAGTTGTTCCTCCACTATCAAGGAGTATATCTGCTCCTAGCTATGGATTTCTACAGCATGCTCTCCAATCTCTGTGGGTGGTCATCATAAAGGACATGAGCCTTGTTGAACAAGAACAGAGAACTAACTCCAGGCTGTTTGATTTTGCTACTTTAGCTATCAGCCAGTGCTCATGAAGCCAACATTCAGCAGCATGCCTTGGAAGTTCTACTCAACATCATGCAACTGTCAGTGGTTGAACTGGGCATACAATCCTGCTTCTAAAAGCCAGAGCTAAAACCAGGATAACTTCTGTTATAAACATCCACCAGTTTTGTTTTACTTCACTGTGGTCTATTGAGCTCACTCCACATCTGCTTTTCAGCTATACTATACCTCTAGATTACTTCTAGCTCAGCTGGAAGATGACACAGATCCCAAAGAAAAGGAATAACTCCATAGGCAATGCCCTTGCCACATAGCAGTAATTATTTTTCCTTGTTGCAGCTTTGTAACGTTAGAATTTTTTTTGTCTTTACTAGCTCATTCTTTTCTTCTTCTCCTTTTCTATTCTTTCAAATCTTAAGATTTTTTTCTCCCCTCTGTACATTCCTCTGCCTACAGTTTCCCACCCACTATTCCTCCCTCAGAAGAAAAACTGGTGCTAAACTAATTAGCAGTGCTGTGCAATGCATGCAGAAGTACAAGGGTGTTGGTATGCATTTTTCAGGTGTTATTTAGTTAGAGGCAGAAAGATGCCCAAATGACTTCCTCTGGGAGTTGGGTGCTTTACACATAACAGCTCTGTTGCTAGGGCCCCTTTCAGATTGTTCCAATAATGCTCTCTTTGCTTCTTGCTGTAATATTTGCGATGTGATAGGAAAAGATTTTAGCAACACTTTGACACCAAGTGGTCTGTGAATCTGTCCTTTTTTCTGAAATGAGGTGAGACTCTAGAGCTGGCAAACTTGTGAGAGAAATATCATTAGTGGAAAATATTATTTCTTGGCCACTGATGAAAAGGAACGTACTTAGCCAGCTGCAGAGCTGACTCCTTCATGGTAAAATATAAATTTGGCCACTCTGATAATTGTAACTACACCTTCAAAATTAATTTCCTAATTTGTACAGTAAGGGAGCAATTCGGGTGCTGTGTTAGATGCTGCAAAGTACCTTGTCTTGCCTCTTGATGCTGCTTCAGAAATCTCACTAGGTCTTAGATCATATCTGCCAGGCCTGGGTAGAGATCTCAAACACACCCGTGTATCCAAAATGGTGCTGGATGCCCATGTTTGAGACTCTCCTGAATCACTGCCTGTTTCTAGACCTTTAATTTCTATTTGGTTTTAAACTGTCTGTAACCCCCAAATGTATTATCAGCTATGGAACTGAAAATATCTCAGTTTTTAAGCTTTTCTTGCCTTACCTGTAGTGCTTGGATGCATTATACAGCATGCTCCAATGATGTTGCATCCATTCAGGACATGTCTGTTAATTGAAGTCTCTGTTTTATCCACTTCACAGCCTACTGGCAGATTGAATCCATCTGGAGGACTTCTTCACCCAGCTGACAGCCTTTTGCTAGAAGTGTTGGGAGTCAGCACTTTGCACTCTTCACGTTGTGAGCACCCACTGCCTCACCCAGGGAAAGCCCCATTTCTGGGCACAGGGGTACTTCAGAGCTGCTGCCCAGTGAGCCGAGAGATTCAGCAGATAAGGGGAGCCAAACTTCAGTAGATGTTGTTGAGCACATTGAAATAACAGTAAATGAGGATATGACTCAGGGAGACTTACCTTTGGTACTCAACAGAGTGGAGGGATGCATTTCTAAGTGGCTTAGTTTATCTTCTAAACTTGTAATCAGAATATTTAATAGCAGGATGCTGTTAAATAAGGGTTGAAATGAAAACCTTAACTCACTTCAGGTTTAATTACCCATGTCTCAGTACTTCAGGGTGAGAGCCAGGTGTAGCTGAAGTCAGTGAGGGCAATTGCTGTTGATTCCAAGGAGGAGGGGATTTATTACCTTGGCTTTTCCTCCTGCCAATGCTTGCACCTCCACTCATTAAGCAAACAACATTGTGAGGATAAAAATAATGGCATTCTCCACTACCAGGATCCTTGGCTGGATTTGGATACCTAAGGTGTTTCTTTTGGGAATGATACCTACTTGTCAACACTCCCTCCCTGGTGATTTCACTCCTGGTGGCTCCATTGTCAAAAAAGGCTTCTTCTTAGACACTTTCGTTCTGCTTTCTAAATGTGTTTTAATCTTCTTAGTTTGAATCAGTGCCTTTTAGTCAGTTGGGGAGTCTTTAATCAGATTTTCCAAACTTACTCTAGAGCCATCTCTGGGTGGCTTTTTAGTAGCAGCATGACTTTCATTATGCCTAAAATAGTAAATTCAGGACATCTGCACTTGGATTACTCATTTTGCTCCCACTTTGGAAAAAAAAACCCCAAAACCCTAACAAATCAACCCCCACCCCAAAAGACCCATTTGTGCTCCTCTCTGCAAGGGAACTACAGCAGTAACAATATGCCCAAATGGCTAAATATGTATGGACTTGCCAACTGATTACAAATTAAGTGCTATTATTTGGCACTGAAAGATTCATCTTGTCTTTCTAATCTCTTTGAGCCTGGAGGCTGGCAGAGGTGTGTGAAGGAATAAATACCCTATACTTAGTACTGGTAATCACCCTATGACCATACTTGGTAGCTGACTCACCTGAGGCAAAAAGTGGAAAAGATTGGCCTCATTCTGTTCTTCCTTGGATGCCTGTGAGTTAAGAGCAAGTCTCACCGTAGTTTGGTAGTGGATACTCATTGCCTTGAGAAAAATCTCTCTAAAATAGAGGTACTGGAGTCTTCGGGCTGAAACCAAATGTCAATTTTCCTATGACATGTTGGGATCTAGCCCTTGTTTAATGTATGAGAAGAGAACAACCTTCCTTCTTTGTAGAGACAATCATAGCCTCTCTGCCTTGCTGCAGCATAACTAAAATGTTCCTTTTGTGACAGTAAAAAAAGAAGAGTAAGTTCTCTGCAGGCTAGTGATGCAGACCCAAGAAAAATCAATACCTCAGAGAAAGAAAAGATAAAACAGTAACTTTACACAGATGGCTTAAAAGAATTTATTTTACTGTGGCCTTGGGGAAGGCTGGTCCTTTCATTATTCAGGATTGAGTGGACATGGGAAGCAGGAAAGTCCAGCTCCTCCTCTCTGGGGTGGAACAGAGGACTCCAGGGTCAGGGCTCCCTGCCTGGTTTTCTAGGAAATCCCTGGTGGGATGAGAAAGGATGGAGAAAATCACCTCCATCTACCATAGGTATGAGGCATGCCTGGGTCCAGGACCTGCTCCACAGCATGGCACCCCAGGGACTCTCCAAGCAGGCAGGAAGGTGCTAGGAGGCCACTCTAATGACCCCACTGGCTGTGAAAAATAAAAGCAGGCAGGCCTTGTGCAGCTCATGGCCTAGTCATATTGAGCAGGTATAAATCTATGTATTAGCTTCCCTGTGTGATTTTTTTTTCTTTTGCTTACATTAGTTCCTGTGCTCTCTGTTGGTAGCTTAATTGCGCCCTATGCATTGTTGTTTTGTTCATAATTTTGTACTGTGCCCATTTAAACCACAATCCAGGAAGGATTTATGAGGTGCTCCCAATGGAGAGTATAAATGTGGGGCTGGGAGTGAGGCAGTCACTGAACTAGCAAATGTCTATGCCAGTTAAGAGAATTTTGCAGCATCAACTGTTCAGCTCATGTCAATGTTCTAAAAGAAGCAGATGCATAAGACAGCACTATTTATTTTAATCCCATATATACAGTCTGTTCTTTCATTCTTTTTACAGAGCAGCTGGTTCTTCAGACAAGCAATTTCACTCCCATATAATCTTTTTTTTTAATATGGGACACAAATATGTGCCTAATTTATACTATGTTGACATCTATGGCTTCAGTGGTGATTGTGTAAGAGTGGTGTTGAAATTGGTTGAAGAAGTCACAATTTGTCTTATATATTTCTCTTCCACAGAACCCCAATGGTTGTGACAACAGTGTTCTTGCAAAAGCAAAGAACCTTCTTTTATTAGTTTTGTTACTCCTTCTTGGAATTCTCTCTTTCTGTTGACAGCTCAGTTTGTTCAAAATGCTGCTGCTTCCCTCCCTGTCATTTTGAGAATGTTTCATTCTCCCCTCTTCAAATGTTTCCACACAATTAAATTAAATTTAAATTAAATTAGTTAAATTTTTTGCTGTGATGCTGCTGTACCAGTCTGACTCCAGCCCATTTCCTTCCCATTCTTCTCATTTTCCCTCTCAAAGCAGTCTCTCCTTAAATGTTCCCCCTCTCTTCAAGTGCCTCTGTAAGACAGATTTATCCGTGAAACTTTCTGAAGCTCTGATCCAACAAAGCACTTGACTTCTGTGGGATTGCTGACCTGCTTAAAGCAACACAAGTGCTTTGCTTGGAGGTGGCATCTCTTTGCCTGTTGTATTTTCTGTTTCTGAGCTGCATCTTAGGGCAGACCTGTAAGCACCTCTAAGTGCACTGCACTTTCTTTTCTGTTTCTACGCTATACTAAGCATACTTGATACTCCCTAAACAGCAATCATCACCCTAAGAGTGTCACAACACAAGCTGTGGCTCCAGAAATCAATGCAATGACATAAATGGAGAACGATTAAACTCAGATGACAGATAAAGGGGAAGACAAGGTTTATTCTGATGCAATATGAACTCAAGCTTTTGTATGTGTTTTTCAGAACTGTGACAGAAACATTCAAACATTCAGTAGGAGTGAAAAAAGCAAGGCTGCTATCAAGCAGAGTGCTTTTTAGTATCTCCCATGGAGCTTTGACCCATATTTAATATATCAGAAACTACAAATCCCATAAAGCAGCTCAGGAGAAACACAGAGCACTTTGTGTCCCTGGTGTCTCTTACAGTTGCTGTTATGTGGCTCCTTGAGCGAGGTCTCATACTGAACACACACAGAACTCTTTGTTAAAAGACATATTTTACTTTAACCCACTTTGCTAAAAGTTGGTCATATGGAGTTGAGGTGTGACATCTCTGATAGCTTACTTTTCATAGCCCGTTTCAATTTGCAATTGTGGCATTTCACAACTACCTTAAGCTAGGGGAAAGAAACAAAAATGAGCAGGAAATGACATTTTTAATGTCTTTGTCACTCACCATTTTCTCTTAAATTAGAAGCAAAACAGGAAAGTATTTTACTGTATCTGTTTTCAGCTACTTCCCTTAAAAAGGAAGCAACATGAATGCTGCTATTCCAGCCATATAAATTACAAGTTCCCTTTCTCTCTTAGCCCTCTACCAGGTGCAGTAAAAAGACCAATTAGCCAGGGTCTTGCCCTCCATTGAATAAAACTTCTAAGAACCGTGTGGGAAGGAAGATGATGGAAATGGATAAGTTCAAACTTAAGGCTAGCTGGTTGCAAAAGCTTGGTGTTTTTGAAGGCAGGCACATAGGCACCAGTCCCAACCTATATACATTCTTGGGACACTAAACACCCTTAAAAAACCTGCCCATAGGAATCTGACTTTACTTCTGAACTACACTGGTAGGTACAGATACATGAACTATAAACAAACTAGCTTTGGGGCTAGATGAAACCTAGTTGTGTTGTGCTCAGTCCCAGCTAATTCATCTTGCTGCTTAGAAAAAAGCAGAAGTGAAGAGCAGATGCTCCTGTGGAAATCCAGACAACGCACACCAAGACGTCTGAATGGCCTTTCATGGTGTCGTGGTTTAACCCCAGCCAGCAACTAAGCACCACGCAGCCACTCACCCCCCCCCCCCCCATCCAGTGGGATGGGGGAGAAAATCAGGAAAAGAAGTAAAACTCCTGGGTTGAGATAAGAACGGTTTAATAGAACAGAAAAGAAGAAACTAATAATGATAATGATAACAGTAATAAAATGACAACAGTAGTAATAAAAGAATTGAAATGTACAAATAATGCGCAGGGCAATTGCTCCCCACCCGCCGACCAACACCCAGCCAGTCCCTGAGCGGCAATTCCCTGCCCCCCACTTCCCAGTTCCTAAACTAGATGGGACATCCCATGGTATGGAATACACTGTTGGCCAGTTTGGGTCAGGTGCCCTGGCTGGGCATGAGAAGCTGAAAAATCCTTGACTCTAGTCTAAACACTACTGAGCAACAACTGAAAACATTCTTCACATACTGAACTCAAAACACAGCACTGTACCAGCTACTAGGAAGACAGTCAACTCTATCCCAGCTGAAACCAGGACACATGGGGAAAACACTAGACTTGGCGACATTTCAGCAAGAGTGCACTAGCAGAGATTTGCCTTCCACAGGTAATGGGATCACAGCCAAAGAAAAATCTCAGCTGGCTGGGGTCAATATCATAGACTGGGCAGAAAAAAAGAAGCCTGTTCACACTCTGCCTTCATCTTCCTACCCAACAGTTTTCCTAGTGCTCTCTATACACATTCAGAGCCAGGCAAATCTTTGTTTAAGGTGTAATTAATGTGCAGCCTTGTGCAACCTTCCTTAAATCATGCCAGGCAGATGACACCACAGCCACTCAGAAGTAACTGGAGCAAGAACATAGTTGCCAGTACAGCTACCAGCAAAGACAGGCAGGGATCCAGCCTCCGAACCAGATGATGTTCTTGCTAGAAACAAAACCTTGTGTAACAGTAGAGTTCAGGTGGCTCCAGTGGCTAATGAAGCTACTCCTCATGGTGCTGGATGAAAGGACAACTGAGGAGTTAGATAGGACCAAACATACTAACAAGAATTTGGCTTGCTTATGAGAAATAAGCAGTAACTGAGAATTTTATTATGGCACCAATAGGTAAAAATAATTCCTGGGCAAGTAGGATTTATGAAGCACACAGGTCTACTGATGGTTTCCTTTACATGCTGTAAATCCCAACGTGCACATCTCACCCATTACTCCTGCTGTCAAGAGCAAATGCTGAGTTAAAGAACACAGCATATAAAATATGTTTCCAGGTAATTTCCTATGAATTCAAGCTGCATTGCATTATCTGTAGTGATGGGCAATAAGCACTTACTGCTTCCTGCTTTTCTGATTCCTCTAGGATTAATTGATTGAGTTTTCTTCTGAAATGCTGCAGCTGTTTGGGTATATCCTGCTGATCATACACAAAGCACAACACATAGAATAGAATAGAATACTTACTGTTAGTTTCTTTCCATTTCCTTTAGACAACAGAAAGCAATAAAATAAGAAAGAATGAACCAGAAAGGGGCAACACAGCATGTATGTGTCAGTCAGCAGAGGCAGAAAACTGCCTCTCTTAAAAGATAAACAAACAGTCATTGCATTCACAGAAGTGTAGGAATTTGCCTGCCCACTTCACCCTCTTCTCGCAGGCACTGCCTGACCCTGAAAAGCACAATAATATTAATACAAAAAATCAATTTTTCATCAGAATGCAGAGTTTTAAGCCATAGAAGACTGCAGAATTACAGCCACCCAAGACCAGATTCCCATTCTCTTCTGTCCTCACACATATGTACATACACAAATCACACAACACTCCCAATTTCTAAGAAAATAAAACCTTTTCATTCAGAAGTCTCAGAGCTTCAAAATCCACAATTGGCTCTGCGTATTTCTAGGTAGAGACCTAATTTCATAGGGCCGAATGCTAAAAAATATTCTGGAGTATTTTTCTCCCTAATTTGATGTCTTCTTGACCACTGTCACCTCTTAGTCGATGATATTGTCAGAGCATAGTCATCAGAGCTGGTCTCCGGCTATGTGACAGATAACAGCAGTATCTATCCTCTTGAGAGGTTTAACACAGCGGAAACTGAAAAGACTTATGTGGACAAGCTTGACAAAAATGCTGTTTTCTACCTGAATTGCCTGCCACTCAGTGAGTGTCCAGTGCATCCTGTCAGTGTGCTACCATTATGCCACGCAGAGGAATGTTCTGAATGAAGGTGGTTGTGCTGGGACCTCAGCTTCCATCAAAACAGAGCTGGAAATTGGGGTAGAAATAGACATTTCTCTTGCACTCCACTTCTACCCATAAGGGAAGAGGACCATAAGGCCCAGTGGAAGAGCAGCAAAGGGATCTTGAAATAAGATTTGGTGACTACAAAACTCTTGCTTTAGGTAACAGCTGACTGTGTAAACGTCTCAACAAAAAACGAAGTTGGAAGATTGTTGGTACATTTAAGGTATGTCAAGCACTGGAGGTGGAAAAAACCTGAAATGCTCTTTACACTGGAAAGTAAGAATAATCTTTACAGTGGAACTCTGTCCTAATTTCATAATGTCTCAGTGGAAAACTTAATCAACAGACCAAGGAGTGAAGCCAATTTTTGAAGCCATTAGATCCACTTACAAAGTATAATTATGATCAAAGCTTTAGTTTCTAAGTCTACATCAACACTAGTATGTCCACTGAACACCATGTGAAGACCATTGCAGACTTTCATCTACATCAAAGCCCACTACAAATATATGAACTTGGAGACAGTCGGCAGAATGAATGGGAAGAAAACCTGACATCAGTAGTGGCAGACACAGTTTGATGAAACAGCAGACTCAGTATCAGTGCACTCAAAACACAGAAAATCTCCTCTGGAGCTAGCCAAAAGCTTCAAACATTCCTCTAAGAGCAAGCATAATTTTCTTGTTTTCCTTTGCTTAATTTCACAAGGATCAGCTAAAGTTTGTTAGTGCTGACCTTGAGAACTGTTTGATTTTAGCTTCTTTGAGCTGCTCCTGGTGGCAGTTTAAATCTCATTTGCTGTCAAACCCCTCTGACCTTGAGTCAATTCATGTCAAAATGCTAATAAACAAATAGATTTCATCTAGATTGGAATTTGTGACATGCAAAAAAAATGGGTAAAATATTATACACACAACACTAATGATGTTTTATGGAACCCTATCATTATTTTTATAATTATAATTATCTTGGAAGAGTGTGTCTAGAAGATGAGTTAAATTTCTACTCTTGAAATTCTCTCAATGTCAGTATAATAAACTGTCAAGCCCATGCTGCCTGTCTCCAGGGAACAAAGGTCATCCTTCTGTATAGATCTTAATGTTTGACTAGTAGTCCAGTTGCTAGTACAAAGAGCAAGCAAAGGCATTGTTGAAATTTTTTAATCTTTAACAAGATATGACCAAAACCCCAAATTCAAACACCTCATATTCTTTGATTTGTTAGAAATTTGTACCTTGTGGGTACAGGCAATGTACAGAAGAAAGTTCTGCAAATATATTATGAAAGCCTGAACAAAAGTCCTGAATGCAAAGAAAAACCTTGGACCTCCCCTGACTCCTACAATGTGATTCTCTCTTGCCTTTAATATATTGTTGCTATCATTAAGTCTACACACTTGTGACTTCTGTACAAACAAGATTTCAGCCTAAGGAATAGCAGAATTCTAACATATTACTGGTATTAAAAATTGTAATTGTAATATTAATTCAGAAGCTTGGGGGGAAAAAGCGTTCTCAAAATGTACATTTGAAATAACCCAAAACCCCCTTTCTTCATAGGATTTTTTTTTTGTTGAAATCATAAGTTTTAACAGCAACTCACAATAGAAACTAGATATTGAAATGTCATTTTGATATCTCTTGTGTCAGAAAATTTTGAAAACTCATATCATATCTTCACATTTCCTTTAAAAGTTTATTTAACAGGATTTTAATTTTAAAAACTGTGCTAAATTTTAAATTGCTTCATGTCATATTAATAGCATACAAAGAATAGCAAAGTATAGTGTCAAGTTAGGTATTTAGGTGTGTGTATATATATTTCTATCATCACATAGAATACGATAGCTACCGAAATAATTAATTTCCTTCTTTTAAAATTAATTAATGTTAGTTTTTACTTAGCATGATGTAGGATCTTTTCTAGATCAAACTGTCTTCTGTTCATAATGCAGTGAAACATGCTTCAGGGATGCTCATACTATCTGTTTGCAAGATAGAGATCAATGATAGAAACTCAAAATTCATTAAAATATGAATGGAAAGAGGGAGTAACTGCAGTGGACATTGGAAGCAGCAGTGGGGACACCCTGAAATGTCAGAATTGGATCAGTCTCCCTGTCCTTCCGTCACAGACAGCTTGCAAAGCAGGTCTTGAGCTGCTGCAGTTTGTGGTCTAAGTTTTTCAGGTAAACCAGCCTCAGTTTTGGTCTACTTCATAGTGATTTTTTTTTCTAGCTGTGTCCCACACAAAGACACGTAGATGTAAAATATTGCTTTCTGTCTATGTCACAGCATCCATTTTTCCACTGGTCCTGTCATCCACTCCGTACAGAAGTAAAAGAAGTTTTAATCTGGAATCTACAATCTGTACCTCGTATAGTCCTGGGACTATATAATTTCATTTTTGTGTTTTCCTGTATTAAGAGGAAGAGGTAAAGGAAAATCCCTACACTTGCTAGCCAGGATTGCTGATTATACTTCTCCAGTATTTCACTGTCCCACATCACAGCCAGCTCTTCTTGGAAATTAGATGATTTTGCATTCCCAGCTGAATTGCATGTGTAATTTATAATAGATGCATAAAGACACATATAGTTATATATGGAGAGACAGAGAGAGAATGACTGTTTTCTCAAGACTCAGAAGTGATTCTTCTCTCTCGCTCTGTGATACCAAGAAAACTTTATTTCTGTGACATTAACTATGACCTTTGAGAGACAAAAAAAGAAATGTATAATTATTGCCACTTACTTCTGTGATGTTCCCCTATTATGCTATTACTAAAGACAACCTACAATGTTCTTTGCAGTGGTACTGTGAAGTTTCACCTTTCAACATGGTCGTGGCTGGAAGAAAGGGGTTGGAAAGCATTTGAAGAGCTGCCTCCTCTTTCTTTGGAATAATTGATGTCTTCACAGCAGAATGGTTATATTAAAAAGAAGTGTCTAGTTTGACTTACCTAGAAAGTTACACACAAAGCCACATGCAAAAGATGCACATCTGAATTACTCTCATTCTCAGAAAAGGACTTTCCAGTTCTAAACCTATTGACATAGTATTCTGTCTTGATGTTTAGATGAAATATCCTGTCCACAACGTTTTGGCTTAAAATGAAACACCTTTATCAATTTAGCTTTTGTTTCCTCTTTGCTGAATTTTTCACAGGTGTCCTTTATGCTATCAATCTTAGATAGTTATGCTTAAAAGATACTCTTCCTCCCCACTGTAAAAAATAAACTAAGAAAATCTGATTAGAGAAGTACTTCTTCAGTTCCCATATCCTGCTTAGACTCTCTTCTAGCGCTTTTATAATTTTCCACAAGACATTCTAGGTCAACTTTTGGGGCTTTCGTAGTGGGAAGCAACTTTTCTGCCATTGCTGAAGTTAATAGCACAGAGCTTGCAATACCTTTGCCAATTACTGTACTGGCCAGGGTTATAATGGCAAATTCGCCTTGAGTAATGGTCGCACAGGGTTATCACCATGGAATTGCATTTGAAAAAACCCTCTCTTAAATGCACACTTATTTTTTGTATCTTCCCCCCTTGGCAGTGCCTGATGCACATTGAACCTGGTTTACATAGTACTGTGGCACAATTTGTGTTACAGCACTAAGTCAGATGTTGCAGGCTCTAAGAAAAAGCAGGTGCCATTCAGGTGGTTGGGTACAGATTGGTGAAAACTGCTGATTCCAATCCTCTTGTTCTATACAGTCAGATAAAATACAAAAGAGGTTCTTGAAGCAGAGATGGGAACCTCTAATCCCCATTGTCTTGGCAATACACTATGTTGTTAGATCAGACTTGGGACTCTGCATGGGTCAGACTTGCCCCCATGCATCCTGAACTCTTTTCTGAACTAGAATACAGCTTCAAGAGAAAGGTCTCCAGCTGGTAGTTTGAGGTTTCCTGGGTGGAGGGATAAGAACTTTAACCCTTTTGGCTGCATGCAAGAAATCGAACTGCTGAGGTTCTTCCATGTGTCCTCCTCCAAGATGTATTTGAGAAGAGAGAGGCAGACTTGTGTTTTTGGAAGAAAAGCCAAAGGCATGTATCTTCAGACAAAGCTTCTAGGCTGAGAATCCCAGAAGGGTGCAGGTCCTCTACCCCTCAATTAATGCTGGGCAAAGCATTTAAATCCCAGGGAGGGGAAAGAGTCCAGCTGCCCAGATGCTCACCTCACTGTCCTTGCTAGTGAATAGTTTTCAGCTAGTTCCTTTCTTGGTGGGGCTAGATAGATAGGAGGATGAATGGAGAGCATCTGTTTATGTCTTCTGCATCATCATAGGTATTCCTTCAGTTTCTTGGAGGAAAGTGGCAGTTATGAAATAAATACAAGTGCTTCCATGGAGAACTTGTGATGATGCAGGAGAACCATGTAACAATGCACAGAGGAATTCAGAGATGGTAAAAAATGTGGATTTAACAGAGACCAAAGAGGTGTGTTGGCTTGAACAAGTCCATGTGGAGTTTTCAGATCCAGTAGAAAAGCTTCAAATTAATTTAGGCAGTAGAAGAAGAGATTATGGAGTGGAAAATTAACCTTTATCATTGTAGTATTAAGCAGTTATTGCATAACTCCCTAGTTCAGCTTCCCATTTAACCCAACTTCTACACATGAATTGCTTTCAGACTGCTCTTTGCTCAAATAATGCTTTCTAATATAAAGCTTACATTCCTTAGGAATTATGATTCTTACAGGACATATGAAAACTTCATTTGCAATATAAGCCTGGGTAGAAGGAAAAGCATTTTAATATACTTTGGTATGATAGGCTTCTTTGTCCTAGCATAAAGTCCTTCTGCTGAGGTTCAGTTGCATACTGCTGCCTAGTTTATAGTGGCATGAAAAAGATACTCGTAACACAGGCAAAACAAAACTTGAATTCTTCCATTTTTTTGAGATATATGCAAATTTCAAGCAGATATTGTTCTCCCTCTCTTGGCTCCTGTAAGAATTCACTCAGTGCTGATTTCTTTCTTCTCTCCTGGGCTGGCTGAACTTTTTTCTTTCCTCTGTGCTTGCAAGCTGAGCACTGTCCATTGATAAATCCCAGATCCAGCTGCCCCTGGACTATTAAACCTTTTCCCATCTAATTCCACACGAGAAAGTTTGGTCCTCAGACCCTCATGGGTATCCTTTTCACAACTGTGCAGCATTATCAGAGGTCCCAAGCAGTCTGTGGTCCTCCTTGCAAAAAGACTGGCTATTATATAAACCTAGTGCAATTCTACATGGCCTTTAGTTGTGAAGTATGAAGACTCTGTAATGGGTGGCATTATACACATTAGTCCTTGTCATATGCTGGATGTTCCCTCTGTTTCATCATATAGCACCCCTCCTTTTTTCCCTGCTGCACTGCAAATTGGTTGTTGGATGTTTCTTGAGTAGGATTATGAGACTTTCTGATGCTTCAAGGTTACTTTTTTTTCTAGTTTTTCTTCAGCTGTGGAGAATGTTTTTGTAAAGCCATGGGAACAGAAGTAAAATGAATAAATGATAAAATTTTCTGCCTTTTGACTCTTTTAAGAAGTACTCATTTTTTCAGTTTAAGGTAACTGAAGGAAGAAACAATATATAAATGAGTGAATGCTTATCCTCTTAGAAAGTATGATTATCATTACCTTCAGCAGCAGACACCTGTTCAGCTATTCTCCCTTAAAAGAATGAAGCACAAAGGTTTCATCAGCAAATGAAGCAGGCTTTTATTGCAGTTGATAAAAATTTAAATTAATTCTTTTGCAAATTTCCAATTACCTAAATCATTTTGCATTGATCTTTGTGCCTATATTGTTAAAATGTACCTGCCTTTAAACACAGATGTGACAAATGTATGCACTGGCATGGAGACAGGAAGATAAAATCATATGCTTTCCTACACTCATGACAATATTTTAGGTGATTGGGGTACAATATGATAAGACTTGTAATAGCTACAGCAGGGAAAATTGGACATTTCAAGTTTGCCCTGCTTCAGGTTGCTATAGGAGAGAATCTTGTCATTTCGGCTTCAGGCACAAAATGGTCGGCCACCTAAATGCCTTCCTCCGCTACAAGCTTGCATTCAGACATTGAAGTAAGATTCCAGTGGAAACTGAACTGGTTGTGTATCTCAGTACCACATCACTGCTTTTATTTTCTGGTGCAAAGAACTACTAAGTCAGACAGATACGGTGTCCTGAAGATCCTTGAGGCATACTGATTGATTCTCTTGCCCTACTTTTCCTGTATTCAAAAGCATGCTTCCAGAGAAGGCGCAGTGTTGTAGTGTTTGTGATACAGGCTTGTCATGAGGTAGGTATCACCACGAGACAATATGATGTAGAGTAGCCTGAGATGTAGGTAAGCCCTCTAGAAATTATGCCATGAACCAAACTGTCCCTTGAAGAGCCCCAGGTTTCAGGGAACTCAAAGGTGATTTAAAGCCACGTCTAGTTGTATTGGATCCCACTGCAAAGTAAAGCACTGATCTAAACAGACAAGCCCAAACTCGCTAGTGGAGATAGATGTACTGCAGAAGAGGAAGATAATTTCCAAGACATGCAACACCGTGGCATTCTGAACCCATTTTGGTCTTCCTTTACTACCAGCTTTGCCACAGCCATGAGAATTTTATTTCAGAGGAGGCAGTCAATATCTAAAAGTGGATATCAAAACTGGCACATAAAGGGGGACAGCAGAATTTACTTATCTGGAAAAACGCAACTATCCCATTGCTATATCTCTAGATTTCACCCATATTTATATTCTTTTAATATGCACAAGGAGACAGAATTGGCTATTGGATGTGAAAAGCAGCATTTCAAGCTGACACCTGGAGCCAAATTTAGGAAGCACAAATTGTTTCAGTTCATATAAAAGATATGTCATCATGGATGCTCCTTTTGTACACCATCACCGGCTCTTATTTGGGAAATGGGTCTTATGCTCTCTAATAAGTTCTCAGGAAGCCAAAACTTCAGCTGCTGTTCAACAACCATTCCTTCAGGGAGATAAGTGTGGTGACAACATATCCCCAAAAGAAAGCTCTGACTGAAATTAATGAGAACTCACAAGACTCGCTATGAACAGCACTAACAAACAAGAAACATTTTAAAGGTCAGCAAAAATCTCCATGATTCACAGATTTCCATGGGAGTCTGGGCGTGCCTGATCTGCAGTTGCCCAAAAGACTAAGATCTACAGTGAAGAAAGGATGAAAAACTGAAGGTGCAAAGCCTAAATACAGAAAGAATTAATGAGCTAGATGAACTGTCGTAGGCAGTCACCAGTTTGCCCAAATCTAGCCGGCTGTAAGCCTCTCACCCACAGCACGCAGTTTAAAAGGAGCTGATGTTTTTTAGAAAAAACTACACAGACTCTAAACCAGGACAGGGAAAGGCAGCACCAGAAAAACCTTTTCCTATTAGCCCTGTAGGAAAGGGATCCTACAGCTGACCTACATTTGCTCAGAAACCACTGCGAGGAAAAGCTTTTAAAAATGCAAATATTATTTTTTTTCTTCTTCTCCCTCCTTCGCCTGCCCCCTCCCTGCTCCCAAAGCTGACTGCATGGTATCCTACTAAAGAAAATCCTCCAATAGCCATCTCTGCCTGCCCTAACAGACTGTGAAAGATTTAGTCCAAACTTCTGTTCTGATCATGTCATGTCAGTTCTCTCCTGGCGCGAGGGGGCATAGACCAAGTAAGACAGATGCTTCAATCTTCCAGATAGTTGTCACTTCCCATGACTGTCGCTTCGCAGAATGGTGACTTTCTAATATAGCAAACCCTGTAGGGAGGGGAAAAAATAACTCACTCATCTCACTCCTGACCACTTTATGTTTTTTTTACTTTCTCCTGTGAATGAGCCTATCAAACAAATGACAACTGAATGAGGGGCACTGATTGTGCTGCCACAGGACAGTGAGCACAATAGGTTTGAAGTTCTTACTCAGCTGACCTGTGAGCTCGATGCTGCCCCATTTCTGTGAGCAAGAAGCACAGTCAACCCAAAGCACCTGCAGGAAGGTAGGGTAAGTCTGCAGGGACAGATGTGAGCCACAGGAGAGGTGCTATAAGCACGGTTCCTCCCTTTGTGTTTACCTACATATGTAAAAGGATGTTTCTTTGTTGTGTCTTTGCCTTGTTTAACACAACATGAATTTCTACATCTGCAAGTGGAGATGGAGGTTGTGCAGGCTTTTGGCACACACGCACACACACGATGAGGCGTTTCCTCGGCAACAGAAATGCCATAAAAGCTATCTATCTGAAAAATTCCTTAGGGCTGTGCAACAAATAGAAACATTAACATGCTGAGACCTAAATATAGCTGCATTTTGGTGCTGTTCATCCAAATCTTTACTTAGCTTCAGCTTGTATCTGAAACAAATGCAGTCAACAAGACCTACAAGGATGTTTTCAATATTTTACAGTGTTTTGCTTTTAAATAGTGCAAGAATAGAGACGGGGATGGGAGGGGGTTACAGATGGTACCAGCCTGCACTTTACTGCAGAATAGCAGCCTTGCCTGACTGCTTTGAAGGTGCCCTTGATGACCCACTGAAGGCTCCTCACTTCTGTGAGCAGCACAGGTGGAGCTGATGTAGGCAACAGCTGAGTTCTGCTCATTGGCCTCCAGAGCAGCGAGAAATCAGCTTTGACACTGCTAACACCGAGATATGCAAAGAGTATATGCAAAGTGTACGCAAACAGGCTTTTGCTGAGAGTAGTTCATGTTTTTTTTCTCACTGCTGGCGGGTAGGATTACAGCTGAGTCTTCTTTCACTTATCTTTGGAGTCCAAGTACTTATTTAGCCATTTTTGTCTGGGAATGCTGCAAATATAGCATCTGCACTACAAAATAAATAAGCAAAAATGTTTGGACTGCAAAACAAAAAGGCAGACAAATAACACTCAGTGACTCACAAAATGGCCAAAAGATGAACATAGTCTCCCTGGAAATGAAGCCTTTGCATGCCTAAAACTGGATCTGGGCTCACTCAAAAGTTTCTTGAACTATAGAAAAAATGGTCAGAGATTGGTTCACGTTACGGATTTCTAATAAACTTAAAATCATGCCACTGATGATCCTCATAAGCTTTCCTTGGTCTGTTTTGTATGCTCTTTGTGGCGGGTAGGATATAAGCCCATCCCTTTTACAGCAGACTGTCCATCACAAGCCGAGCCATGGGGCTGGAAAACCAAAGGCTGGATTTCGTCTCTGGTGCTGCTCCCTAGCTCATTTGTGACTCTCCCCTCTGTGAAGCAGCTTTCCCACCTGTAAAACTGCAGCAGTGAAACTTATCTTGGAGAAGTACATGAAAGGCTGCAGATCAGAAATGTTTTATGTGAGCTAAGTGTTATTTAAAAAGGTGAAGCGGCTGCTGGATGACCAGTGTGCAGTTCTTCACATGGGCTCTGTCGTACTCTCGTTTTCACTGTGCAACTCAAAGGGAGGGGGAATGAAGGCAGTGGAATCAGCAGAAAGATTTGTTTAGTCAAATATTCCCATGACCATCCTGTGTAATGGTTAGCACATTATATTCAGGAGGGAGGCGAAGAAGCAAGTGACCCGACGGCAAATTTATAATGAAAAGTTTTGATGCATAAATGTCTTATAACAGAAGTGCAGTGGCTGGACATGGGGATTTTATAGAACAACCCTCACAGAAACTGAAACAGACCTTACACCTTTATCATAATAAAAATATGACAAAGTCTTCCTCTACAGCAAAACTATTCCACATTTCTTATGATGAAGCTGATAAATTTTATGGGTGGTTTAAATGCTCAGAGGAAGCTGTGCTAATGGCACCTCTGAAAGAAAGCTCTCCAGACAAATGTGGGAGAAGTAGCTTTCACTGAAAACAAATATACACAGAATTCTGGAGTCATGGGAAGGCTAGGCTGGAAAAGATGATATAACCCTAGTGGTCTTCAGCCACCTTGGAGACTGTAAAACTTCAGACATTTTCCCACGGAGGCATGGTCCTCTTTAGAAACGCCTCAGGCATAGACTGCTATGTAGAATCTATATATACTTTTCCTGATCATCTTTTGTGAAACCTTTGAGAATACCCAAAGCCTTCCCAAATCCACGGAACAGAGGATGAGATCCACAAAGCAGCTTGAAACCTCCTTACTTGGAAGCAAGATCCCAAGCGTATTTTCCCCATCTTTAACAGAAGTGTTTCTCACCTATTCTTAAAAAGAGACAGGGACTGATGTTCCTTCAGTGATTTGTGTTAAAAATGTTTTGAAAAAAACATACAGCTAAATTGACTCAAAATTTTAGTGAGAACTCGAACCTTTTGTGATATGAGATAATTCCTTTAATTATGTTTGCCTGAAGCTTTACATGTGTTAGAAGTTCAGTGCGAATCACTGAGTAAAAAAAGAGTTCCACAGAGTGCAAAGAAAAAAGTCTATAATCAACCAGCTCTGTTTTATCTGGTTTTCCCTTTGCTACCTTTAATATTAAAGATCAAATACTCCTAAAGGCCCCTAAAGCAAACCTCCTTGTCTAGAAAGTACTTAAGCACCTGCTCAGCTGCCTTCTTGAGCAAAGATGGGGTAAGCACACATAAAGGCCATCCTGAACTGAAGCCACAAGGTCCCCGAACTCCCAGGGACATCAGACCATGACTCTGGCAGGTACTTGGATGCAATGCAGCTCTTACCCAAGCACGGTGCTCTGGGGAGATAAAGCTTGCCAAGGGTTATTACCTTGGAATCTGCAATATTGAAGTGTCTATTCAATGTACAAGATCAAGCCAGAGTCAGACCCAGCTCAGGGCTCTCTGAACCACACGGTCTGTGGCACTGCAGGGCATATCTTGCACAGAGTCTGTTAAAGCGTCTCCAAACCCAGAAGGTCCTGGTTTCTGATAAGGGCTGGTGTCTTATCATGTACAGGCTGTGGGCAGGCAGAGCGAAAGGCTGTGAATTTACAGATGCTGCAGTCTAGGGTTGGCAAAGGTATCTGCTCACCCTTAATTTCACATGCTGTGACTCTGATTTATGGCACTTCAGCTGGAGGTCAGGCCCTATATATTCAAGCATCCTATTGACTTCAGCGCTTTGCTCTCAGCACACACATTTAGGTGATGTGCAAACCAGGACTGAAGGCCTGAGCAAACGTCAAAGTGTGGGCAAGAAAGAATAACAGAACAGGCAGAAAAAACAATAAAAATATATGTGTCATAATAAAAGCAAAGAGCCAATAACTCACAGGGTAAATGAAGTCTCATTCCAGAACTCAGTGCCGATGTGACTCCACAACAGCTTCATGCAGGCTGCACCGAGGATCCCAAAATCTAGAGATATGGAGAATGCCATCTTAGCATTAGCCTTGGTTCACTTAGGGCTGGAGGTATCTTGACTGTAACTGTTGCTATGTTAGCAAGCAAATATTGAGTTAATATAAATGAAACAGTCTACAATAATTTGGCTTAATTATTCAGAGAGAAGTCTAGCATGAGGGTAAATAGCTTTAAAATTGCTAAATAATTTGACTCCCCATATAATTGCTTGTGTAATTTGTGTTAATTGCATGTCAAGTAGAGGTTTTCAAATATTAATCAATGCTTATTTATATTATTAATTAACATTATTACATTACATTTAAATAATCTTGCAATGGCACAGTTACCAAATGATGATTTTCTATTCCATGGTTTTTCTCTCCTCATTTGCAAAATCTCTTTCAATCCCACTGGTGAGTCACATACCCCTAATACGATCTAGATGATTTCATTTAATACTTTCTCTTTCACTAAGATTTGCCACTGTGACCTCTCTATTAGATATCAATTTCTGGGTGAAAAAAGCTGGGCAAGACTCCATGTGAAACTGCTTTATATTATAAGGAAGAGAGCATGGGTGAATGATGCAAAGCTTTCACATCTATCTACTTTCAGCTTTTCATAGCTTGCCTCCCTGAGCTACCCATTGTCTTGTTCAGCTGGGGAAGTACAAGTCAATAAAAAGTCACAGCCAGACCTTTATCTGTTGCTGGAGAACATAATATTACCAAAGATGTTTCAAATAAAAAAATTGAGGAACTGCACAATAGCTTCCTTATGAATAAGGATACACACCACAGTGGTTTGTGCATGGATGAAAATTTTGAGTTGTTTATGTTATTGCAAAATGCTGGAAGAAAATTCCCCCTTATTTCTATTATTATTTTAAAGACAACCCTCCCAGTTTTTGCAAATTATGTTGCTTTAATTCCTCTCAGAGCTCTGTGGCTTATCACAAAAGCTGAGAAAAATCAATGGATAATTATCAGATTAAAGTGGCAAAACCTATAGCTATGGGGTGGCTCTAAAGACATATCTTTTCTCTTCTTTCAAATGCAGGGGTGTATAAGCTACTTATTTTTTGTCACTTTATGGGTGTAAAAGGGGGTCCCTCATTGGCTACATGACTCTAGTGTAATCTTTCAATCCCTTGCCAAATTAAGAAATCCTGTTTGCTATATTTGTCAAGGGTCTGTTGCTCTCAACAGCTGGAGAGCTTCTTTTCCGTTTTTGTTTTTTTTGTTTATTTTTTTTTTTAACTTTTCCATTGCAGCAGGGAGGATTTTCTATTTAAGTATGTCACCTAAACTTTTTGCAACAGATTAACCTCCCAAAAGTATTTAGAAATAAACCAGAGCAGAGTTTTAAATAGATGGAGTAATAGGAAATGAATTCCATTCTGAATATAACATAAATGGCACATCAATGATATTTTCTAAAATGTAGGGTTATTTTATAACAAATATAATGCCTTCGCTGCCCAGGTTGAAATTTGTACAAAAGCATAAGGAATGAAAGTTCTTATCTTTCAAAGATGAATAAAGACAGTCTAATGTAGCCTTCATTATTAAAAAATAACTATGCAAAAACATTAAGAATATTAATAACTTGTAATTAATTACATCCAACAGTTTGCGTCCTTCTTCTTGCAGAAAATCAAGAGCTTTATTTTTCCTTGGGCATTATGGTTTGAAATATTTTGGCATTCCTGATATCTTGGATCCCCATTTATTATGGAAATTAATTGCTTCATTTTATTTAGTTTTGAGTAAATAATATTATGCTACGTTATTTGGATGGGAAGTTACAGAAAGCTTTCTGCTATAATTGTAGATGAGGTCAACTGGCCCAGATTGTAGTCCAGTACAGAGCATGACATAATTACTTTCAATGCTATTGAGACAAAATTTTGTTGGCAATCACACTCTGCTGCCAAAACCCTAGTGAGATTTCATTGATTTCTCTGTAGTTACTGCTGTTCTTCACTGGCATCAGATCAGACTCAACCTATTTTACAAAGTCATGCCCTCAGAACCATGATCATGTTAATAGTTTGAAGGGTCCTTGATTTAGTCATCTCAGATGAGTTGTCAATATTCTGTGAAGGACTGATGTAAAGAAGAATGTTGCATATGCCATCGCTCTGTGGAGAGTCTGAGAAAAAAACATTGGATTTGCACCATTTTTACTGGCATGTACACTTTAAATAGTCATTTATCACACAGGTCAATGAGTAAACGCACTGGGATATGCCACTACTTTTGTTTAATTGCTTACTTTAAATATGCATTAAATGTGTCTCTTCTTGTTCATAACAATCCATTTCAAATGAAGCATTTTAGTCACAGGCAAAACCTTCTAAATATCTTACAAGTGAGAAAAAGAGCCATTCTCTGGCTACATGCTGAAAACTCTCTTCTTAAAAAATTCCCTCCAATCAACAAATACATGAGCAAGGTACACATCCGAAAAAAAAAACCAAACAAGTGGTGGTGGGGTGTGGATTAAACCTGCTGAAGATCATAATCTAAATTCCCTGTTTCTGCTATGAGTTCTAAAATCAATTGCACATGAAATACTGATAAATGAACTCCTATTGTACATTAGGAAGGACCAACAGATATGTGACTCCTGTATATAATTTTATATGCTGTAGTAGTGAAAGACCTGTTGTGTCATGATCTAATGCCATTAAGTTGCTTGGACAGTAAGGTGAAAAGGCTCTGTAAGTATGATAGATTATAAATGTTTCCTACAAGAATATATTGACCCATTTTAAGGGAACTCTTCTAGCAAGGAAATGGTACTCACCTTCTTGAAGGACAAGGAGAGAGACAGAAATCAAAGATTGGTAACCAGTGCTTGGTGAAAGGCAATGTTCACAAGTCATCTCTTTTCAGAAATAGGAGGTTTGATCCAAAGCTTGCTGAAATCTTCAGGAATCATAGACAGAAATATTTATGGTTGAGGCGTAAACAAGGAAGATCAAAGGCCAAAAGAAACTTCTTTGAAAAGGTTTGAGTGCTTGAAAGAATAAGAGGACTGGCTAAAGTACACTCTGTCTTCAAACTAATGGTCACTCCTGTGGTATCTACAGTGCAGCTATAAAAGCCATTTAGAGAGAATTGAATGAAGATGAACCATATAGCCAGAGTATGGAATTACTTCTTGAAAATAATGAGAGTCATTTTGCAAAAGTACAAGCCTGTACCAGAGATTTATGATAATATTTTTTCCCAAATTACAGTGAAGTGTTAGGACCAATGAATACAGAAATGCATTTTAAAGATCCAAAAGCTTTAGCAGAATCGAGACACCTGTGCAAATGTCAAATGTTCTTTCTGCCTAATTTACAGCTTGACTTTAAATGCACAAAAGGCAGTGCGTAATTCCATTATAAAAAGTAATGAAACCAATACTTTTGCAGACATCAATGTTGTTTAGAAAGAAATTTCACTTGGCTAGGTGAAGAACAGAGATTAAATTAGTTGGAAAAATAGCAATGAAATGGAGAGGATGATTCTCCTATGCTAGGTTTATATAGGAGTGTCACACAAAAAAGATTGCCTTCCTCGCAAAGAACAAAATGCAAATAATATTCCCAGAGACACACAAAATATCTGGCTTCTCTTAACTATATTTTACCAACCTTGACACTTCTCCAATTATTTGCATTTCTGTAGTCTCTCCTCTATATTTCCAGGATCCATCAAGGACTGGAATTAAAATATCCAAGGACAGTGGAGAAAAGAGGAGAAAGACAGGCAAAAAAATATCTCATGATAAATCATCTTGAAGGACACCAGAGCAAACCTGGAAAACCCAGGAGCTTCAGATGATTCATATAAAGGACAAATAAAATGTATTCATTGCCAAACTCTATTTTCAGAGAAGCCAGTGCCAACATAAAAATTGCACTGTTTTTGTTAATTGACTTAATCCATGTTTCCGTTGTTGGAACTGAAATCCAATTTTAACCACTGTTCTGGAGCTAGGAACATCTGAAATCAAGTCTTTTCTTCGGTCACTGACACAAGCCAGACTCATCTCTTTGCAACACCAGTGTAAATCCAGAGTAACTCTAGAAGGCTACTGAAACAAATTTCACACAGCTGCACCACAAACCTCTGGAAAGATAAATGTTGAAATTACCAATTGGGACTGATGTCCACCCATCTAGAGAAAACCGTTTTCTAGACCCTGCTCAAGTGGATACTTTTGCCTTGGAAACCCTCTCTGAAGCAGTGTACATCTTCTTGAGTGCACGGATAATTTAGGAATGCCATTTGTTTTCCAACTTCCCTCCCATTCTCCTGCAAAAGGCAGTTCAGGTAGTAGCTGTAAGCTCTTTGAAATTTCCTCAAGTCATCGGCTGAGCCGCTCTTTGGAAAGCACACATCTACATTAACAGCCTATGCTGATGCACACCAAAGAGACACTTTTGCTCCAGGATGCCAATTTGCCAGTGATATTAATATTTGGCTTGAGAAAGCTTTCTTGCCTCAATATGGGAGGCAACGTGTACGCAACCAAATTTAGCATTGCTACAAACCTGGTGTAACTGTATGACACAAATGGAAAGAGACTGGAACATGAGGCAAATCCCCTACACCCTATAGCTTTACATAAACATTCAAAGAAACTGCAGTACAAGGCTGTCTCTCTACTTCACCATATAAGCTCTTCAATCAACTGCATGGTGAGGCTGAGCTTTTTTAGACGGCTGTCTTACCTTGTGTTTAAACAGGGCTGAATCCCTGGCGTGCACCATGCCTTCTAATAGCAGCTACTGTGTAGATATTTCGTAAACTGTGTCTTTACTCATTGCAGAGTGAATACGATTGGACATGCTTGCTGAGCAGAAAAGATCAGAACACATAAAGGAACCAGTTACAGAAAATGCAAATGCCAGGGAACAAAAATACCTCCCAAATGACTCATCATGAACAAAAAATGATGCTGAGAGATCACAGGATATCTAAGAAAGAAAGTCATCAAGGAGAGAGCTTTGCCATACCTGCACACAGCATAGCTGGAGAAGTGACTTTACATTGACTCTGTGCTGCTGGGCTCTTGGGACGGCTGGTTTGGCATCAAGCTTGCTGTGGATGTCCCTGACTCATACTGGTCCAAGAGAAGTTTGCTCTGCTGATGAGATCCTTTCTGGTGCCAGCCAGCACTTGGCTGTGCAAAGGGACATGAGCAGGGATGGCTAGTGGTGGCTGTGACGTGGGAGGATTTCTGTCCTCCTGGAACCTGCCAAGAACTGGGGGCCATTTACTGGTACTGGGAATTTTGTAGCAGGTCAAAAGGTTTCCCTTACCGCTGAATTTTCAACAGATGATCTCTTAAACTTTGTTGAAAACCTAAGAGCCAGCAAGTATCTGAAATTACAAGAAGCGTGACTTTGTTTTCTGTAAATCCAGCCTGCCCCACAAGCCAGACCAGTCTGGGTAAAACAAGATCTGAGACAGATTGCCACTAATGACAAACAAAATGATTGTAACTCCATTTTAAGGCCCAACAGCATCACAGAGCCTCTTATTTTTTTACATTGGCTCCATTCTAAAGGAAGATGTTGAAAAAACTTTAAGCTACTTTTTCCATTTCTTACGAACACTAGATTATTTTCTGCAGTGTGTTCTCAGGAGCACCAATTCAGAAGCCTGAAGTTTCTGCTTTTAAGCCAGTCCCACCGCTTCTCATACAAGTTTATTTCACAGTCTACTAAAGATCAGTACTAGAAACTTCGCAGGTTTTGGGGGAAGACAAGCTGAGTTATTTTTCAGCCTGACAGAATTGAGTCTGTGGTGTGACAATGCCAGTTTGGGTACTCAGCTGTGCTACCTATGCACCCACAGGTACCTGAACCTGCTACACTCAAGACTTAAAATCTCTTACAAACATAGTATCTCCTGACTGTGCTTCCCCAGAAATAGCTGTAGAGTAGGTTAGGATTGGATGGCAGTTTTGTGCATTGCTCCTGAGTCCCACAGACTGATTTTAGAGCCTTTAGATATTATTATAGACCACATATAGATTTCCCCTTTCCATGGGTACAAAACCAGATGACACTGTATTTTCCTCCATAAGAGTTTGAAGATCCTGCCTTTTTACCTCCAAGGCTCAAAGTTCAGGAGCTTAAGCCTCCACGATCCTGGCTACAAATTGCACACAAGCACCTTTACATTGCAATGGCAATATAAAGTAGCTCAAAATAAGGTGGGAATACAACCACATTACTGTCCGAAAGGCCTCAGCTATACACGAACCAGGCTGCCAAAAAGCAAGGTGTGAAGCACCGAAAGTGAACAGTCAGTTATTCCTTGGCACCGTGGGTTTTTTCTATCTAGAAAGGGAACTGTGGAATCAGCAATGCCCTTTGCGTGGCTGTCAGTGCTAGTGGGAACCCAGGGAAAGCTGTGCTCAAGGACCTTCCCTCCTGGTTCCGACCTGTCCTGGCACACCAGACACCCGAGGAGGGGGACAGACGGGCCCCCAGCCACTGAGCTGATACTAGCTTGCTTTCCCTCTGTTTTGCTCAATACCGGCCTCACATTTTCATTTTTAGAAAATAGATTTGCCCTGGCAGATACATTCCCCCAGCCAAAAGAAGCTCTTTACCATTAAACCAAGAAAAATGAGGGCAAACTCAGCTGTAGGCTTGTTTTAGACTCTGCAGTCAAAATCAAGAATAAAATCAATAGTTGAAAGAGCAGAGAAAGCAAAGACCCTTTCCTCAGTTCTTAATGTGTTCCAGGTTAGTATCTGCCTCCTGTTTTATTGTGCTCAAAAGGCAGCAGAGCCCTGCTGATCCTTTCAGCCTGCAGTCCCCAGAGCTGTGCAGTTTTCTTTAAATAATGGCTGCCCAACAGCCCTTTAATTTCTAGAACTTTCCTTTTGCCCACAGGCTCTACCCTGGAAGCATTCAGGCCTTTTCTTATTTCTCATAATTAACAGCACTGAGCCACAACGTTAAGAGGTTAGGGTTTACTAATTGGCTTTTTTGCACGAGAACAAGAAGGCTGAAAAGAATGAGCTTTTATTTTTATTTTTTTTAAAAGGGAGAAAAAACAGGAAGCAACCTGTGATTAAGGTATGAATATCAGCTCAATGCATTATCTAATTGCTTGTTACAATGCACATGCAATACACATATATGGTGAGGGGGTAAAATGCAGAAAACCATGCTCACATTTGCTAGGTATCAAGCCTCAAGTGTCTGTTTCTGTTGAACGATATTTCCATCTCCCATCTCCCTCCGAGATGTAGGTATTGAGGGAGAGAACTTTTCCCAGACTGGAAAAGAAATGCAGTCTGCTCAGATACAAGCACAACAGATTACACTTGACATTCATGAGGCCCCCTCCTCATAAATCAGCTGGAGGCTTTGCCATGAGCACAAACTCGAGCAAATGGTATTCTGGGCTCAGATGTTACATTTTTGGTGTACACACTGCCCCAGGCTTATCTCCTTGAAGGGAATAAGAAGAAAGTTTGAAGAGCAACAAAAAATAAGGGTCCTAGCTGCATCACATTGAGTGAAGCACTTGCCCCATCTTCTTTGCACTCTTTACTTTAAAGTACTTCCACCACTAAAAAAAATGCTACTGCTAGCACCACGGTGGCTGTACTCTCTGGCTGGGACGTGAGGGAACACGGCTGCCCCACACCTGGGAGTGCTGTCACACGGACCCTGCGGCAGTGGCACTGCGTGGTGCTGCCTCTGGCCGCTACAGCAGCACCAGGATTGCAGCTGTGCTCCCCGGAGGGGAAGCCAAACAGCTCCCTGATGCTCTTCCACCTCTCCCAGGCCTTAAAAACTTGTTACATGGAATAAAAAATTCTATCTTTAATTTTAAGAAAAAAAATCAAATCAAAAGTGGTATAAACTGCTGCAAATCAACAAAACTTTTCAGGCTTAGAACAATGTGTTTGCAGGTATTGAACTCCAGTGGCAGCTCCAGCCTTGATTAAACAAGTCTAATATAAAATTTTTTAAACAGCGAAGTGTGCTTTGTTGCCAGGTAGTGGTTAAGAAAAGGGCTCCCTTTTTTTGTCCTTTCCGCCTTTCCTTTCAAACCCACACCAGTGACTGCACACCTGCAGAACATATTTTGAGTTTCCCACTAGCTCTGAAAATGGGATTCTTGATAATCCACTGATTTTTGCTGCTTAGATATTCAATTTTATAGACCCAGCTCCCATTGCCTCTGTATGCGTTCTTTGATCACCAGTTGATACCTTTCAGATTTTTTTTTTGCATCCAAATAAAAGTCCTTTTTTCCTGTTGAAATAAAAATCAGTGTTCAGTCTTCTTGAGTAACTGCATTCACAAACTTTTGTTCACAACAAGTTTTCAGCAACAGTGCTGCAACAGCTACCCAGTGGGTGGTCATGGAGTGAAAATTCATACAAGGTGGATAGAAATTTCAGTTGCGAACTAATGGTTTAATAATAACAACTTCTGTAGAAAAACAGAAGAAAAATCTGGATTAACTTGTTATAGCATGGAAGACAGCAGATCTGCTGAGACCAAGACAGGGCATCTGCCATACACTTTGTTTTAAAGACAGCTGATGCCATACGGAGAACTTCGGAAACAAAATATATTTGCAAAAGTTTCTGATTCTCTCCAACCTCTTTTGGTCTTTATCTTCCTGGAAAAAAATTCAAGAAAAGAGGACATCAAGATGCACAATGTCAATAGAAATGCAGCAGGTATCGTGAAAAGATTTATGACAACATCACAAATGGAGACATCAGTGGAGTCCTCTGTATCTGACACATCCATCAACATCATTCTGCTGATGGGAAAAAAGCCCTAATAGACTATGCAATATTAATGCTGTCTTCAAAAATGAAAAAAATCAGGTGGGAATGTCACCTGGCCAAACTGAATATGTTTTGAATACCTCCCTTTCCCCTGTTATTAAGAAAACTATTACTTACACAGTTAATGATCACATGTCATTAATAATAGGTATTCAAGAGAAGTAGAGTGACATTACAATACTATGAAAATGCTGATTTCCCATAGCAAGATCCTTTTAAATATGGGCTTTAACATGCTCCGTGCCTGTTTAGTTGTTTTGCAACCATGGTATCTGCTGGCAGCAGCTATGCGTTTGGGGAGTAGAGGTAAGGGGACTATTCAGTGCTGGAGCCTTCTTCCATAATGTTGGTGGATGGCAACCTGGTGTACACCCACATTCATTCACAACTCACACAAAAGCAGAACTACTGTGGATGGTTACTCCTATTATATATCAGAGCTAAGATTTTGGATGTGGTTCTGGAACATTTCCCCAAATACAGACAGAGCTTTTTGGAAATGCTTGGACCTCAAAATTCATGTCAGTGGCACTTGCAGGAATGGGATTTTTCTCAATTCTTGTTTCTGACGTAGGTCTCGGGCAGTTTGGAAGAGCAGCACAGCCTGGCTTAAACAAGTCATGAAAAAGCTGCAGATCAAGAGCTGTATTTCCAAGGTTAGATGCAGACTGTTGCCTGCCTGCCTGAGTTTGCAGTTGCAGAAGTGATTGGGTACAGCACAGCCTGGCATCTACTGAGCAGCTGTGCACAAGCACCTGGAGGTCCACATGCAGTTGTACAAGGAATTGGACAGCCCTAGCTGCCTGCTCTGAGACCCCAAATGTGACAGAAATAAAACTAAATGCACAGAAATAAAACTCCAGATGTTTCTGATTCAGTTCTAATTTCCCTCAAACAGGAGCAAAAGCTGTTGAGAACTCAGACTCTGAAAGGAGGGAATTTAGACACCCCCCCAAAACAACCAAGAAACCAGTGCAAGTTGGTCATTATTACTGTCTTAAACAAAAATAAATACTGCCTCTGTAGACTAAAACTTTCATATTGGTCTTTCCCTTTTCGTTCAGTGGGTTCATGCTGTCTCACATTCACATTTATAATTAATGCAGTTGGATTAAAGAATTACCCAGGAACTTATTTTTTAATCCACAGGGTCCCTTCTTGTATTTAAGGCAAGGTGTTGTTGGAAGGGAAACATTTCAGACATTTTATTAGACTAAACCTGGAGGATTCTGCAACCTTAGCTGAGACTTTTGCAGTAAGAAATGACCCAGCTTCATTGTAGACTGCATAGATCTCAAACTCCTTTAATTCTTGTTTGTTTTCTAGAAGCACCTTCTTTGTGCATGTATGTCAAGAAGGTAAACCCAAGTGAAGTTTAAAACCATTAGCAATCTGCCACATCTTTTAGGAAAATGCTGCTTATAGAAAGAATGTCTACTAACGATCCAATTCACACTTGTAATCTGAAGCCTCAACCAACCAATAAAGACAACTTTACCATCAGCAATTTATAAAGGCGAATTGCTGAATGCAGGTTGTAAAAGGGTGAATTCAGCTATATTTTGGCTGGGTTATATATAGCAGGCTGCTTTCCAGAGCATTATCATCTGATGCTGGCTCAAGCGTGTACTTTTAAGTTTCAGATCACATGCACGCTATGCAGGTGCATTTTACGCACTTGAAGTGCAGACACAGCTTTCAACTTGGTTTGCACTGGTATTAGTTTACTAATGTTATCAAAATAACCCACAACCCAGTCACTTCAAAATGGGTCTAAGGTATCTGATCCAAATTCTGGAAGGTGGTTAGTATTCTAATGCTCTTGGATGCTTTTCATGGTGGGACACTTCTGGTTACCACCCAGCAAGTCAGTTTTAAATGAATGTGTTTTCCTTTGCAGGAGTCAGTCTACCACTGGTCCTGAATCTACTCCACCACTTCCAAAAATCCAGTCCCACATTACACACCCCATGCAGACCTTTTACTTTTTTTTGCTGCAAGTTTCTCTCTGCAGGTAGCATTTTTTATTTTCAGTGCAAAGCCCCATTCAGAGTGCATCAGGTTAGCATGCCAGCCAAAACAGCTGCAGTCAAGTTAGAGCTACTAAGAAGCAGCAGATCAACTGGAGGCTGACGCTGCTGCCTTTTAAAGCCCATTAGCAGTGCTGGCCCTGGCTGCAGCTGGACCACTTCCCCAGCACCTTACTGGGATGGGTAGCCACACTTACATCCTTTCTTGCACCAAACAGCTGAGATATGGGCTTGATATTAATCGTGAACAGCCCTTGGTAATTACTGTACCTGCCACAGTCTAGGCTGCAATACCCACAGCTGTGTGCCTTAATACTGCACCTAAACACATTCCTCAGGGTGGGGGGGTGTAGCCATGCTTTCCTTCTCCTTGCTCTGAAACCCGAGTAGAGACACAGAAATGAAGCAAAACGTTGGGCTGGAGTTTGCTAGTGAAAGTTCGATCTGATTTCATTTTTCTAGGCTCAGTCTCTCACAGATCCTTGCTGAGATGCATGTACTGTAGGCTGCAAAAGCAACAAACTTTTCTGGCTGATCATGAGAGCACTACAATTCATGTTACAGAACCTCTTTCTTACTTGCTTGTGTCATTTATTTTTTGTTGAATACAATGAGAAAGTTTCTTTTCATTAAGATGATGGTAGCCCTGCTGTGTTTAATTAGATGACCATAAAGCTCAATAGTCTGTTCTCATACTTGAATTATAATCTATATGACTTGTTTTGATTTGTCTAGCTGTCATCAGAAAATGGATTTGATGATGAGTCAGTCTCTGGTCAGGCCACCCAGAGACATTATTAATAAGTTAGTACATGATGGGGTGATGTATATACCACCTCCTGCAGCAGGCCTCTGGACACGCCAATTAGAAAAGGAGCAGCAGCTATATGCATCTGGACTTATCCCGTATTTACTTACTTTGGGAATACAGCTCCTCATTAAAATAATGAACACTTTGTTGCTTCTACCATGGGGAAAAAAAATCTGAGCTACAGATCTACCACTCCCTTTCATGTCAGCTGTTATTAAGAGCTTGTCCCACTTCTAAGTCTTAGTGATGCCCTGAGTCTACAAACGCAGGTGATGGTCACTCGTGTGGGGCACTCATCACAACCACCTTTAGATATGCACAAGATGGACTTTCCTACATGAATTAGTGAGCTGAGACTCTCTGTATAGTTCCAGTGAGGAAAAGAGACAATTTTAGATTACATCTCAGCAGTCTATTTTCATTACCCACTTTAAGACAGGACAAATTGCAGTCCAGACTGCACTGACTCTGCTGCCCGAGGACAGACCTGCAGGTAAATAGCTCAGGCAAAGCTGTTTGCATTTTGGACGCTGTCCTTAGGGAAGTCGCACCATAAGTGTCCAACCAGCATAACGCAGAGAGTCTGGGCTGATGGGAAGCTTTGTAGGAAGTAAACTGAATGTAGTCTTTCTTCTAAACTATCCTCAAAGACTTGTGAATAATGATTTTGATTGGAAAAATATTAGATTTCCCAAAAGACATGCTGTACACTAAGGCAAGTTCCTGTATAAGCCACAGCTGTAATATACAAAATTGTGATACTCCGGCATCCAGGTGCTGGAAAAAGGACAATTGTTTCTTCTTTCTATATTTAAATAAAAATGCAGTAGCTAAGGCCCTTGAGCAGGACTCACTACAGGTTGGCTCCATACCAGAACCCCAACAGAGACTTCTTCTACAACGCTGGGTAAGTCAGAGACCAACCTGAGAACACATAAAAACTAGTTTTGATGCTTCCCTAAAGGAACCAAGCATGTAAAGCTACTCAAAGGGTGACAGTCCCTGTCATGGGAGGCATGCTGACATTTTTCAAAGAAAAAAATTACCAGAATCACGATCTTTTATCTAGTCTTTAACCTGCTTTACAAATCTGGAAGCTGTGGCAAATTTCAGCCCAGATAGTTAAAGTCTGGCAAAACTGTATGCAACAATTGTGTGATCTTACCATGGAAAGTGACAATAACCTTAATTATAAGCTTACAAACAAATTAAAACCAGAAAAAAGTAGCAATATTTTCAAATCAAATACCAGGATTTGCTGTAAAACAAATGCAGACTATAAAGATGCTGAAAAAGAACATATATTAGTATTTTACCACCACCTGATAACAGAGTTAACAAGTGACAGAAGTTCAGCTAAAATAGTGCTTTTTAAATATACTTGCAAGATACTCCTTCATTTTGCTTTTATGTACTTACAAAAACAAGCCCCCACAAACCAGCAGTTATTTCTGCAGATTTCAGCGTGTACTCTGCAAACAAAAAATAATTATAGCTGAGCATTAGAAGAGCTGTGGTTTTTAATCACCTATTTTTCACATCACATTTGGTACTTGTTCCACCCTGTTCTGACATGCAATACTGACATACTCTTGCCGATAGCATCCCCCAAAGGCATAGAACTTACAACATTTGCATAAAGAATCCTTTTCCTTTGAACAATGTTAACCGTAGCTGCATAATACCACTAGCTACGCAAGTTACCTTGTGCAATCTTATTCCATGGTTAGCATTCATTCCCTTTACGTCTCTGTTGCACTGTTACAAATCTGCCAGTTAAACTCTATGCAACTCCAAAACGTATTGTCTGGAATGAAACAACCAATTATTTCTTCAGGTTTTGTGGCATAATATCCTAGGAAACCAGCAATTACAGAATCAAAGTGGCATCAAATGGCGTAGAAAGGAGTTAGCATGTATTATTCTTTAAATAGCAGTTACATGAACTCATAATAAATGGGTATTAAGTGCTAAATGTATGATAAGTAATTCTTGACAATGCAATTATCCAAACAATACAGGAAAAAGCTGCAAGATGGCATTGTCAAATTCACTTGTGCAAATGCTACTATGTGAAATAACAATATTGAAGACTGATTTCTGTTTGTGAACACCCTGGAAATAAAATAGTGCAGGTACATGTGTGCAAGCCAAGCAGCACATTGTTCTGTATTCCCAGCAGCTCTTGGCTGGTAAATGTCACCCACTGGTTTGATCTTTCCTGAGGTTAAGACTTTAATTTGCCCCAAATAAGTGGAAGGGAGCAGGATACTGTTTTAACCTCTGAAAATGTTATGTGTAGTATCTTTCGAAGGAAGCACAGAATGAAGATGGAAGAATTATGTAAAGTGGGGTGGACTTAAAGAAATACTGATTAGAAGTTTTCAGTTTCAGTGGCAAGGTTATGTAGTCGTTATAGCAACAGGCCTCAAACCTGAGGAATTTCCAGAGAAGGCACATCCAAATGTGAAATAATGGGATGCTGTTGATGGGATAACACTCTTAGTTCCTTTAGACTCTGCTTTTTGTCTCAAGAAGAGCTTGGCAACTTGTTTCACTGGGTAACAAATACAGTCATCACCACTACAAGAAACTTTGTCATAACAAGAATCTCAACCTCTGCCTGTTGTCAATCTTCCACCAAAACAGAGCAATTTTCTTTGGACCAGAGAGAAATTCTCTGGAACAAAAAGACCTTTGAAGGTGGCTTAGCTTGATTAGCTGGGAGCCAAAGGAGAGTATCATGCCCATGCTGTCTTCTAAGAAACTCCCTAGAAATGGGCTTAATGTTGCTGCTTGTCCTTTGTTCCCAAGTCTGGCTTCAACTTTCATCTACATCATTTCTCTCTCTTTCCCCGCTGCCTCCTTTTAGGTGGGTAACCACTCAGGGGCAACTGGACCAAATGCAAACCTGCAGTATCTGCCAGTGGCCAGAGTGATAAGCAGGCAGTGAATCCTGAGCAGCACAACCAGTTAAAACCTAGTGTCCCCCTCAGCTCATTAGAGGAATAGAAAAGCAGCTGAAAAAACTGGTTTTCTAAGCAGGAAAAGAAAACCCTGTTTCCAAATGAGGCTAACTAGGTCATGAGCCATATGCTCTGCCAGTGTTCCTCCAGCATGTGGACTGTAAAGAACTGAGGCACAGAATTACATTTGTATCTTAATCCAGCAAGCCCCTCATGTTGTGAGCATTTGTCTGGATTTTTCTTCAATTCTAGTATAAAGGTATGTCTGTAATGTACCCTGCTCTGTTAAGGGAAGGAGTGATGCTATCTCTAAGCTTGTTAAAGTTCTCAATATACAAACACATTTTACTTAGGAAGGACTAAGATAGTTGGAGGGGATGCTATAAAATCTTTATAAAAGATTTTACAAACAGAAAAAAACTCATTACAGAATAAAGTCTAGGCCTTTACCATGCACATTGTTTATTATTCATTAAGAGATGTAACAAACCCCTAGCTATATTTCGGGAAAATTTTCTTGGTTTGCACCTATTTAAGTTGCTGTTGCCAAATTTGTTGGAAAAATTGAATGAGAAAGGAGTTTTAGCTTTGAGCAAATATCTCCTTTGGACTTATTCCAAGAATCTAAGTGATAAGTTGTAATGTCATAATTTCCAGCTGTGGAACCATACAGTTCATAAATCCAGATCAGAACATTTTCCTCCTCCTCCAGAGAAGATTGACAGCTTTACTTTGGACAGGGAGTCTCTTCAAAGGATGCTTTCTTAAAAAATAATAATAAAAAAATTGTCTTGATTAATTAAATGTTCACAAGAAAAGAACACCATATTTGGAGAAATAGCAGAAAGCGTCAGTTCAGTTCCTCTTTTATGTGGCTTTTTTTTCTGTAATAACATCTGGCACCATATGTTAAAACATTCACTCTTCCTTGTTAGTCAAGAATTAAGTTTTATAATTAACTTTCAGATTTACAAAACTGAAGGATCTGAATAATGAGCTTCCCCAGTTTCTCTCCATCTCCAGACCTTCATGCACACATTCAGATCCTGGTCTGCCTCACCTCCTGCAGGTCCAGTTCAAATTGATCTCTCTGTCCTGCTCGTAAGTAGTGTCAGTCCTGACTTGCTTATCTAGATCTCAAGGGAAACTTGCCTATTTGTGCACCTCGCAATGTAGTCCCTGGGCCCATCAGAAAACCTAAATCAAGAGTTGCAATGAAGTTAGTTAAAAACACGTGTATTATTAACCTGATTCCCTGGCTTGAAATTTAGGCATATGTATGTGCTTAGTTTTGAGCATTTGTCCATATTTGCAGTGGAAGCTGCTCATTGTCAGGAAGTCCAACAGAAGTGCTTCAAAAAAGACCACAAGACGTCTGCAAGGAATGAGCTCTTTCAGAGAAGATGCTCTTTGGTAGTGTACTTGAAGCTTGCAAACTGCTGTCACTGCCAGGAACGTTAATGATGTGCAAAGAAGGCTAGTATTGCATCCACACACACAAATACATATGTGTACATATTCTGAGATTTGTACAACATAAAAAAGATTACTGGTGGATTTCATTCTGTGAAACGTCGATGGTAACATACTACAGTCAAGATGTAGAGCTCCTGGGGTTTCAAATATAAAAGGAGCTAGCCCATTACATAGTTTCATGCAGTGCTAAGAAACATCAGTAGTTCAAGGACAGATCTGAGAAATGCAGTAAGTACTCTTTGCACATCCACTCACATGTAAATGAAAAAATATTTTTAACTGAGAAATCAGCCTACGCTAATGGTGATACCTAACAAATAAAATTTATTTCAGGGCTTTGTTTCCAGATTTAGAATGTGTTCATTCTGTAATGAGATGAAGTTCATCCAAATGAAATCTAGGAAGTTAATAGTATGAAATCAAGCAGCATGAACACATAATGAACTTAAGATTCAGGAGAGGAATCATCCCATAACTTTATACTTTAAAAAATTTTGTTATATCCTTCTGTGGGGGAGTAAATGTCAGAGGAGTACGCACTTATTTTTGAGGCAGGGAATCTAATGCCTAGAATGGCACTGATCAAAATCCAAAAAAATCAGACTTCTATTCCATGCTCAGATGAAGTGTGGCCATGGGCACTTCAAGAGTAATTTCACTGAATTTTAGCTTAGCATCTACTTTAAGTTAATGTTTCTCAAGGGAAAAATTCATTGCATCATAGAAAGGTTATCTATCCTAGATGAGATGTATTGCCCCTCAAATGGAAAGATTAATTTCACCTTAAGTGGAAATAATTTTCAAAAGGACTTGTGAGACATGGGAACATAAATTCTAATGAAACTCATTCAAATTTGCTGTTTTGAAAAATCTCATTATTTCTCTCTCACTGTTCTTGTACTCTATCTAGCTGTGTTGGGAGGACGTCTGTTCTTAGGAGGACTGCTGTTCTTACGTGCTTCTCTTTGGAGAGCTTTTTCATGAAATGCCAGTGGAAGTGTAGCATTAAGTCCCAGGAAACAGAGAAGAACCAGCTGGAATACACTGAATAGCTGAGCCACATCTTTGGCTGAGGCTGCCTGAAGCAGGACTTGGCATTCTACAGGGCATCATCTAGGCTGGGTCCCAACTGTCCTTCACATTATTTACAATTCTTTCATCTTATGTTCTTGATATTGTGACCAATATACATGATACTCACATGGGGATGTTGCGAGTTGTGGATGGGAGAGAACTGTTCACAGCATCAAGAGATATGTGTGGGAAGTTTGTGCTGTACTTAGGTCAGCTCAGAACAGATACCTCCTCTCTTTCATATGATTTTAAGACATGCATGCATTTAAGCTTGTGTTGGATAATCTGTTTGGCTACTGTCAGCTACAGAGGAGCAGTAAGCACAGGAAAAAATGTCAGGCATCAGGCATCTGGTTGAGATTCATAGGAGATTCAAGAGCTTCTCCTCTGGTGAGGGACTGAAGCACCACTGCTGTTCAGGTGATCTCTTGATTGCATAATACTTCACAACAGTTTCTTCCAAACACAGAAATCATGAGCACGTCGGGACTAGATGTAGGACACGACTGGTCTTTGTACAAAAACAGAACTGGGGAATGGAGAAAGCTATAGTAACAGCAGAAATTTCCAGTGTGTATGATAACCAAAAATCATTGTAAAAATATAAACCTGAATGATGTGCATGGCTTTGTGACCGAAGGGAGACAGAGGTTTCACCTTCACTAACCTTTGGGATAAGATGCTTCATTTTGTGTCTCCTTGCGAAGCCAAGCAGTCCTTTGGGTAAAGAGGGGTGAGTTCCCTCCTGGGACCCCAGAGGAGGCAGGAGCTGAGCCTCCAGCTCCTCTCACCACGGGTGCTGTGTCCCATTCTACACAAGCCAGCACCAAGTGACAGTCAGTAGGTTTCTGATCAAGCGCTCTTGTATGTAGAGTCACACAAACACTCTGAGAAGGAAAGGGAGGTCTCCTTCCCCCAAGGTTGACTTTTCAGGAGGAACTTTGCAGACTGTGTTTTACAAATGACTAAAACACACAGTCTTTCTCGCTATGTCTGTGAGGTAGCACAGCCTCATGGAAAGCCTTTGGATGACAATACGTATCCGCACGTTTACTGTAGGCTGAGGCAACAGAGAAGCAAGAGGCCAAGTCTTGCATAATATCAGTCTATTTTCATCATCCCTAACATGACTGGGACTTCTGGCAGCACAGCCCTTGGACTAAACAGATTGTATGATGGATTTCTCAGTGGAAATTCTCAGAGCTGTCAGTGTACATGCTCATTACGGATGTCACGAACAACAAACAAATCAGAGTGATTGTAGGTAAATAATGTAATTAATTATCCACATGGCAGGCAATTTCTATGGCAAATTCTATTACCCTATCTCTTGAAAGTAATACAAGGTAAGTATTCTTTGTCTACATTTCTTTCTGTTGTAAAAAGAGAAAAGAGATGATCACAGCAGGTGTCCTGAACTAAAAAAGTAGAAAACATGAGATATCTGGGCACCAAGGAAAGCTCCAAACATTACATAACTGCATATATTCATATACAGAACATATTCTTCTTCTAATAACTGATCCAAGAAAGCCCATTCTTTGTATTGTTTTAATGTGATCTTATAAACTTACTTCTCGGGACACTTCTAACCAATACATAAATATGCCACCATGACTCAAACGTTATTAAGATTTCAATGACAGCAGCGTGAACCTTACAAGCTGAAAATGTGACAAATAACAGATTTCACTGTACATCAGATCTGCATCTTAATCAGGGAACTCTTCTCCCAGATTGGCTTTATCATGAGAGCAGCTTTCCCACATTGTTTGTCAAGTATTTACAGCTTTTGAAGACATCCCCGGCTCCCCAGGGAAGGAAGATATCTTCCCCAAAGCACTACAACAAAACAATGAATGAAAAAATGTGGCTTTACACCTGCTAGTATTTTTTCAGCAGGTTTAGAGTGTGCTTTCACAATAATGATATATCATAAATATTCAGCTAGAAGAGAGATATTTCTAACCACTAAAAGATGGTCCTCTTTGGCCATTGCATCAGTCTGGAGTCACTCTTTCAATTTAAAAATGCAAGCAACTTCTAATACATATTTGGCAAAGGTTGTTGTAGCTGTTCATGAACTGACCATTGAACATTTTTCTACAGAATAAAAAATTGTTGACAATTGCCTACAATTTTAAAGATTGTAGAACCTTTTAAAGATTTAAAGAACCTTTAGGCTCAGTGATTACATTGCTGTAAATGGCAAAATATGCATAAAAGCTGTATTAACACTAATAGAAGCCTTAAGTTTTACATATGTCCACATACACATTCAGACACACAGTTTGTTATGTTTAGGTGTCTCAGTAAAATAAGCTACTTGTAAAATTACAGCAGTCTTTTTTGTGGTGCTGCATCTATGTGAGTAAGTGGAGAAAGAGGAGAGATATGTACTGAACTAATGAACTCTTTGGATTAGAGCTGCTGTTTAATTGCAGCTCAAATGCTTTATAAATACCACCTACAAAACAAACATTATTATTTCTATTCACCTAGGACAGGGAGGTGATAGAATATGAAATAAAATAAACCTCTGCTGTATAGCTAAGTATTTGAAAATAAGTTTTTATTGGTTTTCCCCAAATTATTCCCATGGAATTGCTCATGGAACTGGGTTCTCTGGTAAACACCTGCTTGGATCTTTGACAATTCCAAAGTTTTAAAGGATTTGATCTGAATTTGCCCTAAAACTTCTATCAAAGATTGCTCTATAAAATAGGAAAGATGATTTGTTTTTCTTAAACTGACCCTTTGCAAAGAAAAGATTTAGACTGCTTCTCCTTAGACTCTGGGAGCAACACTTTTCTTACATTCAGTATAAAATCAATGCAAGCCTCATTCAAAAGCCATTACAGTCATTGAAAAGACTTCCTTCACACTAATGGGGTTTGGATTAAGACTGTGTTTGTGTTACACAGTTCAAGATATTCCTCTATATTTGTCTCCTTCTTAATAAATTCTCTCTCAACTTGTGTTTTGGAATACAATGCAGGCACAATATTTGTTTAATAATTTTTAGCTTTAAGTTACTCAGTTGCATTTCTTGGAGCTAGCAACATCAGCAAGGTTTCTCTCAAGTGATTACACTGAGTCTAAATATTCTGTAAACTGTGGGCTGAACAGTGGTTAAGTGCAAAGTGGCTGATTTATTTTGGTACTTACAAAGTGTTTCCTACATTGAAGAGTCAAACCAGAACACTGCATAGACAAGCATGCTACCATATTGCTACAGAAATTGAACATTTCAAAGTAACCTTTATAAATGTGTATATAAAAACAATAGCTGTTATCTGGAAAGCACAGTTTTCAGTTACTTTTGCCACATTTTATGGTTTTTAATTTGATTCTTAATTCCTTATTATTGCACCCTTTATCTGAATAGCTAATAGTTATTCTTACCATTTATTCTAGTGCTGCTCTGAACTATTCTAATGCAGCTCCACATTCACCATGCAGTTTCATTTGCAGTCATTTACTTATGTGGAGCAGATCATCTAAGTAACAGCATCTATATCGGTATCATAGAATCATAGAATCATAGAATAGTTTGGGTTGGAAGGGACTTAAACATCATTTAGTTCCAACCCCCTTCCACTAGACCAGGTTGCTCAAAGCCCCATACAGCCTGGCCTTGAACACTTCCAGGGATGGGCCATACTCAAAATTTTTCAGATATTTCTTTTTTTCACTCTATTATTTAGTTTCCAGTGGGGTTCAGAGACACAGCAGCACAGCAGGAGAAGGCCATCACAGCCAGGCAAGCCAAGTCCAGTTTTGAACCCCATGACATTATTTTCTACTACTATTTCATACTATTTCTATATGTATGGCTATTTCACCTCCAGAGGAGAGCCATTATTTTAGGCAAGCATTGATTTTCCAAGCATCTATTCTGTTAATATTCTGGTGTTGGGCATTTTCTTTTGTCATATGTTTGTTTAGCAGTAGAAGTCATTATTTAATTTTGAAGCAGCATATGTTTGAGTACACAGTGTTTTCATAACTTTTTTGACTAGTGCTGATTGACTTATTTCTGTTTGTATCCAGTGTATTAGCTTGATTCCTAGTGGATGATTTGATTTGAATATGACAGCAATCTGTGGTGCAGAATCATATCTCCATAAGTAATCTCAGATTCCCATTATAGCTTTCAAACTTTTGTTGCTTTACTGCAGCATAAACATTATCTGAATTTTTCTGTGTTCTCCTACTAGCTATTCATCAAGCTACCCTAAAATGATAAACCTAATTGTGATAGCAATACAAAACGCCAGTTTCTTGGTAGACCTCAGTCTATGTGAGATGTTTGGTTTCATTGTCCATGGACAGTCTAAAAAAGTAATTTCACCTCATTAATGACACAGAGTGAAATGCATCAACACTTAGTTTTCAGTGGACCTTTTTTTCTGATTTGTTTATTAAGGTGAAATATGAAGGGTCAGATGCTGCTCTAAAACTCTAGAGAGTTCAGAGAATTTATCACACTGTAAATGAAATCAGTCTGGCTCAAAAGATAGCAATAATTCTAAGAAAGTATTTCACCAGAGGTCTTCAGCCAAGACTGACATTCAGTTGTAACTGAATCATCTTTATGTAAATGGTAAAGTTATGTTTACTAAATAACTTATCCTCAAGCAGAATTTAAAGTGAACTGTCTAGCTGCTAGGTACTGCTCAAATCCCAGCAGACAGTATTTTCTATTTGTATTCATGGACAGAAATTTCAGCTGTTATAACTTGGAAAATGAATCCTTTATGATGATAGTATGGATTATGTGTTGTCTGAAAAATTAGACAGCTGAGAAACCTCTAATAATGCAGCAAAGATTAATAAGTGTTAGTCACATCTCTACCAGTGATCTCCATTTAATCTTTTTTGAGTCAGAAGAAATAAGTAAAGGAGGACATCGGCTAGAACTTTTTAAAGAACTGTCTTGAGACATCCTTTTCCCATCTTGTCTTCTGTTTGCAGTCTGTGGGTTGCATTCTTTAAAATAAAAAAGAACTTTAGTCATAGCTCAAGCTGTCTTAAAATAGTTTCTAACTCCGCAGGTCAGAATCTGAAGAAAACTTAAGAGCACCTTCAAGGGGTAACAGTTTTCAAGAGAACAGTTCCTTGGTGACCAACAGAGATAGAGTTTAAAGTTTTGCTGTTATTTGGCACCTCCCAAATTTCTGAGCCATTTTCCTTCAGTGCTGCTGGCCCTTGGCCAGTCAGCCCATTACTCTATGGAAAACACAACTCCAAAAGAGAAAAGTTTGCCTTACTGACACCAAGGACTCAGTACAGATCAAGTAAGCCCTCAGAGATTAATTTAGATGACGATTTACTCTCTCAGAATCAAAGATTTAGCATTGTCAACTCATCTTTCATGCCATAATGTTCAAGCCATCATCATGAGACTGGAGAAGGGGAGACTGTGCGAGAGCTAGTATGTGCCCAGTTCTAGCCAGACATCCCCAAACAGAGGCGTTTCAAACCACTCACCAGGACTTGAGAACATTTGTAATGGGGGAATTGACACAGAAATAGGAGCTTTGTTTCCTCTTCATCATTAATTTAATACATGAAAGTAACAGGTAAGCAAACAAAAGATGAAGGGCCTCAGCTGAGTCCCACACTGAGTTTCCTGACTTATCTATACCAGGCTTTTCTAATTAGAAGAAAATGCCCCAGAGTCCCCCCAGTTTTGGATTCGGGTCCTGTAACTCCTACTTGCAGGGGAGTTTGAAGTCAGGCTAGCAGCCTTTACTCACATGAGAATATCTAGGCCAAAATTTTCATTCTTGAAAATTTCATTCAATGCCAAAGTTGCACCTGAAAGCAGTTACTGCCTGAATTATTAGTTGCACTTTTTTATCATGTGATTTTTTTAGAGCAAAGTTGTTGGTCCTACATTCTGTGGCTGCTAATTACTGTATTTTCACTTTAAAAGTTCGTTCCTTAGAGCCCCTTATATCCCCTTTTTCTTGAAAACTCACATCCTCAGGTAGCCTGTGAAAAATCAGAGGCAAACAAGTTTTTGACAGAGGGGGAACTGGAAAAGAAAGGGCTCTTGGGGTTAAAAAAAAAGTGAAATATTAGCTGCATATGTGTTTATCTCACAGTTTTGTGTTTTTAAACAGACAGACATAGTTTATATTTGTGAAAATGCAAAGCTACTCCTGCTTTGAAGCTGCAGGGCCTTTGGCCTTTCCTTCTCTTCCTCTGACACACTATGTTAAAGGTCTTAGGTTAATTAAAATATATTAAGAGATGACTTTGGACCCTGGCATGTGTTGGGGATATGGTGCGAATGGTGTGTGGACCTGTCTGGATGAAATGTCATTACCTGGCTGGATGAAACCACCGAGTCCCACAGCCCAAGCAGTCCCTTCCAGGGACAGTGTGTGAAAGACCACTGCCTGACTTAATCTGTGTCAGTTGTCCTATCAACACCTCTTGGTTTCAGGGAAATTTTCAGGAAACATCACCAAATGACAGCAGACTGGTCCTGGAGCAGATACAGAACTGGTTGAACAAAAGGAATACGATGTGAGTATTCATGTGGAAGATTGCTGGATCAAACTGAAAACTATTGCATTTGTTTTTCTGAAGCACCGAATCTCTCTCTTTTTGCATATGAATTATATTTAAATGATATAGCATAGCTTCACGCAGAGCTACTGAGAACACAGTCCTCAGCAGTACAAGGCTGATACACTGGATCAGTTCCTCTGCCCTGGCACAGGCATGCTCCAAACGCTGAACAGATCTGGGGAGAGAAACACGGCTTTCTGCTGTTTCTTCAGCATACCTGCCTTGGGGCATCCACAATTCCTTCTTCTCTTGCTGTCTTGGACTCACTCTTCTTCACATCCCAAAATGTGTAAATAGTAGAGGTAGGAGCTGGTAGGAGCATAGAAAGAGCTAGATTCTGGTCTGTTATTTTTGTTGTGTCTTCTGAAAGACCTGTACTATCTTCTTGTGAAGGAGCCCTTTTTTAAAGACCCAGCTTTGCAGCACATAACATTCAGCGCATGATTTATTACATACTGAACTGATTTTATAAATAAATTCAATAAAAAGAGGCATTCATCATTATAAACACACTGATTACAAGGCCCAATATAAACAGCAGAGAGTGGGAAGGAGGTCTGTATCTCAGTCTGACTTTGTATGTAGGCTTTCCAATGACAGGCTCTTGCTGGTTATTTGACAGAAGCCATCAACAGGCATCCTTAGAGGTGAATATTTAATGTAGGATTCATTTTAGCATTTGATTCAGCGGCAATTATTCCTCCAACATTAACAGTGAAATGACACTAATGCACTCTGTGTTTTGCTGTTTTCAGAGACTACGCCTGGGTCACACAGTGCGGAAAAGGGAGAAAGGAAGCACTGGAACAAGAGCAACCAACAATTTGTATACAGTTAAAACTTACAGTCTGGTACTTCTGAACCAGGCTCCTCTCTTTTTCACTCAGTGGATACACTTCTACAGATATTTATCCCTCACTTGACCCTCATACTTGTGAATTCTGGTATATCTTGTGCCTGGAAATCAGCCTTCTGAACATACCAGAGTTGATAGATGAAACCTGAACTACACAAAAGTGTTTTGTCATTTACCTTGTACTGCTGAACCTATGAACCTAAGAACATGCATAACTGCATATTCTCCCTAGAAACATGATAATTATATTGAGCCAGACTCTTTTATATTTCTGGCTGAATTTATGCCCACAGAATACCAAACAGAATCTAACAACAAAGAGCCACTTAATTTGTAACATAATCTTTCTACTTAGGTACATTGATAAAAAAGTAGAGGGTTTGAAAACTTGTTGGAATACTCATAGAAAGAAAAGGAAATTGTGGCGATGCTGGATCTAGAAAAGACGGGAATGGAGAAGAATAGGCTACCTTTGAAATCACTTTTGTCAGCTGAGAAGATGGGCAAAGTAGCTGGATTTTCTAGCTTGTTTTGAGCCAATTCCTTCACTCATAGGCTACATCTGCTTCAGGTTCGTTTGTGCATAGTGAACAGGTTGCATTTCTCAAAAGAGCAAAGTTGGCCATCAGCTTGTAATTTTGGAAGTTGCCATGGTTTCAATATTTTTATCTTCTCTGCAAGTCATTAAGATTGCTTTGCTGTCTTCAGAGTGATTACACCTGAAAAACAGCACTTCCTTGCTTATAGAAGTCAGTGGTCTAGCACACACACATAAAACCAAGGGAACTGTGCAAATATTGCAGCCCAGAGCAAAACTGGTTATCAAATGGGCAAATAGAGACAATTCTGAGCGAAAGATACATATTTCTTAAAGGGCCCATGAGTCAATATGCAAATTATTACAGATTTATAATGTAGGAAAAATGTGGAGTGAACTTTTCAAAGCAGCAGCTTGATTAGGGAAAACCACTGAAAAAGTTATTCCAATTAGCAAAGCCATTTGCCAGGAACAGAAAACATCTCAGAGAAAACATCAGTGGGTTCAGCAGCAAGCTAGCCTCTCTCTTTGGAGAAAGACAGCTCAACCTTCTGGAGCCTGATCTGGCCCATCCAGAGTGAACATCTTTGCTGAAATACATCTCTGAGGTCCAACTGTTCCAAGAACAACTCGGGTTTACTCTTGCAGGATTAAATTCAAGATATATGGTGAAGCACACACTGTTCTCTCCAGTCAGAGCCAACTCTGGTCATATCCTTTAAAGAGTCTGGAATTAATTGCATAGTCTCTCCAGACACGTCATTATTTATCTGCTTGGGTGAAGTTTTGTTTATCCCATAAATTAAAATCTTCGAGTGAAAAATCCAAGCTGCCTCTTGGCTTGGAGAGGAGAGAAGGGAAGGAAACTGGGGTGGTGTGGAGGAGGCTACATAACGCCAAGTAGGCAGGAGCAGTGACTGCTTTAAGTGAGATGATCCTCTTCAGCAGGGCAGGGCAGTGCTGTCCTGTCTGCATGTCCTGGTTTTGGCTGGAATAAAGTTAATTTTCTTCTTAGTAGCTGGTGTAGCGCTGTGTTTTGGATTTAGAATGAGAATAATGTTGATAACACGCTGATGTTTTAGTTGTTGCTAAGCAGTGTTTACACTAAGTCAAGGACTTCAGCTTTTCATACTGTCCTGCCAGCGGAGGCTGGGGATGCACAAGAAACTGGGAGGGGACACAGCAAAGGCAGCTGACCCAAATGGGTATTCCATACCGTATGACATCATGCCCAGTATATAAACTGGGAGGAGTTGGTTGGGGGGCACTGCAGCTCGGCGATTGGCTGGGCATCGGTCAGTGGGTGGTGAGCAATGGTATTGTGCATCACTTGTTTTGTATATTCTATTATTATTAGTAGTAGTAGTGGTATTTTCCCTTCCTTTTCTGTCCTATCAAACTGTCTTTATCTGAACTCACAAGTTTTACTCTTTTTTCCCCCAATTGTCTCCCCCATCCCACTGGGGGAGGGCAGGGAGTGAGTGAGCAGCTGTGTGGTGCTTAATTACTGGCTGGGGTTAAACCACACAGGCTGTGCCCTGAGCAGGATGGAAACCTTCCTGGGGCCTCTGTAAAGAGAAGATTTACTTTCAGCACTGCCTGGTATAGGTGACTCCTTCCTCTCTGTGCAGACTCCTCAGTTGTTTTCTGTGGCTTGTGCTACATAGATGTTTTCACTTTGTCAGGGAGGAGTACTCATGTCTGAGAGCTTTTTGCCAAAAGGAGTTGTGAGAGCTGTGGTGAAGACAGAGTAAGTAGAAAAACATGGGAAATTGGAAGGGAATACACCAGTCCTTCTAACATGGCAGCGGGAAGCCGACCCACTCTGGCTGCAGTGCTAAACGTTGATAGTGCCTCCCTCTATGGGGTGAAATTGAAAGCCACATTTGTTCTGGAGCAGAGGAATCACAAACACACATGTGTTTTTACACTGGGATGTATTTGTACCTTGAATCCAGATTTGTGCTTTTATTAAAATTAAGGGTACTTAAGTGTCTTTTTCAATGCTCTCTTTGATCAGCTCTCCCTTCAAGCAAGATCTGTGAGGCTGAGATGTAAGACCTTTATGCCTGGGATGTTGCACGTAGCTTTTCAATTACTGTTACATTTCTGGCTTTCTTTTCTCTCTCTCTTTTTTAATTTTTTTTTTTCCCTCCAGAAATCCCGTTATTCAGCAGCTAAAGTAAACCCATTTATTTAGCCATTAAACACCCCATATCCCTCTCACTTACCACAGCTTAAAAATGCTAGTTTACACCCACAACTGCACAAAATAAAGCCACATATCACCTTCTAAACAGAAAAACCCCAACATTTCAAATCACAGCTCCATGCACTTTAGGAGCTGAACACCTTCCAAAAAGACTGTGTAGAGCTAAAGTGTCTCTCCTTCTGAATCTCCATGAAGAAACAGGTGGCTTTTCATGTATTGTTTAATTACAAGAAAGCTATGATGCAAAGCTTATACTTATGTCCCTCCTGGGAAAAAAAAAAAAAAAGTAAGTCTCTAGCACCGGGAGTCATCATGAGCATGAGCTCTGCAGGCAGCCGCCTGGTGCCAGAGAGGCCAAGCTCAGGGCTTCTGCTGGCTCACGTGCTTTGTTGACTGATGTCTCGTTCCTGTAGAGTGCACTTATCATGTTGAATCAACATCTCAGAGAGAAAGGAGGTCTCAGAGTTAAATAAGGTCCCGATGAACTGAACGCGTTAAAAATGCAAGATCTGGAGCTTCAGTCTCAGCTGATGTTTCAAACGGGAAACAAACGTCACGACTCAGATGAAACAAGTGGACTTCTTTTTGCCAAGCAGGCCAAGAGCTTTATCCATTCTCAGGAACTCTCATTTCATGCTCAGTGTGCAGTATTTTGCAGCTAGTAAATTAAGTGGCTACAAATATGTGAACTATTGTGGTGAGGTCTGCAGGTCACACAGAGGCAAAGCCCCCTTTTCAGGGAGAGAGGGGTGAGAGTATCTAAGAGATGTTTTAGTGCAGGGTCCTCAAGAATATCACTACAGCACAACTCGGAAATATAGGGACAGATTACTTCAATCATGGTGGAAGTGTTGTGTAGGAAGACTATAATTTCTTATTTCTCCCATTAATATAACCTACATTTACCATCAGAGAGCTTTCTTCCTTCAGCCATTGATCTCTCTGAGGTTACAGGTTCTCAGGTGAAACACTGTTTATCATAGCTGTGAAAAATATTTGCTGCTAGATACCATCCATATACAAGTGACATACAAGTTCATGCTGTGCATCAGCTGCTCTACTGTCTGCAGATGTTTAGTCAGGGAGAGGGTACCAAAATGTGCAAATAGCAGCATTCTGGAGGCAGGCACTTTAAATCCAGCAGCAGACAGATCAGCAGTTGTCTAACGTGTCCTGGACTTAATCTTATCACTGTAATTTCTTCCGAATTTGAGACACATGGAAAAAAACACAACAACAACAACAACAAAAAGTGGAAGACTTGGGTGACAGTGAGATTCCTGTTCTTTGCACAGAAATGGGACAATCATTAAACACTGAATGGACTAAAGCACTGGGTGAGTCACATCACATTGTGACCATACCCACCATTGTCCTTATTCTAGCAGAGGGAAAGTGAACAGAATTACAATTTGTGGCATGACTGATATATTTCAGTGTGAACCAGATATGTACATCCTGTTCTGAATCATCCAATAGTGTCCACCTCCAAACAGGGAGCTGACAAGATGGATCAGGACTATTTCTTGATGTAGCATTTCTCCTGTCTATTTTACTAAACAGCATGATTGTCACTGTTAACAGCATTCACACATCTTCATCTCAGAGAGACAAGCATTTGTAGACTGCTGAAGGTGCCATTTCACAAAGGATTTGATAAGAGATAAAAGGTTTATTCCTGTCTTTAAATGTCCTGAGCAAACCTCCAACTGCACTTGCTGAACTGAATCATCAGATTCCCTGCCAACTTCCCACCATGGGGTAATGGGATGTTACAAATTTAGAGGAGGTAAAAGCCACCCAAGGACTCCAAATATGTGTCAAAAAGCCTGATTTGCACAATGGTAGAGCAGTGTCTGGATATTGCTACTCTTCATAACATTGGCGTGAGGCTTATGGATGGACTCAGGACAGAGCTGAGGCTCAACACACACCAGGATCCTGGGCAGCAAAAGCCTTCCCATGGGAAAATACACCATCCCTGTAGTGAAGATAACAAGTGACTGTGTTAGGCAGCTGAGCAAATTCAACTCTGCTCTGTAACACCGCCAGAGTCACAGAAGCATAGCTAAAATAATGCAATGCACCTTCACTAACACCTTAAGCTAATTTGGCTGGAGCCTCCAGCATGTGATGGCACTCTGGGGCAGTTAAGGTTATTTCACCAGTCACTCCCTACCTTAAAATATTTCAACTTAAGTGTAGCTTCATTTCTGACTTTGCTAGGTGTGTGGTGTTTGGTTTGGTGTTTTAACTTAAATATACTGTCACAAATACTGTAATGATACTCGACCTTGGTTTTGTCTCACAGCAATATAACCAAACCTGAACAATATTTTTCAGGCTTACAGCCAATCAGATGAAGTGCAATGTAAACATGCTGAAACTAACTTTAACTAGCTATCCTGGGAACCAGTAGTAAAATTTAGTGGCATCTATGCAGGGCTTAATGAGGGCTAATTTACTTAAATTTGCATAACTGTACTTCTCCACAGAAGTTCATGACACAAAATTAACATAACAAGGAAGGAAAAAAAGGAACACAAAATATGTCAGACCAAAGGAGAAAAAACACAGCTGCATATCTCTCCTAGTTACAGTTAAACATTTAGCTTCTTGTAAGCATTCTCTAACAAAGCAATCAGGAGGAAGAAATTAGAAGATGAGGGAAAAGGAGTTAGTGAAGGAGGACCCCACGTAAAAGGCTGCAAGATCTGAAGTTCACAGGTGAATGGTGTTACCATTCATTTCAGTAGGTTTATCAAATAGTGATTTTTAATAAATTACTCTTTCCAAAAGGACTGCAATTAAAAAAATAAATTCAAGTGATGAAATAACAATGTGGGTATTATGTACATTCATTTCTAATCTAAAGTAAGCATTAAGTGAACTTTTAATAGTTTTAAAGGGGTTTAGGGGGATACACAAGGTTGATATGTCCCAACCTCTGTGATAAACAGATCTCCTCAAACTTGCAACCAGAATATTACAACATCCCATCGCTGGCACCTCTCAATTCAAAAGCAGCCCAGGGCCAAATAAATGATAGCAATGACTTAGCCTTGACATTTTTCTTTTCATTTTACAATAATGACACATAAGAATGTTTCCACTGTAACATTTAAGTCAAGTGAAAAGCACAGTTTAAATGTCTGATATCTTTTTTTTGAGAGAGATATGATCATTGATTTTTTTTTAAAGAGCAACATTTCCTGAGCAAACAGTTGCAGTCATGAAGCAGAAATCAGGGAGAATGTCAGCAGTTCAGATTTGCAACGTGAGATCTCAGCTTCTCTTGTCACCTGCCCATTTCCAATTCTAGCACTGAGTCCTTTTTAGGAGGACGACATAAGCCTCATTCTTCTTTCCTCTAACCCAGTGTTGCACTATTATTGCTCCATTAACACTGCTTTTGATCTATGCCTGTGTAAACAGAACTCATTTACCTTACCATTAACAATAAATAAATAAATCTGTCATGTGGGAAACCCTTCACTGACATGATTCCACCTAAGAGGAAAGTCCATTGAATCATCCCATTGCATCAGGACCTACGAAGGGAGTGCATGGCCAGGCCAATGCCACAAACCTTGATTTGCAGAATCTAGCAGATCCCTAAATCTATGCACTTTCAGCAGCTCTTGAGTTTGAAAGTATTTGTGAAAGAGACTACATAACACACTGCCTGGGGCTTAAGAGAGGTTATAACAGACAGAAAAATAGCCAGAACCTTGCACACCCAGGTGCCACCATGAATCTCAACCCACCTGCCCAGATCCTTTCCCTCTTCTTTTTCCAGCCCTGCAGATCTGGTCTTAAGCTGCCAGGCCTTAAGCACAGCTCAGAACAGCTTGGGGGATGATCCCACTTGCCCCCAGGATTCAGTTTCAAGCCCCATTTGTACTTCCAGAGCAGTCCAAAGAAGACTAAATGTTGCTGGTATACTCTCTTCAGAGTTTGTTGTTGAAATCTCTATTGCCAGTATTTGAATTTGAGCTTCTGTATAATCTGAGGATTTAACTTAATGGTCCCAGAGTTAAGTTATGCTCTCAAGCTGTGACATGACTCCAGAGAAGCCATCTCTACACTGTGGCTTTTTGTACCTCTGAAAATGATTCAGTAGATAGAGGCCACAAAACGTCAGGTAAGAATTGAGGCTAAATGTATGCAATAAGGCGTAACTGCCCTAAATCATTTGCCTGGAGTTACTAAAAGGGAGGAGAGAGCAAACAGCAGTAAAGCCAGTGATTTAAAGTCTACAGTTTGTCACCTGAGGGGAAAAGTTAGCTAGAACAGACACAACTATTAAAGCAGCCGTACATTACCCTGGCTTGGTTTTTATAAAGGCAGAACTTACTGTCAGCTCTGCTGGACTCATTATGGCTTTACTGTTTATCTAGAGAAGGTGTTGAGGGGAGTGAGGGTGATAAATAGTTGGAAACAGCTGAAGAGAGTTTTCCGTAGCCATTCAGGCATCCATTTCCTTCAATTAGGTACTGGGCAGAGAGACAGGTTGTGTGTACCTCCAGTCGCTCCCTTAACCATTGGCTGGCTGGGGGAAGAGGTTGGGTGGTTTTATGACTCAGGTTTTTGGTTTGAGAAGCACTCTTCAGAGGACTCTCAGGTAATTGTTTGGGTTTGGGTTTTTTTTGTTTGGTTGGGTTTTTTTGTTGTTTGTTTGGGGTTTTTTCCCCAGAAGTAAACAACTGCAGCTTATCTGGGAGATGACATTTGTTCTTAGAAAGTAATTTGCCTTTCTACGTTTTTCAGTTAAGTAATTATGCACACATTTATTATTATACTTCAATGGATTGCTGGCAACCAATTCCCTAGGTGTCAAATTCTCAGCTCTGTGCTAAGAAAGTGTGCAAGTGTGAGCATTTTAAGTATTCTCAACACAAGATTTAAATAAAGGATAAGACCTGTGTTGGCCTTTTTCAGAGAGGTAAAATTTCAACAAATGACTCCTGCACTGAATTCATTAGCCATTGTTCGGGATCTGTCATTCCTCATCAATCACATGGGATTTCTGTTTCATTTAGACTTAGACGGACCTTTCAAGACAGTTGAACAAAAGCACCTTCACTTTGCCATAAAAAAGCACGAGCAAATACTTTTGTTATGAAATGTTTCTGCAAACCAGACCTAACTTATCTCAATTGTTTTCTCCTCTCCAAAACCCAGGTATTATTAAAGGAAGCTTGAAAGTTTTTAATTGGAAGAAATAAAGTTTCTTTACTTTCCAGTGGTGCCTTAAGAAAATAATCATGTACCATGACCTCTTTCATCTATACACTCCTCAAGTTTTTAGAATTCTTTCAATACACTGGTGATGATGGGGCTAAATAAAGTATTTCTCTTCCCACTTCTGTGAGCCAAGGGTTTGGCATGATGTTACAGGTGGGCCTCTCTAAGAGGCTGTCTTGTGTGTCCCAACTGCTCCCTGCCCTCAGCTGCGTGGTCCCAGCCTCCCTGACGTACACGCTGAGGCTTGGCTGACCTCTTGGTGAGCTAATTCACAGAGTTAAAGCAGGGGAAAATTATCCTCCTTCTCAAAGAAAGTGATCGGTGTTCTGCTAATTTATGTCCCTAATCAATGTCCTAAATTTATGGCCCTTTACCAGTGCAAAAGAAAGGGTGGAATTGTGCGTATGGGATGGAAAGTGTAAGAGGGAAATACCTCTTTCAAGAGCAGCTGGAAATTATATTGGTTTAACTGCAATTTTAAATCTCCTTTAATATTCATTATTAAAAATAATAATATTCAATATTAAATTTTTTTAAAATTTTGGCTCACCCCTGAGATCTAGATCCATGGTAATTAAAATTCTCAAATGGTTCTTTGTCCAAATATTTGGTTATGTCCAAGTCTTCTGGGTGTCAGACAACAGGCAAGCTCAGGTGAATTAATCCCTCCCATCCTACATTAATCATCATACCTAGTGCAGTCCTCTCAGCTTGAACAAACATAGAATAAAGAGAAAAATAAGGGCTATCCCTCCTGCAAAGAATATAGGAGACAGACACCACATCCTATCAGTTGCAGATTATAAATACAGAGGAGGGAAATCAAACATAGAGGGGTTAACATGGAGGGCAGAGAAATGAGTTATGATGCTGGTATCTGATGGAAGAGCTGCCTGGAAAAAAGGGACAAAAGAAGAGGGGTGTATGCAAATCAATGGTAAGTTTTTAGAGCCGTTTTCACAGTCAGTATTGTCTTCAACCTACAGAGCTCTGCTAACTCCATTGGGATAGGTTTTGATGTAAGGCATTATGTGGCAGAACACTGATGTATGCTCATAAATGAATAGAAAGACAAGTATTTACATTTCTCAGCAGAAGTGTGGGAGCGTTCAGGGAAGACCAATTAAATAGATCTTAATTTAGAGACTACCTTCACCAGTCTGGAATCCAGCTCTGCTTGTGGCGAGTAACAGAATTCAATTGAAACATAATCAGCAGAATGAGCATTGCTAACATTTGAGAGTTAATTAGGGTAATAATTACTGAAGAAACAGATTTGCTGCATTGAGAAGTTGCTATGGTATTCCCATATGTATCTGAGAAAGCAATTAAAAAATCCTCCGATGTAGACCGAATAGCCACAGATGAGTGGAAAGTTAAATGGGCAGTGTGTCAGAAAGTCAGGGCAATCCGGTGCCACTCCAGCCCAACTGTTTCTTCCTTCCTAAGATCTTTTTCTCTTCAAATCAGTCCCAGTTGCTGATGAGGCTTCAGACTGCCTAAATGTACCAGACACACAGAGACCCAGGGGTGAAGGATGCGGTTATCCTCTGTTCATAGGTTAGTTGGAGGGGATGATTTTGACTGTCAGGGAGATGTCAGGACAGGGGATGAGGAGTATTTGATAGGGAGAAAGAAAAAAGTCTTTAGAAGGAAATGGCAGCGTCAAGGTCTGGTCGCACTCACTTGCATAGGAGAAAGTTCAAGAGACTGTGGAGAACCTGACTGACAGGTTGGATAACTCCTGTAACATGTGAAAAAAAGAAAAAAAAATTCTAGAATTCATTTTTGACCAGAATAGGTTTTAAATAGAAATTAACAGCAAGCAATGATGAGGAGATCTCTGAGACAAAGGCTGACATCTAGGATAGGGTGCAGAGAGACAGGTCTGAAATTAGAGAAAAAACCCTGAATTCAAAGCCACTAGCTGAACAGAGCAGAATGGATCTACACAGACTGTGGACTAGGGAGAGGGAAAGAGCAGGAAAGCCACAGAAGGAAAAAATTGCAACAAAGAGCATTGAGAAGCCAAAGAGGATTTAAATTGAGGGGGTTTAGTCAGGTAAATGCTACAATGATCTTGTAAGAATGGCTCTTTAAGAGCCAGATTGCAGCCAACTCGGGATAGCCTTGAAGCAGGGAGACGGGAAGCCAAGTTTCTGGGCAGCTCGTTTGTTGCACAAAGATGGACGGAGAGGCTGGCAGGATCAAGGGCTTCTTATTTATATTTAGTTGCACGAAGACATAAAAGGCTAAGTAGGGTGACTAAGCAATGGCTGTGCCTAGTGACAGTGGTAGTGATATTCCCCATGTGGACAGGCCCCACACAAACACACTTCTAGCAGAGCTGGATCTACTTCACCTTCAACATAATCCTATTGTTAGAAACAGGGAGATTATGCAGGAACATTACTGTTAGAGGCACTACTTCAGCTAAAATCTGTCTCTCCAGGTATCTCCATTCTGTGCCTAAAATTGCTGCGAGAGAAGTAAGAAGCTGTAACAAAACTTGTAATTATTCCTCTCTCTACCTTTACGCATCCTGGCTTCTACACCCAAAGCAAGAGAGAAAGAACAGAGAATTTGGAACAGGAGAATGAGATACATCTTTGCTTCTCAGGATATTTTTTCTGTTCTGCCTGATTTTGTTGCTGTGACGTTAGGGAAGAAACTGCCTCCTCACAGAAGGACTGTGACCCAAATTCCCTGTGCAGTTTTTCCAATGCATTTCAAGAGAGAAACAGGAGAGTCTATGACTTGTGCATCTAAAAATTTTAAGAGCAAAATATTGATTGTAAGCAAGACAAAAGGACTGTTTCTTAGCACAATGCCTCTACATCTAACTTTTAGGATTTTTCTCCGTTGACAATGAGCTGCTATGGCTAATAGCTGCAGATAATCACAAGGAAAAGAGATAAACCACCTTCAAGAAGATCAGCCATCATCTAATTGCAACATGCACTCAAAAGGCTGAGAAGCTACTAAATCTCCCATTTCATTAATAAAATACTGTCCTGAATAACTTGAAAATGTTCATATTTGCAAATACCTGTGGTAGATGTGAGGTAACCAATCATTCCTAGGCATATATTGTAGAATATTTCAATAAACTTACTCACTGCTACAAACATCAATTCACTCAACAAAAATTCCTGCTGTGTTTAAGGCTGAAAAAGTGGTACATGGCATCCTGCTTCCCATTGCATGCAGGCAAGCAGCAGCCACAGTGCAAGTCAGCCGAAGGAAAATCTGTGCGGTGAAGCAAGAATCATGCAGGACCGCAAAGGGAAAATCAGATCCTGCACCACATTCAGCCCATGGATCACTACCTGCAGAGATCTGCGTGAGCAGCCTTTCCATGCAATAAAAAGAAAAATGGGTGATGGAGCGAGCTCTAACCTGTATTTTTCAACAAATTGTTCTGGACAGTAGAGATTGTCAGAGGGGGCTTTAGTTTATTTGAACACTGTTTCCAAAACATGGTAAGTGACCAGCAAGCGGTAGACTCAGCTGTAGGATGTGATATTCAGTGCTTATATAGCATAGCATGTTGGATGCATACTTGCTACAAATTAATTTTTTTTTTAATATGTCCTTTAAACAGTAACTAGAATATTAGATACTATACACAGTGGAGATGCAGAAATGCATAATGCAGTGCTCTTTCAGTGGCAGAAAATTGAGTGGAAAAAGGGTTTATGCTATCAGATCTCTTGGTAATGCGTGGAAGAATGAACTATATTTTAACAAAATGAAGAATTTATGTAAAATGATAAAGTCTTGTGTTTTCATCCTAAATGTGAAACAAAGTGCGAGACCTTCATGAAACTTTCATAAAATTCCTTTTTTCAGGGCCTGTGTTTACAAACTTGAATGACAGTTCAAGCTTAAACTTTCTAAATCTTACTTTCATTTGTACAGTCAAAAATCTCAGTGGAAACCTAATGTCATGCAAATTTCTGATAAAAGTGGGGCCCTTTTTTTGGTTGTTGTTTTGACCTCACCTAAAGAATAATTAAATAATTATTCCTCTCTATTGCTCCCAGTGTTTAAGCGCTGACACTGTACAAATTATTCTCAACAACAACAACAAAAGACCCAAAAGCCCCAAATCGAAGCAGATGGTAAAACCATCTGAAAACCAAATTCTTTATAAGATCAGGACAACGGCTGACAAATCCTAGTGGGATAAATTACTTTTACCCTAATAAACTAGGTCCTTAAGGAAATAATTCACAGAATTAGTTCTCCCATTTGTCTTCTGATTCCCAGTTTTCCCCACCTGGAAGATAAGAAAAACCTGTATTTCGGTGGTGCCCCATAAATCCGTCACCCCTTCCGCAGGGGCTGGGAGGAAGAAGAGTAACCTGCAAACTCCCAAAGCAGCAACATCCCCAGCAGCCCCACCTTTGCGGTGTCCCAGGCTCTCTCCCTGCTCCGGGAAGTCTCTTTTCCCATTTAAGCTTTACAACTTCACCACCTAGTGGAAGTCCAGGTCTTTTCTTTCCCCAAATAACATCTCGGCTCTAGAGAAATTTTATACTCATGACAATAGGTGAGTGGCAGTTTTGGGGGGGGGAGGGGGGATAAAATACAGAGAATCAGCGTGCCTTAATTTTTGTTATTTGTTTCGGTTTGCCAGACTACGGTGGTTTGAGATATTTGGTGAGAGTGTGTTGAGAAATGGAAGAGAAAATACAGGAAGAATGCAGTGTTAGGGAGGTAATACAAAAAGATAATATGAAGACCAACACAGAGCATGATAGTATTGCTTGTTAAGCTTAAATTAAACTCCCAGGTGGCTTTCCTAAATGAGAATCCTTAAATGCAGGGCTGGGGATCAGCAGAGGACCTGAAACCCCTCGGTGCTCTTAGGATCAGGGCAAGTTTTCCCCTCCTCTCCTCCTTTTTTTGGTGGCAGGGTCCAGCATCAGCCAGATAAGAGCAGTGAAGCTTTTGCCCCCACCGGGCTCTTCTCAGCAGTAGCTGTACCAAGAGCTGCTGAGTAATCCCATGGGGTCCAAAGCCAGGGCTCAATGCAAACCCCAGCGCCCTGAACTTACAGGGAGGGGAGGGGGAAGGATATAAAAGAAGAGCTGCTGGTGGATTGGATGCTTTTTTTAATCCTAGGTGTTTTGCAGAGATTACTACAGCTAAACTAGGATACGTGTCTGCACAGAACATCTTCTTCCACTTATTTTCCCTCTGGCTGTTTTGCTAAAGATGTAGAACGGCAAATGAACAGACTCCTGGAGAACTGAGAATACCTTTAAATAAACTTTTAAAATGAATACTTCATTTTAAAATCATACCTAGATGTATGATTGCTTTCTATTATATATTTACATATATATTCTTTCCTCAATTGTTTTCTGATTTGGCTTTAGTGAGTGTGGTTTTCTGATCACATTACACTTTATTGCTGTCCTTCTGATGGAATACTCTGGGAACCTGTTACTTTAAGACCTGCTCTGTAAGAAGGGAGCAGCAGCTATATAAAGGAGCTTTGCACCTGCACTCTCCTCAAAAATGGTTTTTGCTGTTTGGAGTTTGTATGTTTGTGATTTAAAAGTGCTTGCAGTGCTCTTCGAAAGTCTTCTTAGCCAACAGATTGAATGACTCTGCTTCAGGTGCTGATAAATTATCTGTCAATCTTTAGGAGAAAAGGCTCAAAATTGCTAGACCAATCTTTATCAATTCAAAGGTGTCAGAGCTTAAAAGACACGTTTCCTTCAACAGAAATTGAACTACTGCTAAGTACAACACGCTCTCTTCCTCTCTATGAACTGAAGCCTGTGCAGCTGGATAACCGCTGCCATCCCTCTCTGGGGCAGTGGCAAAGGACCACTCGAGTTTTCTCACACTCACAGGTGCTACCTCGGCCCCCGGGGAAAAGAGTACGTACGGTTCCCGGAGCAGAAAGATGAGCTGGGAGTTGAGGTGGAAGTTGGCTAGATGGCAGCAAAGCCCCAGCCAGCAGCAGTAGTGGTTGCATGGCAAGAGTCTTCCTGGGGAGACGATCCTCCAGGGACACACCGTTCAGCTGCTAGAGGGAGAAATGACATAAAAACTGAACTGTCTGAAATTTGATACATTTGGGAATGCTAAATACAGGGACAAAGGCTTTTGGTTTCTGTTCCAGCTCAACATAAATTCCCAGCTCTCACCAGGTTATTGCTGACAGCAAAGTTGGAGAAGTTGCATGATAGCAGTGGAAGGAAAACAAATGGAAAGTCTGTTTATATCAGATACTATGTTTTACTTGTACTTCTACAAGATTAATCCCATTTAAATTTTTCACAGCCCTTTACGGAAAAGTAGATTAACAGACTATATCCTTGGACTGACATAGACAGGTAAAATACAACCCAACTGTCATGGTTTTTAACCCCAGCCAGCAACCAAGCCCCACACAGCCGCTCGCTCACCTCCCTCACAGTGGGATGGGGGAGAGAATCAGAAGGGTAAAAGTGAGAAAACTTGTGGGTTGAGATAAAGGCAGTTTAATAGGTAAAGGAAAAGCCACGCATGTGGGCAAAGCAAAACAAGGAATTCAAAACAAGGAATTCATTCACTACTTCCCATGGGCAGGCAGGTGTTCAGCCACCTCCAGGACAGCAGGGCTCCATCGCGCCTAACGGTGACTTGGGAAGACAAACACTGTCACTCCAAACTTCCCCCTCTTCCTTCTTCCCCCAGCTTTATATACTGAGTATGATGTCCTATGGTCTGAAATATCCCTTGAGTCAGTCGGGGTCAGCTGTCCCAGCTGTGTCTTCTTGTCTTCTCCCAACTCCTTGTGCCCCCCCAGCCTGCTCGCTGGTGGGGTGGGGTGAGGAGCAGAAAAGCCTTTGGCTCTGGGTAAGCCCTGCTCAGCAGTAGCGAAAACATCTGCGTGTTATCAACACTGTTTTCAGCACAAATCCAAAACATAGCCCCATACTAGCTACAAGGAAGAAAATTAACTCTATCCCAGCCAAAACCAGCACACAAACTCAGCTGGGATTCTCTGCGTGACTCTGCCACTGAGTCGCTATGGAAACATGGGAAGATCCTGGATTTCTTCTCTTCCCAGCTCTCACCTGCAGCTCCCAGCTCTTTGTCAAGCACTTTGACACGCCGAATTACTGGCATTACACAAGTGACAGTGAGTAATTGTAATAGACTTGATGGTCTTTAATGACGCATAATCTGTTCAGCAGTGAAAATGAATCAACCAGATCTGAAATTTCAAATTTAATCATCTGTAGGAGCAGTTTAGCCCAGCAAATCAGTTCTGGTCCACTCTTGTTTGTTCCTATGGAGGATAAATCTGTACAAATTAAAAAATAAAAGAGGGCGTTTCAGAGTGGTATGAGAAAAACTTCACTTAATATTTTTATGCAGCAGTATCTGAGACTACATGAATTTTCTACTTGAACATGGCTATAAAATCACTAACAATGTTTAAGAAAAATTCTGCTGAAATTTTCTGAATCCCAAAGGTACTGAATGAATATGTGAGAAAGGAAAACAAGTTATATTCTGAGTGTGAAACTAAGCACTCTGTTGTCAACTGCATACAGATTACATAGGTCCCAACAGGGGATTAAAACTTACAGTGGTGGCTTAAGTTTTAATAAAGGGCTGAGAAACACTGTTTAAGAACAGAATTTATTTTTAAGATGTGGATTAAGGACATGTATTTTTATGATCCTGCCCATATGTAAGTTGTAGTTGTGTTGATGAAGGCATGAAAATGTAAGGATAAAAGAGAGGTTTGATTTACAGGAAGAAACAACTTTTATTAGATCAAACAGATAAGTGTTCAAGCACTACAGCTCTTCTTTAAACATGTAGATCTTGTTGGTTCTTCTTAAATATTGCAGTGTGGCACATTAATATTACCAGCTGTTTCTCTGTGTATAACCTCAAATCATCTAGTTGCAACTCTCCATCTCCCCTGTGACAGCCATGTTTATGATATGCAAATGCACTGGTAGCTAGAAATAGAGAAAGTTTCCTAGTAAACAAACTTGTCTATCCATGAATATTCACACAAGTGCCACTGCCTTTAATGGCAACACCATTTTAAAAACATCTTTGGTCTTCTTTAGGCACTGTACATGTTGAGATGCATTTCTAGATGCAGCTGCCAAAGTATTTAAATAAAAAATGCAAAGGGAGACAATTGACTGACTGTTGGTCAATAAACACAGAAAAATGACAGTTCTGGTCAAGAAAACCAGAAAAGCCACCCATGATAACATGTCTCTCAGCTAGGATTATGCAGCATTCCTGACAAGCAAAAGCAAGAGTATTTATGCGATTGGGGATTTTTATGATGCAACCAGCTAGGAAATATGTAAGGCTACTGATGTTTTTGTATATATATGCCTACCAAAACTATTAGAGGATAAAAGCCAAGGAGCTTTAAGAACTGACTGAGATTTAGCCACGGTCAGTACAGATAGGATTCAGACCTGTAGGCACTGGGCTTTGTACTGCACTGCTAGTTCCTGACTTACTGAGAACAAAATTGCTTTGCTATTTTTAAATAACACTGTCTTTTGCCAACTGTTTAATCTATTAGACTCTGATTTTCTCCTTGTGGAGCTTTAAATACTGAGAGTTTTGTTAAAGATAAGGCCAGTAAAGATAATGTTTAAACTTATTATTTTAACATATGAAAACACATAGGTATTCCTTACTGGGCATTCCTATTGGGTATAGTATTTGTATGTCATTGAAAATAATCAAACTGTATTATTTTAATCAAAGAATAGGAACAGATGATGTAAAAAAAGCACAAGGAGCCAAACCTTGTCTTATGTCAAGAGATTGAGATTTGGCTCAGTATTCTTAAACCAAGTCAATGGGGATGCATTTGACAATGTTTTCAAACAACCCAGTAAGCTTCAATTTAATACGAATAAAGCCACTGGGATCAAAAGTGATGAAGGAGAGGTTAAATATTTGGAACAGACCTTGCTACATTGAGAACAACTGCCCATTCATTTAAAATCAGTATAAAAACAGTGGGCCCAGTTGTAATTTCATTTGCTTTGGATTAACTCTGGAATAACTCCACAGAGGTCAACGGAATGATACTGTTATTAAAAAAAGGACAAGAGATCAGGATGACGTTGAGCTATGTTCTGCTTTAAATACTTTTCTACCATTCCATCTGTGAGCAGGATGATCTGCATTTTTGGTAAAGGAATTTACAATGTTTTAAAGGTTTTGTGTACCATTAAGCATGAACATAATAAACCAATATTAAACAATACTAATCTTGCAGACTGGGGTAATTTTAAGCCATGTATGAGAGAAATAGTACTTTCTCCTTAGAAGAATTTTGAGGATTTAGACAAGGTGTTTCTAGTGTAAAGGTTTTGTTTGGGCTTTTTTTTTTTTTTTAATGTATGTAAAAATAATATTGTTTTAGTTTCAGACAACATCCCTATACTTTCACACAATGATTGCTCTTCTGAAGCAATCTTTAAGTCAGTCAAACCATGCAAACAAACAACAACCTACTTCTGAATTGTGCACCTTGTCTAACTGTTCATGGTTACATCCACAAAGGCTGACAAAAGGATGCTAAAGCAGCTTCATTTTTAACAGAGCTTAATGATCACTTCGTACAGAACTGATGGCAGGAAGGGGGTGATTTGTTAAAGTGAGATAAAGCCCCTGAAGTACTTGCCAAACAGATGGAATTTGTGTTTGTTTGAAATTTTCAGGATGAGGTAAGTTTATCTGAAGAGCAAAGACTGATTTGCCAATTTGCCTCAACATATAATAGAAACACAATCAAGGTAGAGAAGAGTGAACTCAAGCCCTCTTGTAAAAAGGCTCTAATCATTAGCAGTAGTTATCCGTGGTATGAATAATTCACAGATGCACAAGACTTTTGCATTAAAAATAAGTACGCTACTTCTCTTCTTCCCTCTCCAGGATTGTCCCATATGCTTTTCTTTATCCCCTCTAAAGATGGCAGAGCTCACTCAAGTGAGCCTGACAATGACATCCCAGAAAAGCAGTCAGCAGTATGTGGGAAGATGGAGCGGCAAACAAACCTCAGTGCTATTACCCAGCTTGGAAGTGGGCCACTGAGTGCTATACAAAGGATAAAGCCAATTGTAAAGCCTAAGTCAGCGTCCAAAAGGTCAGGAAGAAATCGCTCTTGTGTTAAGTAGTGTGAAATTGTTGAGGTATTTTATGACCATTGGAATCCTCCAGAGCTAGGAAAAGTAACAACAACAAAAAATCTCTGGTAGATTCATATTCCAGAGCAATTTTTTATCTCTATGTAAAAAAGGTTTAATACCACTTTGCAACATCATATAAATATTTACTTGGTTCTCAGATTCAACCCTTGATTAGCATCCATATAGTCCCTTAACATAAGCAATGAATTTAACTCTCTGTGTAATTCATTGGCAACAAAAACAATCTTTGAAATATTCTCAGATGCAGAAAAATACATTTTAAATTCAACTACAGAGTGACTGTAATGAGCAGCAGTACTGGAGATAAAGCTTCAAAATTATACTGTTCAGCCTCATTTCCTTTTCACAGCACACACAAGAAAAAAATAGCTGATATTAAGGAAGAAAATTGCATTTGTGAAGGTTGTAGTCTACTACCAGAATACATCAAAGTTTATGAGAACTCTCATGAGAAAGAAATTTTGTAGAGGTCCCACCTTTGATAGTGATTTGATTCGGAGTGTGGATTAATTTTTTAAAAATACCATTCTGATCACACAGTTCTAGGTTTCTCTTTTTCATGCTTCATTTGAAGAAAATATTTGAAAAGATGACTTCTCTGAGCAAATCAATTGCAACTCTGTCTAGTCAATTAAAATCCCTTCAACTGTAACCTCTCTTTTAATCAATAGACATCAAGAGGAAACAATTTTTTTGGATGCCACTGAACCATAAAGTTTATTTTCCAAGCAAACATTTTGCTGCAAGTGAAATATGTGCGTCAGAGGTCAGCTTCTTTAAAAACAATTTACCTATTTCCTTCTTTCTGTCCATAAGTGGAATAGCATTTATTCCATTAGCTAGGGCAATCTACAAATGAAACAGGAGGAATTACTCCTCTGATTGCAAATCACATGACTGTTAATGCCACTTTTTCTGTCTGAGCTCAGTCCTGTGATTACACTTACTACTAAGTACTGAGGATCCCATTGACTCAGGGTCATATTCGGCACCTACTTTTCTTCCACCATGTAAGAGGGTGTAAAAGTTTCCACCTGGAAGAGGAAGGGACATCTCCGTGTGGAGAATACTCAACCTGAAGAAGTTTGTCTCCGTCACTTCAGTGTAAAGGGGAGAAAAAAGAAGAGTAAGTTGGGTTCTCAACTGCATCCCTGATTTAGTCTAATTGCATTGACCTCAATAGACACATAGATGTTTACTCCATCTGAGGCTTTAGCTTGTGATTTATAAGCAGAAACAAAATTGTCCCAACAGCCTTTTATTCAAAATTGTAGATTGTGCAACTCAGTTCTGCAAACACGCTAATGAACTACACAATCCCTGAAGAATACATTTACGAATTCACTGCCTTTGCTAAAAAGTGACTAATTTTTCATCCACTGTAAACTGTCCAGATGTTTTTGTCCAGCTGCACAACCCCTCAATTTGGAAGCAGGCTGCCATCAGCCTTTTGATCATTTCCCTGAGAAAACCATCTGCTCTCTGTTTTCCCCTTCTTCTGCTCTTTGTCTCCACAGGCTTCCCTGAAGGCTTCCCTCAGCACGGTGTTATTTTGAGCCTTGAGTCTAAGGAGGATATATGGTAATTTCATCCACTCTCAAAAACTGGTCAGGCAGGATCTGTTTTCCCTGATGTAACTTCATAAAAGCCACAGGGATGTCTTCCCAAAGAGCCATGCAGACATCTGTGTTTTCTATCTTGCTTTTCCTACTTTCATGCCTCAGATATGTGCACACATCTATACCCACAGGACCCCTAGAGACCCAAAATGAGAACCTGCACATTATGGTCTCCACTGAACTCAACACCACCAAAGGGGACACCCCAGCATTGCCCAAGAATCAGGTGAGTTACCGGAGCTGAAATCACTCTAATTTTGTCTCTCCAGAGGCTGATGGCTATGGAAACACACTCTTGAGGAGCCCCCTCTTGTCAGAATTTGTTTCACCCTCATCTGAAAAAGCCTCAATGAGCTTGCAAGCCAAATTTCAGCGAATAAACTGCAAGGTCCACTCAGCTCCCAAAGGGTAGCTAAATGGATGAGAGTTGAGAAATCACTCAGCAGGGGAGGTTTTGGCAATACCTGAAATATAGTTTCTTGTTTGTGTTACACTGCAGTTTCTGTATTTCAATAAGTAATCTGCATGCCTCTGAGGGGTGCAAGTGATATATACATACATATATATGTATATATATAAAATTGCTAAATAGCACTCTGAGGAAAACTCACATAAAAGATGCCCAAAGTGTTCACACAAAACCTCTCCCTGCTATTTGTAAAGATCTTTATTGTGACCATCATTTTTACTGTGATCTGTGGAGATGAAGATAAACTGAATATTTTTCATTTTAAGAGAACGCAGGAGGAAACGAGGTGACTGCTGAAACTCCTGACCAGGCTTCTGGGACAATGATCGGGGAACGCTGCTAGTCAGGCTACCTTGAACTCTGCAAGGAGCCTTCTACAAGTTTATAGCAGGACTTCTGCAGCAAGATCCTGATCCCACCAGCAGCAATGGGAATTTTGCCACTAACTTCAGAGGAAGCAACTACGACATGAAGGTTTGCACAAATTAGATGCGTTCAGGAAAGCTCCTTTGCACGTGTCCCACTAGCAAATCTCAGTGCCTTGATTTAAGAAGTTTATTTTTAAATCAGAGGCATAATAATCATCACCATGTACAGAAACAAATTTTATCATAGGGGTTATCTGGACAAAATATGAAAGGCAAAGAAGAAAAGCCATAAAACACTCAACTGAAAGCCCCAAAATCTCACTAGCAAAAGTTCCAGCTTCTGCCTTCTGCGTAATTCTTGGTTTCTTTTCAACCTTCCACCCGTCCGCCTCATCCTTGAAAACTGTCATCAGCCATTTGGCCACAGCTCAGTCTTTTAATGCCATTGTTGACAATGTTACACCCATATTGATTGTTGCTTTTAATTAGCATGGAGTGCACGGGGAGGAATGAAATTAGTTTGTTCAGTTTCATTACACTCACAGCATTATGTGATCCAAGTGTCAATAAATTATCATTCTTTTTATTAAACAACAACAACAACTCTCTTTATTATCTAAATTACAAAAGACTGCATCACTTGGTTGCAAAAGAGAACTTGCACATTAATAAAGGGACGTAACAGCAATCTCTCAGCAAGGTTGAATAGGAAAATGTTAATCATCTCCTCATAAAGCATTACTCTTGGCATATTTTATTTCAATCTTGGAATGAGCTATTCACATTTGACCTCCTTGACAACCTAAGTTTAAAGAACCGATAATACCATGTGACAGAGCAATCCATTTATAAATAGTTTATTAAAATCATGTAGGTATATACTAATTAAAAGTTACATAGAGTCACTGTCTATGACTGCCTTAGACAGATGGATCTGAAACAAAACAACTCATCAAGCCACTGTGTTTTATGGATATTTTTGCCTGCTGAAGTGGTGCCCAGATTTAACTTCTGGTAAACACAAAGGTCCCGTCATTAACTCTGGCATTCCAGTATGAACTGAGAGACAGCTAGAAAATACCAGCCAGTAATTCCTTCTCCAAGGGCTTCCTCCTTACTCCCACCAAAATGCCAGGTGAGTTCTGGGGGAGCCAGACTATCCTGAAAGAGTAGGATTCATGCCCGAGCGTTGGTGTTGATCCATGCCTTGGGACAGGGCACGGGCTCTGCACTCACAGAGGACAGGGCTTTGAACTGAGGAGGCAGAAAAGGAAGAGGGACAGCGAAAAAAGAATCGGTGGGAACTGTAAGCAAGTCTCAGAGAGAGAACCCATAGGAACTTCACACATGTCAGTATTAACTTAAGCCACTAGACAGTTTTCTCTCTGAAGGCACAGTACTGGATGTTTTTTGCTTGTCTGATGCAGAGCCAGTTATGTTTGTTTTAAATCAGGACACTCCTATTGAAAGCTACCTGTGAAACAATCCTGCAGACAACATTTCTAGTTTTCTTCCTAGAAAACACCACCTCTTTACCCCACAAAATCCGCAGCCAAAGTGATGCTGTAAGTATCTTCTGGTGGTCGGTGTGCACGACTTCCCTGTTTCCCAAGATTCAGAGTACCATGGTGCCATTTCATAGATGACTAAACCTCTTTCTTTGCTAGCTAAATAAATAGTTTCCCATATCATTCTTTTCATTATTAACTCCATTTTTATTTAGAAGATGGTTCAAAGGTCAATATACTTTTCAAAATTAAATGTACATATTACTTGCTGCCATATAACAAACCAAAGGTCAACTAACATTCACATATTTATATTACTTTGGAAAACATCTCTATTTCCAGTATCAGTATTGAAATAATATACTTGTAAATGAGTTTACATTTTCCTTTTCTTTAAAGAACTGTGTTAAATTAATTGTTTCATGTAAACAACATTTTCAAAATTAATTACAAATAAGGTGGGAGAGAAATAGAAGTAACCAGCTCATTGGGAGTGGAATTGTCCCTGGAATAGGGCTTTAAGATTAAAAAAATGACACAATAGATTAATAATGCCTGTTATAAGTGAGTTTCCATGTCCTCAGTAACATATGATTAATCAACATAATTGCAAGTCGTACTGTGAGTAATGTAGAAGTTTAATTTGTATAGGCTTGGTGATGAAGTCAAATGAGTCTTTCACCTTTGTTCAAAGCCTTTGTTTCAGACACAGGGTTAAATATGATTGTCTCATCCTATTCCCTCTTCGGACACATCAAAAAAACTGCCAGAAAATCTGGAAAAGTTACTGGTACCCACTCAGGAGAAGTACTCAGTGATCAATCTGTCTGTGAGGGTATCACCCTGGAGTGGGGCAGAATTGCATGTCCTAATGAAGACAAACATCACCAGTTAGAAACCGAATATTCCAAAAATACACCTAGGGTATCACAAATGTTGTTACAGACATTCAGGAGTCATAAGGCATTTCCTATATTTTCACCAAAATTTTAAATCCTTGTGGAAGACAGGACTACACCCCTAACTCCATTTGTAAATGTAGTATTCAAAAAGACAGTCTAGGATGAGTCCATTCTGTTTCAGGTACTGCAGAAATTGTGATTCTGTCCAACAGAGAAGCATACAAATGCTATAAACAGGAGATTAAATATTTATTCTATGAATATCAACATCCAAATGTTAATGCAGCTAGTTACCCCTCATCTGAGCTGTAGCTTTCAAAAAATAACTTATATTAGCGAATAGTGAATTTATCTTGAAAACCTGCCTCATAAGACTGGATGAACCTTCTTTCCCACCCTGCATTGATATATTTAAAACCAGACTGCATTCAGTATGGCTAATTTTCTTCAGGGAAAAAAAGGTACCCTGGCAGGAGCAGGGACTGACAGATCTCTCAATGCTTTGCCTTCTGAGTGCTTGCTATGTGAGTCCTTTGGTGGCATTGGCACCAGAGGCAGGAAAGCACATGCATATGTATGTGCACACACACACACAAATGTGTATTGGAAGTGACTCGGAAAAAAAAAAAAAAGAAACCTGCACGGGAAATTGTTAGGAGAGAAAAAATTCAAAGCCAATGTTTTCTGCCAAAACTAAGAAAGTACCTCTGTTCCAGCAGGCTACTGGGCTACTGTTTTTAAACTCCGGGCACTCTGGTTGGAGCAAGCAGCCCATGATGCTCAGTAGCTTCCTTCCATGGAGCAGGAGAGTGTGGACGTGAAGCAGATGAATGACAGCTCTTGTCAGGCAGCACAGCAGCACTTCCAAATGGCAATACTGACTGAAGTTTCATTACCATTTTCCTTTTCTGAGGAAAATCTGTTTTGGGAGAACATTGAAGGAAAGACAGCAGAAACAAACCTCAAAGTGGAAATATTTCAGGGAAAAATAATTTGCTGAGAAATAGCTTCCTACATAAGAGCTGATATTTTTCAACCACTCCAACTATCTGGTGGTGAGTGAGTTTGTAATGCTCATCCAGCTAGGCAGTAGTAAGTCAGGTGATGCATTATCAGAAAGGCAGGTAGTACAGGCTCATACCGCAACATGGACAGGTAACATAATTCAGAAACTGTGATGATCCAAAGCAACAGAACAAGTCCCACAGTCTCATCTTTAAAAAATAAGAGATATCTCTCATCTCAAAACTTTATTAAATTTAGTATACAGCAACACACATCAGACAGATTTATAAAAAGACAACAACCAGCTCCCTGAAGATTAAGATAAATTCAACTAAGAGAAAAAAATAATTTTTTTTCATGTTCAGGCATAAAATCTGATAAAAGTTCAGGCTTTACAGATTTGTAATTGGTTGAGAAAACACCTGTAGAGCAGTCATGCTGTTCATATCCAAAGGAAGAAAGTTAACTACTGAAATACACTCAGCAACTTGACTACATTAAAGCACGACCAGATCTGTTGTAATTAATTTTTCTTGTCATTTAATAAGGAAAACAAAGCTATATTAAAATAAGTTTCATCAAAGTTCATGAATTAAAATGCTGTGCATTCTAAACAGTCTGTGGTTTGAGATCTTTCTGTAATAAATAACAAGGAATGTGCTTGCACTTACGGTGTTTGGGCCAGCATAATTGCTATAAAAATAATTACCAGCAATTTTCCTCTTGCATTAGATCAGTTGATGAAGGCGAATAACAAAACCCTTTTCTTCTCTTTGTAGTTCCACACACACAAAACAATAGCACTGAAATTCAAATCAAATGGGCAGATACAACCTCTATGGGAGGATCAACTGATAATACATGATTTTTTTTTTTAAATAGCTGTGGTAAGTGTTTATGGCAGATTGAAGTCCAGTGGGACTGGAATGGTATATAAATGTTTATTTCTAGCTCCTGTCTGCATTTTGATTTTATAGGCATTTCAGATGACATTGAGTGGAGAGAAACATTTGTCCTAGTTAGTTCCTTCTTCAGACTGGTGGAGTACAGATTCACATTGCTGCTATTTGACGCCTACCTATTCTCAGGAGGAAAAAAAGTTTCACATTAAACTCCAGCCCAACTGGCTGGCATGTTCTTGTGCCATCTGTATTAAAACTCAGCAAGGAAAAAACTAAACATATAGTCCAAACACTACTACTTGGCAGGGAGTTGGAGGTGGATGGCTGTAGGTGGAAGGGGTATTCAGGTAGTGAGGAGAATTACCTGGTCTCCAAACATGAGAAACTTTCCAAGCTGGATATTATGAGAAACCAAATAACCTTTTGGAAAGACCCTTCAATAGGCCCCATTACACTTATTGCTCCTGCTCTGAATCAGTAGTGCTCAGCACTCAGAACATCCAGCTTCCTAGGGAGCTGCTTGGCAAAGGAAATACCTGTTTAGAGGGATTATTACAAAAATCTGTGATGTCTTGAAGGGGAAACACTTCTTCACAAAGCATTTTTGTACACAATGGCTTCAAATTGGCATTTCAGGAACCCACAATTGTCTTTGAAGAGCCCAGAGCACCAGTGGGGATCAATAAGGCTCTTCTAATGGGGAGTGAGTCCTGAACTGAAGCCAGCTTGGACAGATGAAAAGATTTGCATTGATTTCAGCAAATACTGAATCAGACTCATAGGGTTCAGGTACCCATTCCTCACAGCTGGGAAGGAGTGAGGTGAATACAGTTGCAAGCAGTTGTCCAAGGAGTACAACCACCTGGAAGCTGGGAAAGGGAGACTATTTTTGCTGTTTTTGTTATGTGGGCACAAGTAGCACAGAAAGCACCAAGAGCTTCTCTCCTGGAAGTTACAACAGTGCAACTCATAGGATCTCACCTGACCCGGCTTTAGATGTGCTATTTCAGAGATCGCTGGGGCCACAGAGGTTTCAGACTTGCTTGGGATCCCGAGCTGCTCACCACCACGACGTACACGGTCACTGCATTTTCACTCTGTTGGTACCAGCTGACGTGGGCAAGCACCAAGGGCAGACAAAAAGGCAGGTCACAGCTGCTGGTATTTCCTATCTACGCTACAGGCTGAGTGTCTTGGCTCATATTTGCACAGTAAACCAGCGATCACTCTAGTTGTCTCCTCCCAGATAATGTGCAATGTTTAGAAATGCTGTCATTCCTGGGAATAAGCTATAGCATTGACTGAGCACCTGAGTCCTTGCGTAAAGTGTTTCCCTACTGCGGAGGGAAATATTGGCTTTATAAAAGTTGCTGATGGTTCAAAACCTCTCCTTGTCAGATCTGCAGCCAGCAGTGTATATCTGAGCCATTTTGCTCCAGGGAAAGAACAGATTTTTATAGAAATGTTCTTCCTCATCCAAAATAGAGAGGAAAAAAAAAAAAAAGAAACAGATGGAAAAGTACAAGTATTGGATAATTAGGAGTCACAGGGCAAGAGAAAGCCAAAACAATTTCTCCTGTTTCTATCAAGTGGATAACATCCACATGTAACAAAGGAAGTAAAACAAAAGAAACAGAAAGTAATTTCAAGTAATAATCTAAAAAGAAAAAAATGTATATATTATATCACGTGACTCATAGAAGCCACGATGGTATACCTGGAAAACATATAAAGTCTTGAATCTCATATTAAATACACCTTCTAGATATATGTGCGAATCTTTCAGAAATGTAACCTAAATGTATTGAATTGACCTTCAATCTGCAACTGGGTTTACCAAGTATATGGCTCATGTTTGTTTAGAAACGTAGTGTTTGAAAGACAGGAGTAGATATTTTGCTATATTTTTTTTCTCTCCAAGTTATGGAGAAGACTTAATGAGGACCCAGACTTTAAAGAAAATGAGCATCTAGGTTCACTTCGGGTTTCACTTTTACACTTGGGGATTAAGCCTCAGAATAATCCTTCTTTTTTTTTTCAAAGAAGTGAAAATGATCCAGGGACCAGATTTGAAAACACTGCCTGTTCTTTTCAATTCCACACTTGTTTGCAGATGTAGACTAGGTCACTGGGACATGATTTACAGGTGCAATTATGGCACTTAATAAGCTGGATTGCATTCTTAAAATGCTGCCAGCACAGAAAAGCAAGCCCAATTAAGACCAGACTCCAAATCTGGCCCTTCTCCTTAGATTCTTGTGCTGTTTTTACATATAATTTCAAATGCATTCTTCATTAGCCACTTAGGCCATAAAGGATTTGAGGTAGGAAAGGCTGCGTTAGTCTGCACCAGAGAATTGCAGAGTCCCAACTGGCATAGAAAAAAAGGAAATTATGCCTGTGCACACCTAAAGATTAACAATAAACTAAATCTCCCTCAAATACCTTTAGCCTTTGAGGAGCGGCAGGTTAAAATCTCCTCTCAGCAGCTAGCTCTGTCATTACTGTAAACCACACACTATCCTAACTCTAATCCCTCAGAATTTGGGAATTATTCAGACTGTAACGCTTTTCAAACTGTTTTCATATGGAAGTGAAGCTTATGCAGTCACACTATGCATATGTGAACTTCCACGTGCATGCATATGTGTCTGCCTCCTAGAAACCTTTGAAGACCTTGGCTAATATTAAGCCAATTTTGACAAGAATTTGGAAGGCAGAAGGGTATTTCTTTTTTTTTCATGATTTTGTGCAAACAGGCTGCCCAGTAGTCTTCAGTAATACCATCACTGGAGGAAAAATTGTACCGAGGCACCAGATAAAGCATAGAGAGATGACAGAAATGTCTTTACCATGGGAAATATGTCAGTCAAAACTCTGTGCAATAGGCTCCTTAACATGAACCTGTGAGATGCAGACCCAACAGTCCCAATGCCTGTGGAGCCAGCCCAGCCCCACGGTTCTCTGCAAGCAGCAAGTTTTTCTTGTGGAAAGCTCAGTACCCAACTCTTCCCCCAACGCCCTTCCAGTAGGCCTGAAGCTCTTGTGAGCAAAAAAGACACCTGAGAGCACGGCACAGCCTCTGAACTTTGGTGTGACACCAGAAGCTCCCCTGAAACACAAGTGCTGGCAGCACCACGGCTGACCAGCACAGACCAGCTCTCCCAGGGCCCACTGGTCCTTACGGCCACTCTTACAGTCCTCAAACTACATTATACTTTTCTTATTAATCCCTTTCACTGGGTCAAAAGTTTTAATAAAGAAGCACAACCAGCACCACTCCAGAGTGCTTTGGAAAACCAAACACAGAGACAGTCAATGCCTATCATCAGGAATCACACACCAGCACTGTTCGTTTTGGAGATGAGCTCCAGTTATCCAGAAACTGTTGCTAATGCATGATTCAGTTTTTTTAAAGTGTGCTTATATTTCTCAATATATGGGAAAAGAACATTTAAAATCCATTCAAGAGGCCCCAAAATTATCACTGTTTCCAAAGCTCTACCCAGCCAGAATTGCTGTGGACAGCAAAGACAAGAGACATTAATAACAATTATTGCTCAATTAGCTGCTGTCAAACCTGGCCACCAGGCTGTTTGCTACTAGAGACAAATACATACATTTCTTCTTTCCTACTGTGTATTTGAACTATTAACTTGACATTTACATTCATTTGTACCTTAATTTATTCATGCCTCTTCTTTTTTATGGTGGGAAGAATAGGCACGCATGCGGGAATTGCTTTTATTCAAATGTCAAATGCCAAATTTTGCCTGCTTTCTTAAGAGCCAGAAGGCTCACAGATATACTGTGGATAATTCAGCAAGAAACTCCGCACAAACCCTTTGTCATTAAAGGTTTAGCTGCAGCAGGGTGTTTTCAAAGAAGCCTATTTGTTAATATCTTCTCTTTTGTGTGAGTAACACTGCGAAGCCCTTAATGTTTAATTTCTTTGCATCTAAGGGGTATTACTCATGGTGACAAAAGCTTCATTTTCACTAAGGGCCTAAGCTAGGCAAGATGTGGTCAGCCTTAAGTAGAGCAAATCACTACCTTCCAAAAATACAGAAATGCAATAGGAAATGGGGGGGAAAATAACAGGCAGACTTTTAAAAATTAATATGCCTATAGTTTTTAATGCTGTGATGGTCACCGTTGTATCTGAGCATGTTCCAATAGTCCATAGAGGAATACAACTGCACATAACTGTGTTATGTGCCTCTTCTCTCCCTAGAGAGAAAGAGGTGCGATCTGAGGGGCATTGAAGTTTGCATTTGACTTTTAAAAATATACTTGCTTTCTATGACTTAATGTTTGTGAAACTAAGTCAGAGCCATCTCTTGCCCTTGGATTAAAAAATACCAAGATCTGTCATGATTCTTGAGGTCTTAACGCATCATGACTTATAAAAATCTTTGACACAAAGAGGGTTTTTTGGTGTGACAGAAGTGCTTTGCGCAGTCGTAGATATTCTGAGCAGGGCAATACTTTGAAGATAAAGCTCAAGTTCTACATATTTTATAGAAGCCAATGCAGATATTCTTGATAATTCCACAGATGCCTCTGTCAAGTTCAGTGTTAGGTGGAGTCTCTCAAAAACTTTCTCCTGAAAAGACATCACACTGCCCTACCCATGTACAAACCATCGAAGACCTGAGCAACAGCAGCAAAGTCATTAGCTGAGAGGATGAGAGAGAGTGTCATCAGTGTGTTTGGAAGTTGAATATATATTGCTGTTTCAAAATGGTTAAAACATGAGACATAGGCATGAAGGTCTGTTTCCAGCATTCATTTCTCCCACTGTAAGTGTAGCCTGTTGCAACATAGCACCTGATAACTATCTCTCAGTTTGTGTCCAGAGGGTGGATTTGGAAGAAGCTAAGTAAAATAGTCCTTCCAGTTATACTAAAATAAACAAAAGGCAAGGACAAGGGGCCAGAGGAATGAAATCTCAATTATCTGCTACTCCTAAATACTTCCTGCTAGAACAATTTGTAAGTTGACAAACTTAATTAGCTTCTTTACCAATATTTTCCAGATGTTCAGATTTTTGTTAGACTACTTAAAACAGATGTTTTCCATATTTAATCATATGACTGTGGCAAATTTTTAGAGTCACCAACAGACCAATAGGCTATGAAAACTAAGCTCATCCAAGCAGCTAATGCACAGACCAGTGCAATATATCAATGAGCTAATCTCTAGAAAATGTAACTGTGAACTGTAATGAAGTCATACATATGTGACTATGGAAACAAATAACTTAGTAGTTGAACAGTAAAATAAGTAAAGGCTCGGAAGTTCAGACGTATACAAATGGTGTCAGTGGCAAAAGCTCACAGATTTTAATGCTGTCAGCTTTATAAAAAAAATCATAGGCTTTACAATGGATCTTTGGAGAGCAATAAAATATTTCCTTTTGAGACACTGAATACTTGAGGCAATAAATAAATAAATAAAATAAATAAAAATTTTCCCTGTGATGGTTGACAATGGGAGAGAGATTTGACACCCAAGCTAGAGAGAGAGAGAGAGAGAGAGCAGGCGCCATTTTCTTCTTTTGATAAACATAGTATATCCAAAATGGCAGTATCTTGTATTGTTTTTTATCTTTCAGACAATGGAAGTAGAAGAGGTGTCAGACAAGACATGACTATTTCCAAGTAACAACAAGAAGCTATGAGCAGTTGTGAAAAGAATTGCTGGCATGAATTCCAACTTCCTTCCATTAAATGTTTCACTAATTAACATTATAGGTAAAGATTAATCCACCATTCCTTCTGTTGCTGACAAACATAAGAACGCAAAAAACCAATGAAGGCTGTGCTGTCTCTATTTCGAAGTCACATGCAAGCTTTAGGTCAGATTGTATGGGGAGAATTCCCAAACTAAAAAGAGCAGGAATGTAAATCAGAAGTCTCCACACATCAACAGAATTTAATGTTTTCTTTCTCATCCATTGAACTGCATCATTAGCCTTTTTGAATATCCCTACCTGTCTTTCCCAGCTCACTGTTTCAAGCACAGGATCATACCCCAAGCTTGCGCTCATCAAGACGTTATCACATGCTGAGACATATGAATTCCATTTAGACTGCACAGAGAAACCCAAACTGGCTACACACAAATTAGCCCCTGGACCAGAATTTGTGAAGACATGTGAAAGGTTCTTTGAAAGGCAGCACAGACCCAGTAGAGCCAGAGCCACCAGAATAGAAGTGATGAATTAGGGTAGGCTACACCAGCTGGGGTCATCATCATCATATCCTGAGCCTATGGATCCTTTCTTCCTCTCTGCCTTTCTGTTGTGCAAAACCAAAGTTCTGTTGTGTTCCCTCAAACCTCCACAATGGAAGACAAAAATACAAATAGTACATCAGGCTCTCAAGCATGGACCAAGATTTAAAAAAAACCTTTTGAATTTTCAGTCTTTTTGAATTCTTGTGAAGTTACAGCCTTACAAAGGTGATCATGAAAACATTATTGCAGGGTGTGGTGCTACATTTTACCCTGGAATTGGAAGGAAGGAAGAGGAGAGACACAAAAGAAAAATATTTCTTTCATTTGAAAAAGCCATAAGTTTTGAGTGTGCTCTTGAAAAGGACTCAATTTTCTTTTGAAAGGGCATCATCATCTCCGTCAAAATTGGTAGCAGTTAACAGAAAATGTTAAAAAAATTGGTTTCATCTATCACTAACAAAATGTGCCACGTTCTGCAAGCATTGTCATTTTCCAAACAAAGAGTGAACCTTTCCACCTCCTCTAGGTGAAAACAGTTAACAAAACCCGAAGGCTAATGATATGCAAATTGCCTCCGTGGAAGAGTCGTTCATTTGCAATTCTTTCTCAAAACACCTTTGTTAAAGAGATCTGGAAAACAAGGTCTTCCCCTACTGTACAGTCTTTGGAGAAACATGTCTTTTTCTTGTGCATACTAATATTCCTCCTACTATCTCTGGAACACTTCCACTGCAAAGCTGCTTACCAACTGAGTGATTTAATGATTATTTCAATCCAAAATATAATGTCCACCCTTTTGAATATATCATTAGAATTTATCAAGCAACCTTCAGACATGATGGTCAGACCACTCTGCCAAATGAAATTACACTCCACAGCAGAACAAGTTTTGAAGTATAAGGTTAAAGAGCTGCACAGAAAATCTGGTTTCAGCAACAGGTTACAGTGGCCTATAAGAGGTGGCAAGTAGACTGAAGAAAACAATGTTTAAATAGAAGCTATTTGATGGCATCACTGCTACAGCTAAAAAGCATCCTTTCATACCATCTGCACCCCCTTCTATAATCTGCATTGTGTTATTCTCTTGAAATGAAAGCCACGAATAACTCTGAAGAGCAAATCATAAATGCATTTTGCTGCGGTCCCACGAGCAGCTGGTGGCCTTTGAAACCTGCACTCAGCAGCCCTTCCAAAAGATGTAGCTATGCTGATCCAAAAGAGGAGGCTGATTTTTTAGATGTAGCATCCCCACCCTGTGTCTCCTTTTATCACCATTTACGAAGGTTCTGACAGTCATATTTAATTAGGAAAGAACAGGAACAAGAGATGGTTAATTTGTCCTCATCTCCTTCACGTCAAACACTGCGGGACATGGGTCCAAGTGGTCACTCTTTTCAAGTGTGTGTCAAAAACAAAAAGAAAGAAAAAAGCACACAATCAAAACCAGCGTGAACTGCCCTGGCTTGGCTTATCTATGTACCAGTTTCATCAATATTTTATACTAACTAGTCCCTTCTATAGCATGTTCTTGAAAAAACCCCAAACCATAGTTCTGTAATACGTAACACTTAAGAACCAGGGTCCCATGTGCTCTACCTATATCAAATACTCACTGTGGCTACAGATGTAAACTATGAAATACCAGCCCTGGTCAACACTTGAGACAGAAATTTAACTCAGATGCATTTGCTAGAAAAGACAGCAAGAGGAATTCGCCCCATACAGCATCATTTAAGCCTGCAGATGGTGGCTGTTGTGGGGAGTCCAGTTTGCAGTGAATTCCCAGCAGTTAAGGACCAACATGCCCTGTTTGCCTTAGAAACTTCTTGTTCTATGTGCATGTACACTTGGAAGTGCGTGTATGCAAACCTGCACGTGTACCAACGAACAGACCTTCCCCGCCTGGGTTGCAGTAAGAGGGTGCCCACCTTCGCCTTGCTGCAAAGGGCTCCCTGGAGCAGAACCGCCTGCGCAAATACTCTCTGCAGACTAGGTGCAACACGTTCATCGCATCCTCTGCTCCCCCCGTGCGCATTAACGGTGCTGTGCTTTGCTGAAAAGGACACTCTGTTCCCCTCTGCGTGATTTACCTCTGCCAGTAACTGGTGCTAGAATTTTATTTGGCTGTCTGTGTGTCTTGTGAAACATTTGGGGAATTTTGAGGCACTACAAAAGTGTTTAGAGGCCATTTTACAATCCTGCTGGTGCCATCTACTGCTGAATTTCGGCTCTAACAAAGTATGCTTTCAGAAAAGGAGCTGGGGGTCCTACCTGCTCCTGAGAACAGTGTAACTGCCCGTCTGTATCTTTTTTAACACTCAGTCAGAATGGCAGCACAAATCACACTTCTGCACCCTGCTAACTGGCAGAAGCTAAGCACCTCCAGGGACAAACCCTTAAACGCTGCTTATGGCTAGGTAACTGAAGCAGGTAAAAGTCTTCCAGATGTGAAAACACTGATTCAGAAGAACAACACTGATGGAAGATTTGCCCATAGAGCAGACCTGTAAGACCCTTTCTTTCCTCTCCAGGATGTCAGCACAATTCCTGCACTTTTCTTTGTGTTCCTAATCTGGTAAAAATCTGTTTCAAGAGATCAATTTTTTCACAGCCAACCAGAATGACAGGTCTCCTCTGAGTCAGGTCACCGCACTTGGGTCATTGCAAGAGCCACCTGTGCATGCAAGGGACAGGCTGGTTCAAGTCAGCCAGCTTAGTGAGGTTCAGCTACTGGACTCTGGCCCAGAACAACAAGGGGTCACTGCCGGGACCCAGGACAAGAGACAGGCATTTACAGAACTCGTTATGCTATCACATCTGAGGCTGAACAAAAGACACAAAATACACCCACCATGAACTAAAGCATAGGCAGTTCCAGAGCCAAGTCCCTCCGTTCCCTAGCACTTGCAGCATAAGCCAGAAAGGCTTATGTACAGCCTCACCGTCCTCCCACCTAAACGTGCTCCTCATCTCGCAGTTCACAGGGAGGGAAGCTGTCACAATATCAGGCAGTTTCTGTCCTAGCTGCTTCTAGACTTTTATAGCATCTGTAGTTCCCAGAGAAGAGCACAATCCTTTACGCAATGAATTGGAGGGGAAAAGAATTGCATTTACAACATAAATGCCACCTATTACTCCTTGAGGAGCTGAACAGTGCCCTTTCTGAATCTGTTTTGTGAGCCAGGAGCACAGGAAGACTAGTGGGATCAAACCAGAATTATTTCACCCTTCTACCTATTAAATTTGCAGTCTGTACTTGCAGAATATAGAGAACCAGATGGAGGTTTGACTGTTGTATGAACAAGATTAACATGGCTGCTTAAAATTGCAGGGAACTAGATTAGACCTATTAGGCTAGAAGACCTTACATCTCATATGTAACTAGAAATGGCTTTATAAGCCTTCTTTCTGAATGTAAACATTCCTGTTTGCTTTCAATCCTCTATCTTTCCATGCCACCCTCCAAGAAATACAATTCCTGAGGCCTCAATGTGCACTAAAAGGACTGATCCAAACCCACCTGAAGTGCAGGTAGGTAGCTGCTGAAATGCTCGAACCCGTCAACAGCACAACTGCTTCAGGTCTTTCAGACTGGCTGGAAGCTAAATTGCCAACAATGCTTATGGTGAATGCATTTGAAAAGGAAGCCCTTAATGACTCTTGCTGAAGAGACAGAGCATCTCTACATCCTAAGGAGATGAATTTTAATACCTTGTTTCCCTGTGTTTATAGCTACACATTGCAGGCGAAAGAGAGCAAAGTATGAAGAAGAACTGCCTGGCAGGCCAGCACGCTTGGAGGTGCAGAGAGGAAAGGATGCTTTGCTCCAGCACCCTTCTAGTGTGAGAGAGACAGGAGCATAGGCAGTGCCCTAACCCAGCTGAAATTCCCAGGCTGCTTCATTTTGGGTTCAGTTCATCAGTCTCCACCTTCCATCCTCAACCGTTGGCTGTTTCTCCTTATCTGTTCCCACCAGCAAAGGAGCGAAGGGAGCTGAGACACCGTGGCTCTGATGCCACAAATGCATACTGCAAATACTTGTGTCTTATACATTTAAATAATCTTGCTTTGCCCGGGGCTCTGTAGACAACAAGCAAGTGAAATTGGAACAGATGAAATAAATTATCTGTTGTTGACAAAGCCACCCACCATGGGCTGGTTCAGGTGGGCTGAATGATGCTGAGAACTTAATTGTCTATAAAACTAAACATCAGATAATTGAGGCTGCTTAAATTAATTTCAGAACAACAAAAAAGATCAGCTTCCAAACAAAATCCCGGTGTTTTCAATAACAATTTTGCAGCTGATACACCCTCTAGTGGCAAAGAGCCTTTTCTCTTATTGTAGTATCAAACCAGATGTGAGCTTTTCCTTTTTCCTACAAACATGTCTCTGCCCCTGGGGATTAGGGTTACACCGTTCCAGAAGGAACATTCCTGATGTGCTGTAGTTCACATATTGCTTTTGTTATACTGCTCTAGATTAGTTTTCCTAGCGAATATCAACAAAAACGCAAGCAGGCAACTTGGAGCAAAAGGCTCAAACCCAAAAATAAATGAAAAAGGATTATTTTGCTGCACTGCACTGTAGCTATTCCAGCCCAATAGTAAGTAGCCCAGTAGGAGCCTTTTGACTAAGCTGTGCAATGTATTAAACTTGATCTCATTTTTAGATCTCCTGAACTATGCAAGAGCTATGTTTATTACTCTGTAACAGCACAGTCAAGTGCTGAACCAAAGGCAAACATCACAGCCAGCTCATTTAGTTCCAACAAAAGCCAAACTTGCAGCCAGAACTCCTCTTCCTCCCCATCTGACCTAAATCTGTACACTGTGGCACGTCGCTGAAGCAAGTCATGCTTGCTGTTTAAAGAACGAGATCATTGGTTTTAGAAGTCAATAAGAGTCTTTGGAGCATTCACCACTACCAGCATTCCTCTCCAAATGAATAGCCCAAACCTCCAGGCTAATAACACTAATGTTTGTAAGAGTGTACCCCTTTTGTGAATTTAAGGCTTCTTCTGCCACTTGGGATTTTTTTCCTCCCTTTCTATCATGCCCATACCATGTTCCATACAAGAATATTTACAAATTATTTTCTAATGGAAGCCTATGAGTTTTTTTTAAAGAGCAATCTGCTTGTTCTGGGCTTCATACATTGATCCCAGAAAGAAAGTCTTTGTAGGGACAGTGGAAAAGCCATTTTCAAAAGGAATGCAGTAGATGCTCACAGAGCCTACAACCCTATAGAAGTCCCTTAGAAAAATTCCTTTACTCACTCCACAGCTTGCTCAACAGACAAAGCCCACAGCAGTGCATCCAACTAGAGCCAGTCCCCACTTTCCTGCTTAGGAAAGTGTCTCCCCTGCTGCCTTCCTCTTATCCCCATCCCCGGCTGACCCTGCTTCTGGCCTCCTGGGCAGGCAAAGAAACTGCTCTTCAGGGTCTCAGTTTCTCAAAGCCTCTGTTGTGACCCCTTAAAAAAATCTAAGCACCTAAAAGGCTGACGGTGCAGTTATTTCTGGGCAACCCCTCCAGAAACTTTAATATGGTGGGATCTTTATATATCAGGGAGGTAGTTTGTAACCTCAATATCCAGCATGACCAGGAGACATTGGACAGCTAGTCTGCTTAGCATAAAGCTATCCGGGGCTACCCAGGAAGAAATGACATGTACAGGAACAAATCTGAAGTGCTACAGGATTTTTTAATGAGGAAAAAAAAAAATTATTAATCTGTCAGCATTTCTTAAGTTTCGCTGTCATAGCCAAGCTTTGGTTGCTCTTTCCTAGCCCGATCTTATCTTGCAAACCACATGCTCTCACTCAAGACAAAGTCATAAAATGCCCAGTGAATAAGGCATGCCTTGCATTGAGGCTTGAAAGCCAAATCGCTCAGGTTATCCAGGCTGCAGGATGATGACAGCTTCCAGAGAGGAGAATTATCCTGTGTCCACGCTTAGTTATCAGAACACCAGAGCTGTAAACGTTAGCCCTCTATTTGATCAGAGCATCTTGACATTGAGGTACAAGGAGTCAGTTGGTCTCCAAGGAGTGCAGAACCAAAACATAATGAGTTTTAAGGCTCAAACCACAAACTTGGAATTATACTCCACCTGCATTTCATAAACAGGATTATGCTGGACTAACCTATTTTGAAATATGACCACTTCTCATATGGCTGGGCCGCCCCAGTTCTGCCCCAGGCCTTGGATGTCTGCCTTCATGGGCTCTTGCTAGTTTGTTCCACCTTCATCATCGACTCATGTAGAAGAATGGTCATTAGGTTTCTTGTGAGTTTTACCTCTGCTGTGCAATAAGTATCACAGAGGTTTCTAATAGAGGTTTTTACCAGTATCAGTTTCTACTCTGGGTTTGGGAAAAAATAATTGAGAAGGGAACCTCCTTCTCAATTGGGGTTGATTTTATTCCAGCCTGTAGGACATCTCTCATTTGAAGAAAACCTTTCCCATCTGGAACAAGGATATACTTTGCAGCCTTTCAGAGCTGGGCACCATTTTGCCAAGTTACACTATTTGACCGAAATCATCTGTGAAATGCTTGCTAATTGCTACAAGATTTAAAAAGGAAAAGAACAGACCTGTTCAATAGGGTTCCCCTGAAGCATTTTTGCTCAGAATGGCACAGTGGTGGAACAACAACACAAAATATGCCCTGCTCACTGAACACCAAATTACTGGGATCATTTTCTAACAGTGAAAGAAAGAAAAATATGTAAAGGTAATTATGACATTTTTCATTGTTTTCAATAAATCTAAGCCTCTAATTACCCAAACTATTTATGGGAGGGTTTAGATGAAGTGTGTTAGCTCTCTCTTTCCTCAGGGCTCAACAGTTACAGGACTTGTTTCAGTAATCCCAGATTATTCTCTCATTTTACCTGTCCCCTTGCTCCATTAACCTGTTTGCATTCAGAGATCTATTTAAAGAAGTTTGCAGCATTTACACTGGCATAATGCTATTGATACAGAAATCACTTGAGCCTGTTTCAGTCTGTCAGCTTGACAACAGAACAGAATATTGTGTTTTCAGGAGCAACTATTTACTATGCAGGATCCTTCTTAAATTCTTGATTTTTTAACATACTCCCCTAAAATTTCCATTCATTTCAAGTGGCAGTCTGGTGTTCAGTTGGTTTCTGTATCAGTTTAGTAACCAAACCAGTAACCCAATTCAAAGTCAGTCTAAACCAGATCCTGAGAGTGGACACCCTTCAACCCCTTAAAATGACACAGGTCCATTGGAAACTGGTTTTCTAGACAAATATTTCTGCTTAAAGAGAGTCCAAACCCAGAGCTGAGAGATGATGGTTCCAGCTTTGGACTTCAGGTGCTTCCATGTGTCTCTCATCACTACACCAGAAGCAAGACCGTCTAGCTTCACTGCAAGGTGTGATGGGCGGTTGGGAGTAAAGGGCAGTGCTGCTGAGCAGGACCTTTACAGAAACAGTGGTAGGAGTTACACGTCTCATCTATTCAGCCATGTTAGACAACTCCTCTCTGTAGGTATCTTTGGTATACAGGTCTCAGGGACCACCCTGGAGTCATATCAAAGGATCAGAGGAACTAGGTCTGGGCTCCAGAAAGTAGGAGGCTCTCTACATTGATGCTCCCCCTGTTTCTTATGGATTTTAAATCCCCAAGGCATCCACACTGCATGCAGGTTTCTTCACATCCAGGTTCCTCTTCAGTGAACAACTGTGGCAGGGAGACGGATGGACTAAGGGGCAGCACACACCAGTATCCGAACCTTGTATGCACAGCAGGCAATCCACACCGCCTGGGCTGGAGGCTGCAGGGTGAAAATATGTAAAATATATGCATTATAAGCAGGGCCAATAAAAAGCTTAGGGTAGCTACTGGGTACTGGGCTGTGCCTCTGGTTAAAATACAAACTCTGTGTCATGGATTAGGCTCTAACCAGAATACACCAGTAATCAGATTTTCAGAGATAGGGATCGATTTTATATGGTGTTAAGCATTCTGGCCTTGATCAAGCAGATGATTTCTGAATGACTTTAAATCAATTGGAACAGTTCCTGGATAGACCAAAACCTCATTTATGTGCATCTGAAAGATTATTCCAATTGCATCAGCTGGTTTAATAAAAAACATTGGCTCTACCTACGAACCCTGACTTGCTTATGTCCTTAGACCATCATGGCTATATTGCTGCTACCACTGTAACACAGTAGGGCATGTATATCTGCAATCATATGGAGCCAATTAGGTGACTCATTGACTATTAACACCCATCATTTGTATAAACACACCTACATAATCCTGTGTTTTAAACTATTGAAGGGACAGGTCTGACGGAACAGAGTAAAGAGTTTATTCCCACCAGAAACACCATGGTCCTCCTTCACTCCTTCCCTAAGAGCCTACTGGATTCCTTGTCCCTGCTCCCAGCAAACCTCTAGGAAGCAAAGAAGTGTCTCATCTCCCGCTAGTCCTGGTCCATGCAAAGGACACTTGAATCCTACAGCTCTCAGGGATGCTGCTGGCTCAGGCGGCAGGGCCCAATGGATATCCCTCCCATTCAGATGAAGAGGACTCTGCTTTTCTTGTGTTTTCAATTTACCTAGGAAGTTAGCCAAAACAAAATCAACTCTGCTCCCTGTATTCAAAGGTTATTAAGGCTGCAAAGTAAAACACTCAAAATTAGGAAAAAACAGTATTGCAGTATTTTGATCTGCTCTCTGTGCACATGTACTCTATATACAAGATCACAGGACACGTGCCTTATTGGCGCCCAAGATAGAATTGCTTTGGGGTTTCATCAGGGCTGAACATCAAAGCAAGAAGTTTGCAAGTAAGATCTCTGCTCCATTTGCTGCAATTGGGGAAGCTCTCTAGTGAATGAGGCAAGATGTTAAAGAAAGTACATCTTTGTGGATAAAAGCAGTTGGATATTGTCCCAGAAAACTGATTCTACCCCTGTCACTGCCAGTGATTCCCTTTGAGGAAAGCAATTTGCTTAAACCAAACTTTTTTTGAAGTGATCATCCATTATATTGCTCCTTTTCAGGGTCACAGCACACAATCTGTGTGCTAATTTGCAGAAGTGCCAAGTGCTAATACAGATAAAATCAGCAGCAATTGCATAAACAAAATGGTTAGTTGTAGCCCAGAGATATGGAGGAGCTATTATTTTAAGGAGATAGATAATTTCATGTGTCCTCAAAGCTTTGGATAAGAGAGAAGAGAATCACAGAATCATACGTCTGACAAGATCAACATTTTAGAACCTATGTTTCCCTTCTTCAATGAAGAAAAATGATGGCACTTATAATGAATAGGAATCATTGTTACATTGCTCTCCGCAGGAGGAAACAAGATTCCAAACTCAAATACAGGGACACAGTGCACCGATTTCTGCTAAGATAGACAAATACTTCTTTGGAAAAGTATTTTTAAAAAAGTTAGAAGAAATTGTTAAGTGACTTCAAAGGCAAGAAAAAAAATCAGCAAATCTACTATTTTTTTGCCAACTGAAAAACATTTGGGTTTGTTCACCAAACTATGAAAAAAGTGTGTTTTCCTGGTTGGATATACCTATCGTTAGAAGGGGTATCCTTCATATTGGAAAACCCAGGACTCAAAGAGTTCTAACTGCCATGCTCCAAAATGGTTATTGAATTTTTAAGATCTGGAGCAGCCTAGGCTGGTTGAGGAACTGGCAGCTGATTGCACATGGAACCAGGTCACTAAAGGCCCTTCTCCCTGCACTAAATGAATTAATTTTTGTGGATCCTTTATTCTCCTTGTTGTTCTGATCCAGTTAAAGTCACTGAAGCCAAATTAAAACGGCACAACTAGCTTATTGGGTTTGGCAAGGGTGATTGTTTAAGATTTTAAAATCACATTTTACTTGGTTTAACTTATTTTAAGTTTGCATTTATGTTTTGTTCATGGTTTGAAGCCCTGGACAATTTTTCAAAGAACACTTTTAAGTTATCACCATTTTTATTCCTGCTAGTATTGATCAGCCTCAGGGGAAATAACAAGTCATTCTCTTGTGCAGAACTGTAAATGCAAAATAGCATTCTGTTGAAATACATAAACCTTTTGTGTCTCACCATGATCTGAGAATTATTAGCAGGGGCGTATCCTTTAATAACTTTGAAAAATGAACAAACTTATAACAGCTGGGAAAGGTTTTAACATACAGCTGTTATGGGAAATTTGCTGGAATTCATGATTTACATCTGAATTTAGAAACTGGATGAGATTAAACATTTTCTACAAATAGATCTTCATATTGAGATATTTTGGATTCTGGCTTTTGAGCAAATGTTAGACTGTCATATATAATCTAAATGCTTTTATTGGCAAATGAAAGGAAATTGTGAAATTACTTTTCATAACCTTTGTTTTAATTAAGTTTCCACTTTCTCATTATAATAATAGACAGTCCCCAAAGGCTTTAAAATTGGTATTTGTTTCCTTCACCCTCTGAATCTATGCAGTCCCATCACATATGCTACTTCAAGTCATCTGGTACAAGCAAGAGTACAGCCAAACACAGCCTGACAGAATCAGACTACATTTACAGGTAAGTGTATATGCGGTTGAAGCTGTATTCGCTTTGAGCAAATCTGGAAGTGCCTTCCGATTTACAGCCGAATTCTACACTAATTGTAAAATCGACACCACTTGCAGCAAAATTAATACCTTGAGGGTGCATACCTGAGGTCATCAAAGAAGTCCTTTCCTTTTCAAAGCTGTTTGAAAATGGGTTTGATGTGCAACCAAAGCCATAACTTCAGCAGAGCCATGGATGAGGAGGTGGTAGAACCGCAAAGCTGTAAAGGTCACTGACACAAGGACTGACATGCTGCTCTCAGTTTGTTCACCTTCAGCCCTTGCCATTCCAGATCCTCATCTTTCCTCCCCATTCTCACAGTCCTGGGGCTCAGAGATTGTCTGGCGGAGCCACAACAGCGACAAATTGAAGAGCCATGACAGTGGTGGGGAGAGAAATGCACAGAAAAGAAGAAAACATTTCAAAAGGGAAATGCAAATGATGAGCAAATAAATAAGGATGAAATGGACTGGTTTAGCGACAAATTTGTTGATATACTGCAGATTAGAGAAGTTGCTGTGAACTGCTCTGAGAAACATTTTGCTGACATTAGTTGGTGATTCTCCGCCTTCCCTCCTTATTTCTACAAGGAGAGTTGGGAATCACTGGAACTTGCACATTTCCTCGATTTATGGCCCCAGAAGCAATCAAATCCACAGTGCCTTCTCTGTTGGCTCAGAGCAATGATACAGAGCTCCCCATGGCCCAGAGACATACACATGCTCTAACCTTGGCTGAACCCTTCTACCATTAGTCTTGATAATTGATGGAACCCAAGGAGAAATGACTGCAGTTTAATAACATTCGATGGTTTCTGGGTGACTAGTGGTGTGTGACTAAAGTAACATTTAGGTTAGGCATTACCCAATGCTTTTCAACAGAGGCCACAAGGGTAAAGGAAAGCAGGAAATGTGGAGGAAGAAGGTCTCAAAAAAGTGGAAAATAATTTCTCCATACTTCTATTCTGATTTTCTTCCTTATGAACATGGCATTTTCTGACCTGCTGATGTGGCAGATGACAGGCTTTGGAGAGTGTTCCTCAGGTATGAAATAATTGATTAAAACTTGCATAAATAAGCAAAGCAATTTTACATCTGTTTCCCAGGTACAGCAGGACTTAAATCTTCTTGTCTCATTTTCTGCTGACATAAGAGCAAAAGTAGATCCAACAATAATTATGGAAAATCTTAAGGAAACAGATTTATTAAGATCCATTATGCTGGTGACCTGTTTGTAATATCTTGCAGGACCAGAGCTCAGCCATGTGAAATACCCACCCACACACCCCCAAAGCCTCAAACATACCTAAGCAGAATGGATGATATTACTTTTTAACTTTCACTGCCATTATTCATATCTGCCATATGTAGATATAAGTGCAACATTATGCATGAACACACATTTCACTCAGATCATGCAGAGCTGATCAATTTTTACTGATCTGAATATTCTTCTTTTAGCCTACTAATATTACTAACATTGCATTGCTGTCTTTCATCAGCATAGTGAGATAGTCAGGCCAGCTCTCCACTAGAAAACGTTTTTCACTCTAGCTGTAGTTGTAAGGTCCCTAGAATAAATGCTGCTCACACTGGCCTACTAAACTGTTGGACCAGCATATTCTGTATCAAGCTAAATAAGCTGTTTGTTTGTGGTTTTTTTTCTGGAATAACTATATGCTAATGGTATAGAAACAAAAAAACACATTTTGCACTGACAAACTCCCAAGAGATGCTCCCCATATGGGCAAAGTTCTATCCTACCAGAAATTATGTTTCCAGAAGGGAATATCAAAGACACCACACCCTAGAACTTTGTAATATGAAAAAATGCAGCTGAATATTCTGCACCAAATACACCAAGTCTGTACCTTTTCAGCTAAATGAAAATCACCAGTGGTTGATAGCTGTTAGGGACCATTAACATACAGATTATCAGTTTGGTAACCAGCAGCATAAAGCAGTGATACCGACAGGATTTAAAGCAATCCACTGCAAAAGTTCACTCCTCTTTAGTCTTTTACAGCTATATAATAGATATTTGGTCCAGAAAGTTGGTAGGACAATCCACGTACTGGGAGCTATGACATACACAGCTCACAACACCTGAAAAATACCTACATAAAACCTTTGGTAACAGACATCAGAAATACTCAGCTCATAAGAACAGAGCAGAAGATACCACCAGCTTCCTAATTTCCTGCAACACTGGAGAATGTTTTTCCCTTTCCAACCTGAAGAAATATGTCTTCATGGCAAGCAAAATACAGGATCATAAGAAATGTCAGAAGATCTCATGGTCAATATATTACCATGAGCTATGGTGAGGGGCGTGGTGGAGTAGAACGGTACTCATGGCCAAATTTTCAGGCGCTCAGCATGCAAAATGCAGAGTTGCTTTAAAAATCAGGCTGCTTCTTCTGGAGACTGGCTGGAAGCTGATTTCTTTTGAAAATCTGGCTGTAATAATGCACAAACAATGTTCTTCTAGTAAAAGAGCCACTGCTGGCTGCATGTTTAATTTATGTGTATTTAATCATCCATGATAATACAGTAAGTCTTGTTGAGTACAAGATGTGAGATCAGACTGCTGCCCATATGTAGAGAACAAATTCATATTAACCACAGTAACACATATGCCTAACTTGGCTAAACCTTTTAGCCAAAATCTGGGACTTGCTAACATATCAGTATGGAAGACATATGTTCTTCAGGGTATAAATTATGATGCTTTTCATCATATTACTTGTGCAGTCCAGTTTATGGAGTACAGCAGCTTAGCAGGGCTTGTTTGGATGGATGGAAAAAGCATGAATCATAAGTGAAATTCCCATAGCTCTTGTTTGATAGGCACCTAGTTACTCTGGGCAATGTGGATTAATAGAGCTAGACTAATAGTCAAGGTGAGCAAGCCTTTCTATACTGTGTCCCATCTGGAAACACAGGTGACACAACTAGTCTGTCACAGACTTGCTGTCTTTATTACACTCAATTTAACCAGAGAAATCAGAGCTTCTATAAAACAGCTGTTATAAAGATACTTGTATACATTTCACTAGACAATTATGAGCCTTCCTTACATTATTTCAATGGTTGTGGCAAGTATTTCTCAGGCAAAGCAGTTAATTAAATTAATGGTTTAAAATACACAGGTGCTATGCCTGGATTTTTAAAATGCCTTCTTTAAGCTATTTATATGCTGAATATTATAGTGGTGGGACAACGGAGTCCCTGGATACTACTGGGAGTGTATGCTCATTTCCAGGAAATTTCTAACACCACTTCCTTTAACCAGCATTGCTTCTCCAACCTGAAATCCAAAAGACCATTCCTCACAAACAGCTGTTAATTCTAAAGTACTTACAGATACCATCTGCAATTCCCATGACCTTAGTTGAGTAAGGCCATCATATATGGATAAAACACATTCCATGTCACATTTATGGTTTGAGAAAAACAAGCAGTGCAGAGCTTCAATTTGGTATTAACTTGAACAGAAAAATGAAATTAACATTGTGGGTACTGCCAACTCCACGTTGTTAAGAAAGGTGGGAGATTACAGTTTATCCAGCCCAGCACTATGGACCTTATGCTCATTATGCAGGATTTGCAGCATGAAATTTAAAGACCAGATGGGCAGTCCAGAACTCCAGCCTGTGTTCAACAGGAATGTATCTATGAAAGGCTCTTGTTGAAAGGCACAGAGAGATAAAAATATTGATTTTTCAGTATCTTTCACTGTAGATGCTCAGCAGATGCTTGGGTTAAGACTGGAGGGGAAATGAGACAGTGTTGTAAGTGCTCTCCTCATTGCAGATATCTTGGCAGGAGGGACTGCGGGCAAACTACAATTCATCCTCCAGCGCCATCCCAGAGCTGAAAACGTGGGGCAGCTCAGAGCAGAGACCCAGGCACGCTGGGTGTTACAAGCCAGATTTAGGTCTGGATGCAATGTACTTATGTTAACATGGCATTAATAGGAACTATTAATCCAGAAACTTCCTCTAGCTCAGCCAATGGCTTTCCCTGTGCACTAATGAGACCTGCTGAGCGTTGGAGCTGTGCTGCAGCTAAGCCAATGAATCTACGTGGTGCAGGTTCATCACCTCTTATCTCTGCTGCTTTGGGCAGCTCTGTGCAATTCCCAGCTCCCCAGCGCTCAGTGCCCTTGAAAACTGACACGTCTCCTCACCCTGCTCAGTGTTTCTTGTTGGAGATTCAATGCGGCAAGCTTTTAAGCTCGAGTCGTTTCCCTGGTACAGCAGAAGAGTAGCCTTACAGCCACGAAAATACCTGGCATTTGCTTAGGTGTCCAGTCCACCTTCGGCGCTTTAGTTGAGGTAGGAAACATCCTGAACACAACAGGGTTAAAACCAATCTGACAAACGAGGCAAAGCATGGAAAATATGAAGACAGCTATTTGGTAGCACATCTGAACCCTAGCACAGCAATACCATCTGCAATCACTTAGAGGTGCCCCAGTAAAGCGCAGCCCGGAATGCCTGGCTAATAAAGTGTCAGCAGCAGGGGGATTACGAGGGAGATTTACAAGAGTGCATGAGTTTAGTTGCTGCTGGAGACATCCGATACACTCTGTGTTTGATTCCAGGCTTTGAGACGGCAATGAAATAAGCCTGCGGACTTGTGTCGGAAAGTATTTTAAAGTGAACACTTCTATCCCACTTACCTGCAGGAGTCCAGGCAATGCTGCATCTCGGCACCTTGCTTGCCAGATGACTCTGGGGTAGGGTGCTGCTAGCATCTTGTTTTTTAAACAGCAGCAGAGGTAGGCAGAAAGGCAAAGTGCCTGGCTCCCCAGCTCCCAGGATGACAGTCCTAAGCGAAGAGCCAGGGTTAATGCCCTGATGTGACATGCAGCTTTCTCCTTATCCGCTCCCTCCCTTAAAGCTTGTGTGCAATGGAGTATAAACCATTATGTTCGGGCCAAAACTTGCAAGAGCTATGGGGAGGTAAGATCTGAGGGTTTTTCTTAGGCTCGTTTCTAATTTTTAAATAATGGTCTTAAATATATATGTGATTGCTATTTAAATCTAAATTAGATGAAGCGTGAGTAAACATACTGTAGTGAACACATCAACCCTGGAAAGCTTGATAAGAGGAACAAATGCTGCTTTTTCAATCCATAAGTGATGAACTTCCCAGCTACGTTTTCAAATGTGTTTTCCTTTTATGAAGTGGATTTTCCAGGAGGCAATTAGAATGATTTGGGCAAAAACAAAGAGCAAAATATTTTCCCTTCATTGTCTAAAGCAACATAAATAAGTACCGAGCTTATTACTCACTCCCTTAGCAAATGAGAAGAGAAAACATTTTGTGCTTTGTTTCTGCATCTGACACATAGATGTAAAATGGGTAATAACCTCAGCCACAGCTATGTCACTTATGACAAAGCTGGCCTATGGCTCCAGTGGAATCACCTATATGATAAAGCTTTGTATGTGCTGAAGTGTTTGCAGGATGAAGCTCCTCACCACCTATATATCAGACTGTGTCTTGGCAGTTCATCAGACTGATGGCCCAGCAGCCCAAGTGCCCTATTGAAGATGTGAGTGACTATGAAAGCAGAAAAGGAATGGGAACAAGGAATGCACTTGCCCAACCTAAGAAAGTAATTGGAGATATTGTTCACTCTGGATATTCATCAAGCCTGGAGGCTAAATTCTGGCCCCATGGGAGCTGGTGGCAAACCTCCATTGATTTCAGTAAGGTCAGGATTTCACTAGTGATTTATGGAATGAACTAACATGACATTTTAACAATCAGTTTTAGTAGTTGGAAGTGTTATTCATTGCAGAGGTAAAGCATTGTTTGATTTTATGTGACAGTGTACCTTTAAAAACAGGCAACCTGCAAAGCAACAATATAAAATGCAGCACTTAAATTACATTATGATGAGGAATGACACCAAGGAATGAAACCAAGGAAATGTTCCCTTTCATTCCTCTCATACTTTCAAAAGTCAACAGTTATGAAGATAGTGTAACTGGTAAATTTAAATCACTTTTCCTCAACTTCAGAGCTGTTTGTTTGCAGTTTCTTCCATTCCTGGCAAAACACAAGGGCTTGTTTTTCAATATGAGCTATGGACTTTGCAGAGAAAGCACAATGATCCACCAACACATGTGAGTTGTTCATGGGGTGTTACAGGACAAAGAAGAAAAAACAAGTCTCCTATCCAAACACATGTCTGGATGAATATATACATTAATAATAGCTATAATAGTATCTTTGTAAACTCTGTTGTTAACTCTGCCATTCTGATCATTTCCATTTTCAATTCCAAGTTAAAACACCAGGAAAATTGTATAGTAGGTCTTGCGACAACTTAAAAATTTTTCAGTCCTTTATAAAAGAATCACTTGCTTCCTGTAAAAATCAGATCTCTGTGGTTTGAGATTTTCTGCTGTCATGATCAAACAATGTTCTAAGCAAGGGCGTAAGGGCATATTTGCAAATAGACAATAACTGCTTTTATTATAATAGCATGATTTGATTTCTGATTTGATTTTCCTTTGCTGTGTTTTATTTTGGGGTTGGTTTTTTTTTTTCAGAGAGCATATATTTGTCATTAAAAATGTGACTGCAGGAGAAGGACTGGAATGTAGCTCCATTTGACTTCCCCAGCTACAAATCAGGACCAGAACACATTTATCCCATAACAGTAGCTAAACTTGCCCATTTCTCCATGCTCGGGGTAGGTGCTGGTTTGGGTTTGAAGCTTTACCGCAGGCTTTCTTTCCAAACACTGTCAGCCGTGCTGAGTTCTGGCTGCTCTGTTCCTGCCAGTCTCAGCCCTAGCTCTCCAAAGCAGTGCTTGTGTGATTACAGCAGCAAGACGGAGCAGCACAGACTCAACCAGCTTGCAAACATGCTTTGGCATTTGAGAAGTTCAAAGCCCATTTTTCCTTGCCTCCTGAAAGTCACCCCTTTAAATCAGAGAACTTGGTCTGAAGTCCACAGAGGATAATAGACCTGATGAACAGGACTGTCCACTGGCGTCTGTGGGTTTTGAAGGGACTCTGTCGGTGCTGCGTGTGATGCTTTCTTGGCAAATTTTGTTTTGAGGGTTTTAACTTGCAGTTCTGGGAAAAAAAAAAACCTGTCACAAAAGCGGGGGATGATCATGTTGTTTCACATTTCTTTTCTTAAGTGAATGTTTTGGTAGATTAACTTCTAAAGAAACTTAATCAGGAAAGCCCTTCATTCTGCCTTAATTTTTAAAAGAAGTCTCCAGTGTTCCCAGTTTTCCTTTTCCATGCCTGTTAGCTTTGTTTTTGTAACCCCACTATCATGCTTCTGCGTGTTAAGCCATTCCCGATCATCTATGCTGCATTTTGCATCAACACAAGACAAAGGAGCCAGCCCTGGCAGAGGCTCAGGCTTCCTCACTCTTAATAAGCACTCTCCAGCCCAATTTAGCTGTTAGTTGCCATCAAAAGCAGCCAATGATTCAGAGGATGAAGCCCTGCAAGCATGTCGATCTGTTAAATTGTTCCTTTCTACCAAAGCAGGAGTGATTCAAAGCAGTCACAGGTATGCCTGGATTCATTCAACAGACCTGTTCTTCCAGTCCTTAAGAACTGTCATTTTGTAATTGTCTAGGAAAATTTATTGTTTCTTTCAAAACAATGAGGAAAATAAAAGCCTCGTTCAAAATCAAATGAGTTTTAATAACCAGCTTTGGAGTAAGTCAAACTGCAGCCCGATCCTGCCATCTTGACTCAAGTCCTGGGTTTGCACTAAAAAAATCAACTCAGTTAGTGGGTAAGTGACCTCTCCATAGTTTATATAATTAGAGCTGGTTGAAATTTTCCACTTAAAATACTTTTATTTCTATTTAAAATGACCCTTTGGAAAACAGACAAAATATCCTCAGAAGATTTGGGTTTTCTTTGTCAAAATCTAACCTTCACAATTTTTTTACATTACCAATATCAGGAGAGAGAATTACCTTATTTATTTATTGACAATTTATTTACTTGGCCACTTTCTAACTTTCCAAAATTGGCCAAGTATGGAACACTCACCAAACACGAAACAGAAAAAGGGAAATTATCTAAACACCATCCATTTTGTGATGTGGAATAACAAAAAAGAACAAAAGAAGATGAAGTAGTAAGTCCATGGCATTTCAAATCTCAGAAAACATTTTGAAATACTGAAAACATTATTTTTTTTCCTGAACTCCACAGAATACAAGGAGTTTTAGGCTTTCAAAACTTCCCATAAAATTTTCTGTTTGAGAGCTGCGGGGATCATAATTTTAATGTAATTTCAGGTAATCTATTATATGTTCAGAAAGAAAGAGACCTGTGTTTGAATGTGTTGTAAAGGTGGAAGTTTTCTTCTGTTAAACAGAAGGGGAAAAAAATGTTATCACAGACGCTGCTTGGTCTGGGACTAGGGCCTGTGTGGGGTGCACAGCTTTTTATACCAGTTACTGGGGTTAATGGGGTGACTTGTAGCAGGGACCTAGGAGAGGGATGGAGACACTTGGCTGGTGGGTTTTGAAGCCGTATGCCAAACGGCCAAGAAGCGCATCCCGTGCTTCCCCCCATCCATCTCCAGTGCCTGGCCCTTACCCAAAAACCTGTCCCCCGTGCCACTTTCTGCCCTTTTCCTTGCACCTTTGGTCAGGCTCACAAGCTTCTTCAGATCTCCTAGCTCATCCCCCAGCTACGACGTCCTCTCTGCTCTATTACTGGAAGGAAACATTTACATCTTCATGGCTCAGTCCCTTTGGAAGATTCCACCCCCCCTCCATCTTTCTTATCATCAGGAGTAAAAACGAACCCAGCAGTGCCTCAGCGCTGCTCAAAACAGACGTTCACCAAGGGAGACATTTCCTACCACAGGCTGGCAGACAGCCTTCACCGCCGTGCCGTGCGGTCCCTACCGATAAGACCGGCACGGCTCAGGCCAGCGGGTAGCTCAATACTTTCACCTCTGACACCGCCTGCTTCCCGGCCCCCGGAGACTTTCTGACCACCCCAAGGCATTTAGGGAGCATCCAAAAACTAATCCAGCTTTGTTCGTGAAGTTTCATTCCTAGTTGCCCTCTGGCCAAGGAAAGACCGAACGCAAACCCAGCTTGATGCCAGAACAAAGTGATTCAGATGAGCCCGGATTCCCAGTGGCACGAAGCGTTGGCACCATTAGGAGATGACACGGCAGCTTGCCGTGACTTTCACTATCTGATCAGACAATTTCTTAATCAGCAGAGACAGTGCTCGCTGTCAGAAAAATGTCGTATGAATCAGCTTTCATCTGCAGGGAACAGGTTCTGTTTTTGCAAAAGTAATGGGTGTCCAGTTGTTTTCCATATTCATTGTGCCGTACAGCACTTTCTTGCCGTTCCCAGGCTCTCCTGGCCCTCGTGGCTGCAGAGGCTCAGCACGCAAATGCAAACGAGGTTTCAGCAAGGGAAATCAAAGCTAGCCAGGGCAAAATTACTCTTGTAAGTGGAAGCTGGATATTCAAGCACAGTGGGAAGGCTGTGATTATAAGCACCTGAATTGGCTTTTTTAATATTTCAGCGATAGATGTGAAAAATACAACCTCTTATTTAAAAGGAGCTTTTCAAGTAACAGATTTGGTATTAGAAGAGTAATACATGCCAATAATTTCCATAATAAACATCCTCCATTTAGAATTAGAAGTAGAAACCGTCAGCTTCGTTAACATAAAATTAAGACACAATTTCTCAACTCCTCACGAGCTTTGGGTTTTGCTGAAGTAGTTTATGAACCACGTTTGCTTCTAATAACGTACATGTATTTGCATATCACGACCACAAGAGAGAGCTTTAGTGTTGGATGTCGTGCACTGCTGTGACAGAGGATTCAGGCAGTTCAGTAGCCGGTATTTTTAACTGGCATTTTTTAAGCATGATGAGGATACCAAAGCAAAACATCTAATACAGACAGCAAAACAGTTCCCCATTTTCCACAACACAGGCAACCTCCACGTGTCCTGAAGAACAAGCGTTTGGGAGGCAGGTTTTCAAAACCATGATATTTAGAAATTGCCACTTTTTTGCCCAGCAAAACAAGTTCCTCTGAAAATCTGATCCTAAAAATTTATGAGCAGCCTCAAGAAGGTAAGATTTGATGGGATGTTTCCAAAAAGAAGGTGTGACATCCATTTTTAGCTCTGTCTTTACAGACTGGGCTGGGTGATACCAGCTTCTATATAACCTTATATATAAAATTTGTATATAGCCATATATAAGTGTGTGTGTGTATATATATACACACATGTATATCCAATCTTTTCCCTACACCACACTTCTCTGCTTAAACAGCCTCCCAGTTCTGGCCTGCTAAGCAGCTAGTCTCATTCCATTCAAATCCTTACCTAAGACTAATTTCTCCCATGATATCCATAAGGACTTTAATAATAATGATTATACTGCAGTCCAACCACCTCAAGCTCTCCACCCATCTCCTCCCTATTGTGTATTACCTTCCACTCATTTTCTCCCAGATAAAACAAACTCTTGAGGGCAGAGACCTGCTGGCTCTTCTAGTCTTCTTCTGGGTGTTGTAAATGTAATAAGGCAATATCACACATAAAGCACAGTATTCAAATGATACTGAGTCAGATGTAAATGAGGAAAAGCAGGTCATTCAGAGTTACCTCACCATGAAGTATCTAGATGCATTGCATTCCTGCAGCTTCCCGGATATGGTATGTAATGAAAATGGTGAATAATCTTGTGTGTGTATTATACCTTTCATCCCAAAGAATACTCAATTACTTTACTAATTGACTGTGCAAAGTGTCTACATGAGAACCTCTTTGCTCACAAGCGAAATGCAGCCAGAGCGCCAGCAGCAGCACAGGGCCAGCACGATTCCCAGAAAGTCTTGAGACAAAATCATAGACTCTGGGGAAGGCAGAACAGAGGAGGAAAATGAGAGATTTGGAGATGACCTTTAACTTGATGTTTCTCTGCCTTTGCCCAGTTTCAGCAGAACAACCGTTTGATTGTGTGCGAGATGTGCGTTTGCATGCAGTCACCGTTAAAGAGACCACATCTGGAGGAGCTGATGCGATACTGGGAGTCACTCCTTCCCTTTGCACTGAAATAAGAGGTCTGGGCCTGATCCTGAAACATCTGAGCACTTACAATTCCCTTGGATTCAGCAGGACCAGCCCTAACTGTAGCTCTTGAAATACCACACTACAGAGAGTATTGGCAAAGGTTGCTACTTGCTATAGCTACATATTCATTTGTTTTTAAAACATAGCCCCTAGATGTTTCTGAGTTACTTTTTTTTATATTGTCAACTATTTTTAACTAACACCTCAGAAAGCTTCCTTAAACTTGCAGTGGCCCATTATGCATCCAGAAATATGAGAACAGTAAAACCTTTCCCTAGATAGAACATTTTTTTCAGTACCAAAGCACTTGATGATGCAAGTGATTTTACTATCTGTCTTACAAACAGGGAAACTGAGGCACAGAAAGTGAAATGACATACACAAAGCCAATCATCTGCTAAAAGCAGACTGACCACCCAGGGTTGATACCAGGTTTTGAAAAGTTATGCTTCTTCCAAACATGTAGAGTACCAGCGGCTGCTTCAGAAAGTGCCTCCGTCTGTTGCTCAAGTCCTACTTACAGCAACAGGATTTTGAATAGTTAAAGGAATCTGTGCTTGCAGATCTTATTGTAAGCATGGAGCCAGATACATCTTCTCATTTTATAACATGCATATGCATCTTCTAACAGGCATTGTCTATCTCTTCATCTGTACCACACTCATCAGATTACACTATCTGAAACTTCTTTTTCCCCCCAAGAGATCATAAAAGTTTCAGCATTTACTCAAAATGTTTTGTCGTGTTTTCAATTTGACAGACCGTGCAATGGCTCCAAAGATAACACAGCAGCTGCCAGTGCTTCTCATGTGTTGAGCTGAATTGTAGATGCCTGTCTACAATGGCATGTTTCCTCAGTAGTTTTAGATACTCTGAAACAGAATTTTCCAGTCTCCTCAAATATGTAAGATACGGGATGGCCAGCAGCTATTCAGGTTACACAACAGTGACATTTTTGAAAGGCGAGACAAGGCAAAACAAAAGTCCTTGGGGTGCACAGCCTCCAGCAGGGCCCTCCTCCAAAGCGCCTTTGGTTTCCTCACCTCTATCCTCTGCTCAAAGCCCTGAAGTAGCTGTTTGTTGCCCCTACTCGCTGCTTTGCCTCCTTTCTTGCTCTCAGAGGCTACAGTTTTTCTCACTCCTGTGGCTCTGGGTGCTGAGGCTTCGGCAGGAGACTCGTGGCCTTGAGCTGAGGCTCTCCAGCAGTCTCTTTCCAAAGGTGCCTGGGAGTGGGACGCTCAGAGGATGAGACGTCAAGAGCCAGAACTGCCTGGGACATTTTTTTCTGCTTCCCATCCCAATATAACTGCCCAGTAATTTCTCCAGCTCCTGGAAGTCCTTCTGCCATCACATGGAAAGGGACTGTTTTCATTTATACTTCTCTGGTGCAGGCAGTTCAGCGCGGAGGCAGAGGGCAGGGTGCAACAGTAATTTACACACTATAAACTTTTGTAGGTTTTATTCACCTCATTGGTCTGGTATTAAACAGCATCGCGTGGCGACTGTGTAAGCTGGGAGCAATGGTGCTGACTGTTGACTCGGTGCGTGCTCCACCACGCAGGAGTTTACACCTCCCTTCCCCATCAGCTGTGGCAGAGCAGCGGGAGAGCCGCTGAGTGGAGGAGAGGCTTGGGATGGAAACGAGGTGGGAACAGCGCATCCACCACATAATCAGTTTTATATATTTATTACTGTAATACTTAAAACTCTGCTAGGAGCTGTACGTATGTAGCTAGCTATACGCAAAGATGCAGTCCTTGCCAAAACCCAAAACTATGCAGAATCTTCCAGGAGCTGGTGAAGGTGCAGGAAAAGCCCATTAAGAAGCATAAGACAGTGACTTTTATGAAAAATATCTCAGCATAGGTCTTTCTTGATCAGTGCAAAACTACTTGGTAACAGCAGTATTTTGTCCTCTTGTCTGAGGGCTGTAGAGTGTGTTTGAAATGGGAGTCTAGAGAGGTGAAGAAAGTGTGATTCAGACTATTTATCCAAACCCCACAGGGTACACGGTGATTCACTTTCAGGGAATCCATGTATTGATTCTTTTGTCCCATGAGTGACACACAGAGTTTAATAACAAGGCCAGAAAACTAAAAGCAGAAGCAAAACAGGCTTCATTAAGGGGCATCCTCAGAGGAGCAAACCTGCAGAGGAGATGCAGAGCTTTACCATCTGCAAAAAACAACACGAAACTTTCTGCTGGAAAGGCTCCTGCTCCAGCTGCTGCAGTTCCTCTTGGGGTCATTCCCCTCCAATTCCCATGGAGAAAGGTCCCAAGAAACACTGTCCTGACTTGGCTGGTTAGGGTTGTCTGTGTGAGCTGTAGATGATCTTTTCAGAGTTTGATTTGGCCAGTAGCAAGATAATGAGTTAATCTATCAAAATAGGCTTTATGCTTTTTTCGCTTGTCATATCCTAGCTAGCACCAGAAGGTTCTTTTGTGAACCCTGAAGAAATTCTTGCCTAGAAGAAATTGCGCTGGATAAGTGTATTTTTTTATTTTAGGCAAAGAAAGGGAAAATGTTCAAGCATTATTAACAGCTCAGCCTTTTCTGGACCAGAAAACAACTCTAACGTAGAACAGCTGCATCTGAAAACAAAGTGGTTTTAATGCTCCTGCATTGCCTCACCTGAATAATAGCATTCAGGGCTTTGTTTCAAGACTTAATTTGTTATAGGAAGTTAAAAAAAGACACGCACGCAAACAACCCTATGGAAACTTTTGCCTACAATAAGTGTCAAGCAGAAAGAATGTTATTGATTGCAATAGATTTACACCCATAATGAATTTGGCCGGCTGGTCAAAAGTCTAGTGGGTGTGTAAATGGGGAGGTGAAGTGGGGAATGACGTACGTAGTGGTTTATCTGGAGAGCGGAGCCGCAAAATGTTGTAGTTACACTTAAGTTTTATTAAAAATGCCATTCTAACGAGCCCTAGTGGCCCCAGCACATGGAAAGTGGCTTGCTGTGTTTTGAATGGCACTGAGTAACACCCCAGGGCCTTAAATCAGTTCAAGATGTGTTGGTGGCGTCTGATGTTAAGCATAGAAGGGAAATTCAAAGCAATATAGATTTAACCTAGGGACCCTTCTTTTGCCTGATGCTTATCAATAATGCAAGCGTAAGTAAGAGCCAGGAGAAATTTGGTACCGAGGCAGAGTATTATATGAATGTGTGATTTTATTAGTAATACTTTTTCTGTGAGGTTTGGATAACCAATCCAAGCAGCACGACATTGAAATGTGGACAACAAAGAGATAAAGCCAGATATTCCATCCTGTGTATTTCTGCAGACACCACTTCATGTACTGTGCTCTGGGAAAATTAAAATGGGGGAAAAAAAGAAACAACTTTTTTTACAAGGCAAATGGAGGCAGAAGAAACAGCCATGGAGTGAGCGAGCAGAGAAGTCCTGCTACACATCTCAAGCCAGAGAGGTGGTTGAGGGATTTGTTACACTGCAACAGCTGACCGGAGGACACTAAAGACAAGGAGAAAAAGGAAAATGTGAAAATAGCACTAATCCCAAATATAAGAAACCACCTATTTCCTTGCATTTATGTGCAATGCCTTGCTAAGAAATTTAAGTGGAGTCCCCATGTCACAAAGGGTGGGTAAGACGAGCCCTGTGTCTTTAATCCAGGGCTGTGCTTCCAAACCTTGTCATAGCTGCGACACTTCTACAATAATGTCTCAATGTCTCACCTGTTTTGATGGGACAGTGAAAATTACGGTTTCAGAGGTATTACTGATGCCAAGAAGGATTTCCCAGGTATTTGGATTTCACATAAGCTGCACATATTTGCCACCTGCCGGACTCAAACCTTTGCATTCCAGGCTCTGGAATGAAACCCAGAAGATTGAGGTGCACCTCTAATGCCATATGGATGGCACGATGAGCTTGGATGGTTTAATTTGTCAATGGCCATAATGGCAGCAGGAACTTGAAATCTGCTGAAACCCTGTATGTCCTTTACTCTCTATCTATGTGGTCTGGAGACAGACAACCACTGAGTCATGAACAGCAATCACTAACTTATGAGACGCAATTAGAAAGGAACCCCAACAACCACCTAATGAAATGCCAAGGACTTGGCACAAATAACTCTGGCGATACAATGAAGACGGAGTCTTAAACTCTTACCTTAAGCACTGCCTGCTTCCTTCCCACACTGACAGCTTTAGCAACAACGTGACTTAGAGTGTCTAATTATAGGATAATTATTGTTGTTGCATTTGTAAAGGTCAGTCAGTAGAAGCTAGGACCCTAAGGGAATGGAGACAAGAAAGGTGAAGAAGGAAATGGGAGGAGCAAGGCTCATGGACTTTTTGACCAAGTGGAAACAAGGAGATAGGGCCTTTCTCTGTAACTGGACCACAATTTGTAGTCATGTAACATTAATGGTTTGTGCTCACAACTAAAGGCCAATCCTCTCCTGGTATAAATGTGAGCTAAGATTCAGGCCATGTGTCTTACCTTTCTCCATACCTACGATGCCAAAGAATCAAGCCACTGTGGTGATATGGCCAATTACAACCCAGATAGGTTGTTGCATCTGAAACTGTCTGCTCTCCTTTCCTGCTTCCGCGCTGCCTCAATACAAAGGAGGCAGTTTCTGGGCTGAAGCTTGATTTTTGCTCCTAATATTAAGGACAAGGTAAGAACTGGTGAAGGGTGGAAAGACAACTCCAAAGGTAGCTGGCATAAAAGCACAGAGAAGGTGGACTCAGAGACTGAATAGCACAGTATGACCCCCCTATTCAGTGACTACCACCTCAGAAAGCAGAGGACATAGTTCACGTTGATAAATTCAGTCTTCTTTCAAATCCACAAGAAAGAAATCAGCCATGCTACAGACACACTGTTGATCTTCTTCCCCTCCAAGCTTCCTGCCCATATTTTGACACAGGGAGGTGAGGGCTGCCAAGCAGAGGATCACCCATACTTTTCAGCACATTTGCATTTGAGTCTGCGAAGGGAAGGCTAACATTTGTCACCCAGGTACCGAGTGTGTCCTGTAAGCTGTAGTATATTCTTAAACACTATGTCATCGGAGGGAAGTCTTCTTGTGATCCTAACAAGTAAGTGATTAAGTAAATAAATAAATCTGTGCAGAGATGCTGATCTACATCCACCTCAAGAGCTTCAGATTTCACTAGGAGAAAATATGAAGCAAGACTGCAACTAGCAGAAAGGAATACTTGGATTCAGGTAATCATCAGGACAGCAGTAGGAGATACTCATTATTTGGACTCCTATCCCCTGTATGAGTAATTGCCTGATCCTGGAACAAAAAAATTCATTTATTTGGTGGCTATAACAAAATCATAAATTGGCAGCAATAGTGTTGTCAGGAATCTTGAACTTGTCCTGTGCAAATGGGATTGGCACACCTAATTTATTTTTTGTAAGACTTCAAAGAAAATAGGTCAAAATTCCTCACTGCAATTAGTTCAACTTAATATACGCATCTTTCATCTGTTAAAATATAATTATACTTCTCTAAATTATCCTCATTTCATTGAAACTGGCAAAATATGAAAGTATGGATGGATCTGAACCCAACCGAGGTCTCCAGGGAATTGTCTTGTTATAAGCGTGTGAGGTGACAGCCAGGATAAGTCCATTGCTGATGAGCCAATACAACTGCAGTTGTAATTCCTGCAGTATTCATTTAGTATTTCTGTCACTTCCACACTAGTAGGATGAAAAAGCTTTCTAAAAAAGGAAGTATATAGATTTTAGATTTGTGAAAAATAGGTTGAACTTTAGTTTAGCTTGAATCCATCTGTACACCCTGCTTCCCTAAACACAGAGCAAATTCAGGGAGTGGTCACAGAACACTCATCTGAGTAGCTGATTTCAGAGCACCTTAGGAATTGACGTTAAGAATTATCAGATCAATCAGACATAAATCCTAGCCCTGCTGTTGCCCTTTTCAGGCATCCTAAACTTTATTCCTAATTCCAGCTGCATTTCTAAGGACATTCCTAACCTTCAGCATTGGACTATATTACACAAGTAAAGAGAAGAAGTCATCACCATAAAATTAAGAGAAAGGAAAGCTTCCAAGGTAAAATTTAAAGGGCTAAAATGACTCAGTGCGAAGAAGAACAGAAGAGTTCTGGGTAGATCGGGGAAGTCCAGGAGAGAAAAACTTATTTTCAACTCTCATGATTCACGGGAAAGGTACAGGAATGAGACCTAGAATGGAGAAATAAACTGAACGTATCTGTACAAAGAGGATAAACCAAGGGGATTAGAACTCTAGGTGAGATACAAGTGTCCTCATTTTCAAATATCAGAACTTGTTTACCAAAAGATGATAAGTTTTTGTGGTTGTAAAAGGCTTTACAAGTAGAAGATATTTACAGATGTGATCTAACAGATAAAACTGTAGGGGAGGGAGATCGTAACCTATGCTTGGCATTTCTGAGTCTACTTGAGTGTTCTCCTTTGGTACCACTATGTGTGTGTCTAAGGAGGGAAAGGGAAAGAGTAAATGATCCAGGTAAACAAGCACATTGTGCAACACTGCATCTGGAAAACTGTGTCAGCCTTTAACTTGTTTAACTGGCCCTCCTATGGCAGTAACACATCATTACTGCTTTCCGGTGTTTATTAATGTCATTTTTATGGTTTATTTGTAGCAAGGTTCAAATTCCATGCAAATAGATGTTTAAAAAAATCAGGGGTTTCATAGCCTTCATTATTATATATTGTAACAAGGAGATTGCATTGGATATGGATGGGGCAGAGAAAGAGGCTAATGGAGCAGCGTTTTGAATAGATTTGTGGTCTTACACAGGATCCTTACCTCATCAAATTCCCTGAAATCCCATAGCTACCAAAATAAACATTCCAGTCAAACCTGCCATTTCAGACTAAAGATGCCCAGTTCTGCTGCACTAAGGATTTTTCTCTATGCCTAAATGGTCAACACACTCTGAAGAAAATTGGTGGAGATTCATTCCCAAGCGTGGTCAAATGTCCAGGACTTCTCAGAATTAGTAGTCATCATTCCTTTAATAATAGTGTGCAAGGCAAGACTGTCATTCCCAAGCCACTCCTGGCCTGCTGGCACAGACGGACTGCAGCATGCAGTAATGGGATTCCTCTGTTCCCTCCGAGGGAAAGGATGCAGAAGACTCAAGCATCCCAAATGACTAAGCACCCACCCAAAAAGAAAACTAGATGGTTAGTCATGAAACTGAGAGAGCAATCATTCCCTGCATGGCAAGAAAACTGATTTCCTGAGCTCAAACTTAATACCCAAGCCCTGTGGAGAGCCAATAGGGAGCTCTCTGGCATGCCCCCCCCCCCCCTTATGGAGTTTGAAATATGAATACATGCATGTCACCTTCTGCATGCAAATCAGTATAAAAAGCTCACTCTAAGGATGCTCATTTCTCTACAGGAATGCAAAAGGAAGCATTTAAAAAGTGCTGTATTTGATTGAATTTGAACCAATATATTCAGTGAGTTCTCCAAATACCTATGAGAGGATACTGAGACTTTTCCCCCTTGCCCCCCCCTGATGACTCCCAACATAATTTCAGTGATTAATTCTCAGTCCATAGGTTGACCATGGTCTGGTTTCATAAATAAAGTCCAAGCCTCAAAGTGGGAATAGGTTATGAGAGGATTAAACAAGTGACACTTGTTACTGGTATGAACATTCATCACTGCATCCCAAAGGGACGGTCTTGCTGCAAAACTTGTTTCTCCTTTTATTCTTTTCATTGCATTTAAAGGAGGGACAATGCGTTTACAGAGTTTTCTTTACAGCTAGAGCACTCTGTAGTACTGGCTCTTGGCAGTAAGACTTAGCTGGGACAGGTAGGGAGCACCAACTGGGCAAAATCTGCTGGGGAGGACAGCACTAAGACTATAAATTGATTTCCAGGGAGCCATCTTCCTTCTACTTTCATAGCTCAGTTAGGTCAGAAGACTGAAACTACATAGGTGTTATTGTGGGGTGGCGGGTTTCAGTATAGTCTAGACCACAGCTTGAAAATTCAACAAAGGGGTTTGCTACACCCTAAAAACTTGTAAAAACTTGGGTAGCTGCGAATCTTGGTTTAGCAATTCTAGTCATCTATTTCAGGCCTTCTTCCTTTAGAAGTTTACTTCAGGTTTAAAAGCTCATTTCTGTCTCAGGACCTGAGTATAGGAAAAGAGCTAATTTTAGGCTAGACCCTAATACTGATAGAGATCTGTCAACATGACTGTGAGAGACATATCCTCAGACTGAAAGCTCTCAAGTTTGGCAAGTGAAACTACTACATTTTGTTATGACATTTTCAGCGAAAATATTCAGTTTCCCTTTTTGGGTTACCTGAGGTATCTTTGAACCAGCAGATCTTCACATACCACTTTTTGTCTTCAGTGCAAGAGGTTCTCTCAGCTAGCAGGGAGAAGATGCACTTTGACCTCATGATAGCTGAATATATGACTTTGGGACCACTTTCTCCTATTGTTTCTCGTTAAAAAAAGATCACATTTCTGTTTCTATCAATATTCTCTGTGCCTCTTCCCAGTTACCTGTCAGATCACTCAACAGGATACATGAGTGTAGCAAGCAAAAAGGATCTGAATGCAGACAATGGAAACAGGCTGAGGATTTTCAGTCATGCCTCTCAGGTACGTTATGCTCACCTGGTCTGGTTGAAGGCTGCATCATTCCAAAGGCAGAGATCTGTAAATGCCCGTTTGCTCACAGACAAGCACAGGGGTTTCACAGAAGCTGTGCTAGCAGCACTGAGGCAGGGAAAGAAAACAAGCATGCTGTAAGGCACAGTCCTGGCTGTGAAGGCAAGATGACCTACGTATTTCTCCTTCCTTTTAGGATTAAATAGTGCTAGACCTCCTCCCAGATCATGCTTCATTCCATCAGCAGCCCTGCTGACTTCACTGTGACTATTCAGTCTGGTTAGAAGACTTACAGTCTGGCCCTAATTTCTCTGCTTCTTAATTTAGGGATGGTAAAGAGACTTAGTCAAAATATCTAAAAGCCCTAGACAGTTACTACCAATTGCAACAGAAAAACTTTGCAAAAGTAGATCAAATCTGGCCCTGTTAGCCCTTGCCAGCCAATGTTTTGGCTCTGGGTATTTTTTAAGTTCCTTTCTTGTCACTCTAAATCAGATGATTCACGCTGGTAACATGTTGTATCGCTTATCCAGTAATGCAACCTAATAAAACCCTGCTTAAAACCATTTTCCTTAAAGAACCAGAAGAATTTGTTCCTTGCAGAATCAAACCTGTGTTCTTAATAAAGGCAGATTGAATAAAACAAGCACTGTGAAGTAAAGGGACTAATTTAACAGCTCGCTGATGAAAATCTGTGGCTAGCTTCCCCCTCCCTCACCCCTTGCATGAGAACAGATGGTTTAACACAAGTTTTGAATGCAAAGTTAATTAAAAAAAAAAAATCCATTCCTCTTACAATCCTTGGGCTAAGACTTTAAAAGTTCCCTGCTAAATCGGAATGCCAATGCTCTTATTTTGAGCTCTGTAATAAGGAAACAGACTCATTAATGTTCTGCAATTATTGAAGTAAAGTGATGGTCATGGATTAGCCCTTGAATTGAGCACGGCAGGCTCCCTTGGCACCTAGACATCAGAATGGAATTTGAAAACCTCTGTTTTGTTCTATTTTCTCCATTGCTCTTAATCTGGTGCTGGAAGCAGGTACAGTCACCTTGATGGCAACGTCCCCAGAGGGAAGGCATTCAAAATGCAAGATCATTTCTCATAACAAGAACAGCAGCAACTTACATGTTAGGATTTGATTTCAATGAACTCTGAAAAAAAACCCCCAAATGATTTCATCTTGGGCTGGGACGCAACTACTTCTGGGATGGAAGGTAATAGTTTGTTAATGACAGCAACCTTGTATAAGAATCAGCACAGGACATGAGAAAACTAATATTAAATTTGTTTGTAGCATTACTGCAAGCTCCTGCCCCAAAGACCTTCCAATCTGAAAAGTCGCTTTAAATAACTGGGAGGAGTTTGGGGTAAGTGAAAAGTAATTGCCTGAACTAGAATCATCTTGGCTTAATGCATTTAATACTTCATATGTCAAGCATCAGAAGATCTTTAAACAACCAAGAGCCACCTTGGTTCTGCACCTGGAGAAGAGTTTTGTTTTACCTCTCATTTACAACCAAAGCATCTCCTAGCCCTGTTCCTAGAGACTAACTGCAGAGGAAAAGTCACCCCTAAAGACTCAAAAATATTTTCTTCTGTCATTTTCTTCACCCAGCTTTCTACCCAAAAACTGATTCAGCCCAAACATGCTTAATACCAGCTCTTAAGAAATAAGAAATTCCCACGCCTACAGGGATGCCTTCTGATTATAACAAGAGTCCAAATTTATGGTGAATTTGAACAGGATCAGGTAATTCTGATCTTGTCAGGATCCTAATCACAACAGGACCAAAGCTAGTAGTTAGTGAAGTCACTCTTCAGTCCTTGTTGAAGCATAACTTGGAGGGAGATCTAATTAGCTACTGGGAGGCAGCATCCTTCTAGTTACCTTATCCATTTTCAATCATCTTTTACAAGCTCCAGCAGCAACTCTCAGAAACTGAGACAAACACTGAGCATTTGTTTTACAAATTGTACATACAAAACAGAAATATTCAGTCATCAATATATAGACTATGAATAGAATGCATAACCCTGCAGTTGGCGTTGTTGATGGGTTGTTTGTTTTTTTAAAGTCAGTCTTTCGTTTTTGCACCACTACTTGACCATGGATTGCAAAACCCCAGGAGCAATTAATTGCAGAGACAAACTGCAAACCCTACTACAGTCTAATTCCTTAATAGCATCCTTGAATCAAAGAGATGTCTAAACATTATCACACACACCTGTGATTAATAGCTCCCACAATCAATTACAGATGCAAACATGCAGGAGCAGGCTTGGCCCATAATGTGAATGGATTGAAGGTACCATATATGTGACTGAGTCTCATTCAGTCTATTTATCACCTAATGCTGGCATTTTATGGAGCCAAACTTTTTACAGTTTATCCTGAGCTGAGCAGACTAGAGAACAGCTTTGAAGAGACTAAACGTGATCTACAGATGATGGCATAAATATTGTTAATAACATTATATCCCTCCAGCTCAGGTGTGGCTGATACTCTACCCCTGATGTTTTAATTGGCATGAGGGCTCATGGTAATCATGGTTTATTGGAACCAAAGGAAGTCTTTTGGCTTCCAGTCTATTTTTTTCCTTCTTCATTGCTCCTCAAGTGATTTTTCTCCATACAGTAGTAACTGGTAGGACTTCTGATGGACTGTGGTGAAGAACAAAGTGCTTACACAAAAACCTAATGGGCATACAAAAGATGCAGTAATTAGGGCTAAGTTGGTAGCTGGAAAGCAAAATGGGGCAAATCAGTGTAAATCTCTTCAATGTGAGCAAGGGGTAAGTGGGAGTCGTCTTTTCTTTCTCTTCTTTCTTCCTCACCTGTACTCTCCTTGTGACCTACCTTCCCTGTTGTTGAGACCAAAACTCAGTGACTTCCCACCAAAACCACAGAACCATCAGCCAGACTTGGCAGATCACAGTGAACCTACCAAACAACACAGGCTTACTTAAAATTTACAACAAACCCCCAACACTAGTTGAGCTTCACATGATTAAATGCTTCAGCAAAGAAGTTTCTCACAACTCCAGTTACTGTGAAATAGCCCCTCTCGCCAGCTCCCTGGCCAAACTGTTAGCCAAAGCACACAGCAGGAAGGTGCTACTGGGGAACAAGCCTTTGCTGGCCCTCTCTCCCTTCGCCCAGCCACCTTAACTTCTCAAGATCTGATCTTGCATCATACAGTTCTCCTAAACTGCTTCATCATTTTCAGAACCGCAGATGAACGAAAGGGATTTTCTTTGCCACTAACATTGTGGGTTTGTACATGCGTGTCTAATTCCGGGCCTTGCATTGCTAATCCCATTTTCTAAAGGGCAAATCATTCCCATAAATGTTAGCTGTGGGCTCTGCCTCATCTGCGCTGGTCTCCACTGCTGCTATCTCAGGCAGAGTTGTACTTGTAGGGAATTGCGGCGGGCTTAAATGCAACCTCAGTGTGGTGTAGTATGTATTCTCCAGCTCTGCACCTCCTTAAACATTCAAAAGTCAGGCAGGAAAAGTAAGAGGTATGCAGACACAATGTCTTCACGCTGAAGAATTCATTCTTAGCAAGAAAGTCATACAGAATTGGTGCCTGCAGAGGCTCCCTACCTTGTTCTCCAGACAGCGGCGTTAATGACTGAACAGCATAAATGAAGGGCTTTCATCTCGGCAAGTTTTCTTTTCACTGATTCATTATTATTAAGGAAATGGGTGAATCAGCTAGAATAAAGTAGGGACTCATTGTAGATCTTCATCTTTTATTGGCCACCTCCTGACGGAGCCTGACTGAAGCCACAAAACTGAGGTCTTCACCTGACCTTGCACCCTTCCCCCACCAGCCAAGGGTTGTTCAGAGCTTGGGTTCTTGTTTTGGCCTATGATAGAAGCTACACATAACACAGGGCAGCTGTGAAATATAGATCCCAAGCCAAAGTCTGATTTATGAAAACCTCATTCAGAGCAGTCTGTACGTAATGTTTTGGGCTGCAGCCATCTTTACCCAGAATTGGCACCAAGCGCCTCTCAAAGGTTCCATAAGAATTTGGTTGATTTTTTTGCTTGTTTTGGTTTTGATTTTCTCTTGCTGACTTCCTATATTTATTTGGTCTTTTCATATCCTCGCTTTAACAGGAAATAGAAATGGAAATGCTGAAATACCCTCAGAAAGGCTTTGTTTTGCTTTGATTGTTAAGGTATTTCAAGCTCAACAAGAAGCAAAAATATTGAAAACTTTACAAAGCAGCTTGTAAGACAAGACAGAAACCCACTTCTTCCTCCGAGGTATCCTTACTATGAGTATGATTTAACTCCCAGCGACATGAGAAATGTGGGGCTTCCCAAATGTTAAATGATCTATACAATGCTCAGGTTTGATTGAAACTCTGAACAAAAGCCCCAGCATATGGTTCAGGCACAGAATAAATCCACAGTTATCACAATCAAATTAGCATTTGCACCTCCCAGAATGTGGCATCACTCTGTGCTTTGGGAAGGAGAGGCAGACTGGACTCTCCATAAAACCAAAGATATCTGCTGTTAATATTGTTAGGTGGTGAAAGAAATAGTGAAGAAATTGTGGAGTTTCAGTGTTTGGGGGGCTGAGATCCTTTCTGGCCTCTAATTAGAGCCCCCACACTGATTTTTCTTCACTTGCATATAGGCCATGCAGAACCCCAGTCCCTCACTGGGGAATACACAGTATTAGGGCACCTCTCATTAAGGGTATTTATGCCATAAATTCAGTTTTCTGCCGAGGGATTGTTATTCACACATCCTAAAGAGACTGAGTAGTGTGCAGCCTGCTTCCAAGGCAGAAGAGGGTGCCTGGTTCTTCTCGTGGGACGGTTTTGGTCTCCATCATTGCGAAGGACAAGGTTTCAGGTTTGAGTAACTTGAAAAATGTTTCCTTTCCCTCACCACCATATCCTCAGACATGTTACGTGATCTCTGAGAATGCTGATGTGTTCTTAATTTTGTGTACTGGAAGGCAAGAAAGGGCATCTCTTTCTTGGCATATAGAAAGAATTTGACCGATTTGCCCCAAAAGCCCTATCTGGCAGCTGAGCATCTCCATTCTGAGCATCCCACAGGAAGACACGTGGAGTTTCCATGAATCTGAAAATGGGACTGAATAAAAAAATGGCTGCAGAATTCTGCATGTGTGAATTAGCTCTTGCAATTTTAGAGTGCTGCCTTATATAGGCAAGACCATGACATTTGAAAAAACAGTAATAAGTTCTAGCTTTCTGTGTATATGTGCATGCAAGCTTTAAGCTCCACTACAATGCACTTTAGTGTTTGGCCCTTACTTTAACCATTCTTAGAAAGCTAGTAAGTTTGCTACAGCACATGGACTGTACAATAGCGTCAGTACAAATGCTTTGTCTCCTCTTAAAGAAAGCTTGCAGTGTAAACAATGATCAAAAGGAACCAGGAACAAGCAAGAGTAGCTCTATGGAAAACGTTTGCAATGCTCTTTCTTTGGTGTGTTCACTTCCCTAAGTCCCTAGTGTTTTGCTGTCGTGGCTGGCCTGTAATTTTCAGACACTTTTGGAAAAGATGATGAATCATAACATTTTCTAGATCTTAGAGGAAAAAAAAAACCCAGAACAGTAAAAGCCTACAGTAGCATTTCCTGGTTAAATATACGTTTGCGGCACAACATGAAGTGCTGGGTTTAATGAACAGCTGCAATTTACTTATCTTTTGAATGGATCACTTTAAATGCATGTTGGAAAGCACCTTTCACCAAACTGCCCATTAGAAGTGAACTACAAAGTAAACGGATTGTATATGGGAAGCATTTCTTATCTCTGTGAGTGCAATACATCGCCTGCAGAGACTTTTTTTTTAAGTAGAGGCTATTTAATGATGCCTTTTAAAATTCTGATAAAATTAACATGTTTTATTTTTCTCCCTGCTACAAGAAGATTGACTAACACTTTCAACAATGGTAATCTGATGGGTACAGGCACAGATGTACAAATTAGATGCTTAAAATTATAGGTGAGATTCCCAATTAAGTATCTTATCCTGCTCCACTCTTTTACTTCAAGACAATTAATACTACATATTATGGGACAACTGGAAAAGAGTGTGTTTGCTTATACTCGGCATGCCAGATTAGCCTCTGGTACTTTCAAGAGAATACACTGTGTATTTGAAGATTTGGTGGCTTGCCTTTGCTTTTTGGGAGAGGAAGGGCAGGGTCTGGATCATATTTATTAAGGTTTGCTCTTGCTGAGCACAGCACAGGCAGTCAGTACTTTGTTAGAAGTGGATTACGACAGTCCATTTTTTATTGGTATTTTGCCATCATGAAATATTCTAATGTGCTGTTTCCCTTTCAGCTCACTATGGTCCTGGCTCTAATGTCACTAAAGGTAACAGTTGAGGGGGCTGAACCACCTTTGGAGACTGCAAAGGTCATCTCCACATCCACTGCTTGGGGAGCCCATAGTTCCCACACAGTTGGAAGTTGGTTTGATGTAAGGCATGGCTCAGGAGGAGATTTCTGGTCAGAATTCTGAAACACAGTAAATACCTGGCCAACAGAGTCTGCAAAAATAACCACTGGGATTTTACTGGGCAGTTCTGAGTTCCCATCTCAGAACTGTCTGCTCACACGCATTTCTCGCAAGGTCCTTTCTGAATATGGTAAGGGTGTTACCAAAGCTACTGCATTGCTGTCATCATACCACTAAATGAAAAAAAAAACAGGTTTTTTTCATGTGCTTTATTTTATGTCTTTAATTTGAGCTATTAATTTCAGGTTTCCTGACTGCCTCAAATGGAAATGTATGCTTTTGGCTCTGTAGCCAGTACAAATAAAAAAAAAATAAAAAAGGGAAATATTCTGATTTACCCAATTACTTCTACAAAGCTGTTGGGGCTGCCACCATTAAAAGATCATACTCAAGCATTAGCCTGGCATTGTCTTTGTGGTGGCACCAGAAGCAGACACATGGGTCAGACAAGAACATCCTTTCCTCCCTGCACATTCTTTTCAAGCAATAGCTATTATTCCAGTGACTCATGGACAGTTAAACCGCCATCACCATCTCAAGGAACAGAGCAACAATATCTGTTGTTAGGCTTGGCAGGATCCATTAAGCTCAAAGTGATGTGTCCTATTTAGTGATGACAGCCAAGTTCAATTAAGATCCATCTGACATCTCTTTGGGCGCTTCTCCAAACTTTATATGACCCTCTTGGCACTGTAAATCTCACAGAAGCGGTTTTCTTCATGAAATTTTTCTTATAATTTTAGTTCTGGATGAGGCTGGATGTGAGAGTGAGCACAACCTTCCACTTCATGCACTGGCACTCCTGCTTCTAGAAGGTTTAAAGCAAGCAAGAAGAGGAAAACCACTGGACAACTTTAAGAAGAGGCAGGAAAACTTGCTTTTTGCTTCATGTTTTGGGCAAAAGATCATTTGGGGGGCAAAGGGAATGGCTGTCTTATTTTATCTGAGCTGACTTCTCATCTGCTACTTGAGCCTCTCTAGTTTTTCTCTTCGCTAGGAAACAGCTTGGCTATGGTCATTGCCTGACTGGTGAAGTCAGGGTCAATTTTTTCCATCTGGACTGCATTAAGCATCTTCCATTTGCTCATCTCCCTCCCCCCAAACCACGCCTGCTCCTCTCCGGCCTCCCTTCTAATGCTGATGTGCTGCCAGGCATGTTCCGTTTCACCCACAGCCAAAAGGCAGCTCCAGTAGGATCTCATTAATTCACACTAATGATGGGGAATTTGGCAAATTAGTGAACTGACTTGGTCCTGCCATTATTAATAGCTTTGCCATTGACTTCAGGCAGAACCAGATTGAGTCCCTGAATTGATAACTCTCCTCAGACACCAGAAAGAGATTATATTTAATGAAATAGACTGATTTTTGTTTGGATGATTAGAGTTTAGCGTTATGATGGTGCATACTACAGCAAAAGCAATGAACTCTAATTAATGTGATGGCTCACAACAGCTTTTCAGCTATTAAATCTCTGTAGAAAGGAAGTGAAAGCAAAAAGATGAGGTTTTCTTCACAGTTAGTAGAATGCAGGAACTTGCACAGTGAGAGTCACTGTATGTCTGTTTGGCCATCAAAAGGGTTAGCCCAGCAAGGATTTAGCTGATGGGACTCTGCCAGAGATTTCTATGTGACTGCGGTGAATTCCTTACTCTTTTTGTGCCTGAGCTGCCTTCTGGAAAAAGAAGATATTCTTTCCTTTCTACTGCGCTTATCGATGTCACTTGGCTGATAATATCTTTAAATCTCATCCAAAAGAACTCTGTTTGGGGTATGAGGATGCTTTCTGAGCAATAACAAAGAGAAATCAGTGACCCACTGGTCATTTCTATCATCTCTTCTCAGCTGTTACAGGTTATGTCTAAGTTTCCAGTCCAACCATAAAACACAGTCACAGCAGTCCAGGGAATGTCTAATATTACTATGCCAGTGCGAGCTTAGCAGCCCCCAGTGACTCTTATGCTCTCGTGATATCACCAAGAAGCAAGCTCAGTAGCGCCAGTTGAAGGTCTGCAGGAGTAAAAATTACTTTGCCTTTCTCAAGGTTAATGTATTTTAATTTACAAAGAGCAAAGCGAATATACATACGAGCCTATTCTCTTAAAAGCACCAAAGGAGACAACTAGATTCTCCCTTTGGTGCTTTCCTTCCTAGAGGCAACGCATAATCAACTTTTGGTCTTCTCAACAGTTTAAGCTAATAAGCCAGACCATGAACTGGAGCAGCTGAAGCACAGACACGTTACCTTCTGCCAACTTTTGGGAGCGGGGCGAGGCAGACAGCTGGAGGCGGTAACGTCTTAAATCACCTCCATCGTGCAGAGCCTGGGTGCTATCAGGAGAGAAGTGAGGGTAGGGTGAGAATGAGACTACAGTGGAAATAAATCCGATGTTTTTACCTCTCTCTCTGGCGATGAACATTATTTCATAGGCTTGAGCAAGTCAGTGGGAACTGGAGCTGGAATCCACCTTGCTGTTACTCCAGCCCCACAAGATGGGAAAGAACAGCCTGGTCCCTCAGACAGATTATCGATAAGTAATATCCCTGCAGCTTAGAGGAATCCAAGAGCCTTATTCCTCCTGACTTTATTCCAGGAGCAGCGAGGAGGCGGGGACCTAGGCCTGTCCTAGAGATCAGAAAGCCAACTCCCAGCTCCCAGGAGTAAATTACATCCCTTAAAGACAGCGGATTGGGATTTCTACGCAGACTTTTTTTTTCCCTCTATGGCAGCATCATCACGCGGTGCTTCCCAGTAGCTGCTCTTCTTTATGTTCTTGCTGGACAGAAAAATGCTTGCTGGGAAATAGCCTTATAGACAGTCTCTTGTCTCCTACAACATACACACTCTTTCAGTCATAGAGCATACTACATAAAACCAGCACTTTGCAGACATCCTACTCTCACAGTTCCCTGTTTATGATCAAGACGAGAAGGAGGACTGGGCCTTACTTCACCACATGTGAACATGTGTGAAGTCCAAGTTAGAATGTACCAATACTGATTCTAATATGTTCAGGATTTTTGTTCATGTGGGTTGGAGGACAGAAATTAGGTATTGAATAAATAGACTACTTCGGATGTTTAGGGGAATTTTTGTGTTTTAAATTAACTGGTGATTCCACTTCATGTTGTGCAGTTTGATCTTTGGCCTTTGCTGCTCCTTCACAAACTGGTTCCCACTCCAGTTGCTATATGTCCTGGTCAGGCCAGCCCTTGGCCGGCTCCATGTGGCATTTCCATCTATCTCTTCCTATGCATTGCTCTGCATTTGCAATGCTTTTAGATTATTCCAGTCTTGCATACAATAGACTTTCATGGCATTCCCTGTTTTCATTCCTTTCCTTCCCCCCTCACCTCAAAGAGCAAAAAGTCTTAAGAGAAGGGAAATGGTCAGATCTGGGAAAAAAAAAGGAAATCTGCCAGAAGGGATTAGCTGGAGTATGTGTAGGCAGCTGTGTGCTCTGGAAGAAATCCGGTCATATTTGTTTTCCCTTGCTCTATTTTTCCCAAGTTTTCCTTTATTTTATCCCCAATTTGGCTGTGTCTGATGCTGAAGTTAGACGCCATTCAATGAGATTCTTCAAATCTTGAACTCCTGTGGGTGGTAAAGTACTTGCTAGTTTGACTGCCTTCTTTAGGCTTCAGAGTTAACAATCCAATGACATAGAGTAAAATAACTCTTTCTCCCCAAGGAACTGTAAGACCTGGCTTTCCTACAGGCTTAGAAAATCTTTTGCATCTTGTTCACATTACATTAATTTTCAGAACTGTCAGTGCTGGGACTATTTTCCAATGACAACAAAAACATTCATGCTTTTATATTTATAAATGACAGCTCAGATTCTGAGACAACCATGAGCTGGCAACCTGGCTAGCTGAGCTATTCCAAACTGGCCCAGTTTGACTTGGCATCAGCAAGGAGGAAATGTCTCATTCTGTACTTGGCTTGCCAGGGAAGGTCTCATTGCTTTTGTAGCAGTGTAGAATGACTAGCTGCTGCCCTTTGCTGCAGAGTTATGAATCGTGCTCTCTCTGGACTAGGAAGTCAAGTGTCTCTCATGAATGGGTCTATTTGCCCGTCTACAATACCACCCACCTTCCTACTGGCATCATCTGCCTAAACCTGGAAGCGTGGCAGCACATACCAACCTCAAAAGCAAAAGACATGTAGCATCCAGCTGAGTATTAATTGTATCAAACGTGAATTAATAGAACTGCTTTTCAGGCTAGGCTGAGAGTGCAAGAAACAAAGATGCCTTCTCACAGGCAAAGCTATCTGCTTGAGTTTCATAGTCTAAATAGAACTGTTTGTTCCTTGATCTATTTTACTACTTTAAAATAACAAGTCAAGAGCCTGCTTTGAGGCTCATCAAAGTAGCTGGGAGAATTTTCATTCTGTCTCCCCTCCTTGCTACTCGACAGGATTTGGATCAACCTGTTAAAAATGTAATGTGGCTTTCCACATGACTCTGAAAGAGATAAAACAGACCATGATGAGGGCAAAGCCTTTATTGTACAAACTCATGGAGCACTCATCGCCGGACCTCCTGGGCCAGTACCAAGCCTCAGGCTTCCCCCAAGGCAGCCCAGGGAGGTGTTTGCCCAGTTTGCTGCCCTGAATGGTGCTGTTAACCACAACGTGGGAACTGTCCCAGAAGACTCTGCCAGTGCCTAGACCTGCCCTTTGATGTTCTGCTGTTGTCCAAGTGAAAGGGCGGTTTGGTCCAGAAAGTGGCAAAGAAAGTTGAATACAACCAATAAGTATTTCCTCAAGCAGCGAAACACACGAAGCCTACTTTTTGGTAATCGTGCCTCATAGCTGCTGTCTCTAGTAGCCAAGGTAGAAGCTGTTGGGATATTTGTAATGCTGCGCTCACTCTCATTTAGCTTCTCTGGTCTTTCTTGAGAGTTGGGCTCTGGTTACAGCCTTAGTGGGGATTTAACAGGATCTGTCTCCCTGCTATCCAGCAGCCTAGTTTTGCGAAAATCACAGCAACCTGATTATTTCTGAGACCTCTGCCCTCTTGTCAATTTTGATTGGAGTTGGCCCAGGAGTTCAAAAGGCTGTAACAGTTTGATCATATAATCCTGGCTTCCTTAGGAAACCAAGCTAAGGAACAAACAAACAGAAATCCTTACAGAAATACTTCCTTGACAGTTGAGGGGTTTTTTTAATCAACACCTTGACTTCTATGAAGATTTTTACCTTCACTTCCCACAAAGATTGTCTTACAGATCAGCCACCAAATGTGCAGAAGTGGCTCTGAAGTGGCACCGTTACAGGCAGGTTTGCATTAGGGTTAGTCTGCATCCCAGTGGGAGCCATGGGAAACCAGCACGGGACCCAGGTGTCCTACCAGCATCACCCCCTACACCCAGCACAGAAGATGACCACTTGCAGAGTAATTACCAGACACGTTTAACTGGAGCAAAACTCAGAGCTGAGCTGTTCCATGGCTGGGCCGTGCAGAGGGAGAGGATTTCCCCAGATGGACAATTCCCTCCGACCTGTCCACCCAGCTCAAATCCTGCTCAGAGCTGCTGTGTTGGGTGGTGTAGGGCTACCAGCTCCGTCTCTGGGAGCCTGGGACTAGGAATAAGAAATGACACCTACCGTGGTCCCAGCTAGTTTCCTGCCCAGCTTAGAGGGGTTGCTTGCCCAAGGAGTGCAGGGAGCTCTCTGACTCACCGAGGGCCCCCAATTCAGGCACTGGGAGCAGAGCTGAGCATCCCTGCAAATCACAAGCTTTGACACATCCACCTCGGTGCAGCGGGACTGCAGAGCAGGAGCGCCTCGCTCAGATTCTTCCAGGTTAGCGGCCAGCTTCTCTTCCCTCCGCTTTCTTTTCCCTCAGTGCTCTTTCCGTGAGCACTGACAGCAGATCTGCTGAAGGGGCAGTTTTACAACCTAATCCCAATAAAAGACAGCAGCTGCCGGTGCGGAAACTGTGGACAAGAGCAGTCCGAAGTAATATGTTTTGGTATTAATTGCAACCCCTTTTTGCATCTGCCACTTTCAAAGCAGTTCTTCCAAAAAAAAAAAAAAGGAATGGCAAATATGCCAAAAGCAATTATTTATGCACATTCAGCGTTATTTGATCTCGGTCAATTACTACTATGTTCCGAACAAGAGGCTGGAAAAGCAAATTTCCCTCCCCCCCCTTTTTTTTAAGGAGTTCGGGACTAACATTTTCACGTCGTCAAAAGTGATGACACCTCACTCCACTAGCCAGGGGGTTGAAAAAGAAAACATGCGTTTGAGGGGGAAAGCTGCCTCTGCAGGGAGACAGGGAAAAAGAGGGGAAAAGGGTTTGTCCGCCGAGCGGGACGCGGTGCCGGCCCTGCCCGCAGGAGAGGCCCCGGCACCGCACAGGGCTCCGGGTTTTACCGGGCTATAAATAAGGTAATAAGTGGTCGGGAACGGCCTCTCGGAAGGTAGCGCCCGCGTCTCTCCTTTCCCCAGGCAAAGGGAACAAGATCTCTCTTTTTTATCTTTTCTTTCTTCTTTTTTTTTTTTTTAAACATAGCTTTTCCCTCTGTAAGAGGTGTACGTTTAATTATAAAAGGGCCTTTTTCTGTTGTAATCTGTTTCCAGTTCAATTCCTTTGCTGGATAAATCCCTTAAACGTGTTGTCATTCCTTATTTATTGATTGCAGGTATTTGGGGTTTAATTGAGCAAGTCGGTCGTGGCCCAGGGCAGGAGTGGCGCTACATGAGCAATTAAATCTGATTAGCCCGAGCCCTTTAAGCCCCAGCTGGGTGATTGATAACCGAGACCAACATTCTTCAATTGACTCGCTACATCAAAAAGGAGAAGGGCTTAGAGGAGAAACGCATGGGTCCAACATGAAAAATAGCAAAGGAGCCGAGCAGATTAGATTTGCAAAGGAGCTGAGCTAACGGCGAAGGGAGCAGGGAGAACAGTCCTGGTCAGCCCATAAAATAAATCCGTAAGTGTCTCCTCCTTTAAAACTCAGCCAAGGCTGCCTTTTTTTTTTTTAAAAAAAAAAAAAAGAGGCTGAAGTGACCCGAGCTGGAGCAGGCATGGGCAAAGGCGGCGGAGCTTGGATTTTTAACACCCCTCAGCCCTCGGAGCTGAGCTCCATCCATAAAGCTGTCGTCTGTTTGTTAGTGTGTTTGTCTGCTCCGTCATTCCCCTTTTTGCCCGGTAGTTTGAGAAAATAAACTAGCCGGGAGAACAGGAGTGAGTAACCCCCATTTATCAGGCTGATGGATGTCCCTTGTCTCCCTTTGGCGGGGGGAGAGGGGTGTCCCTGCCCGCAGCATCCCCCTGCCCCGGCACCCGGGGGAGGTGGTACCCGCCGGGCGCTCCGGGGCAGGGACGCTCCGCAGATCTGGGGGACAGGGATGCTCCGAGGTTTAAGCCCCCGCCTTGGGAGACGTCGCAGCGCTGCTGCTCTTCTCAGCCGCTGAGCCGGCGGGTGCTCCGTCCAGATCTAACGCATTAGCGCTGTTAATCTCGGGAGAAGCACCCCCCCAGGACACTCAGGCGCCCCCCCCCGAAGCAGCCTGGTTGTCTGTCTGACACCCGAAACGAGAGGGCGTGGGAGGGGGGTGCAGGCAGCTCCGGGATCCGCCGTGCCAGACCTCCGCGATCCCGCCTTACGCCGGCACCGCCCGCCTCAGCCGAAATTACAGCGAAAGCGGCTCGACGGGAGAAATCAAAGCGCCGGGGGGGGGGAAACTTCGGCGGGGGGACACGGCACAGGGACACGCACACAGAGGACACGGCGACAGGGGGGGCCCCGGGGGCAGCGGCCCGGGCGGGGGGGGGGG